>NC_090925.1:954596766-954906862 GCF_040938575.1 Ambystoma mexicanum
GGTAAGGGATTCACACGATTGCAGGGTTTGGGTCGGGGCTAGTCTGAGAGCTAAACTTGCTTTCGATATGATGGCGATGCCACCGCCCCGGTTACCTACCCGGTCCTGCCTAGATATAGTGTAGCCGTCTGGGATGGCTAGCATTAGAGATGGGCCTGCTGCATTGTGGAGCCACGTTTCAGTTAGAGCAATAAAGTCTAATTTGTCTTTGATAATTAGGTCTGCAATATCAAGGGCATGTGCGACCAATGATCTGGTATTGAGGAGAGCTCCTTTGTAGGAATGTACATCCGTTTTTGCCGAAATGTTTGTATGAATGATAGGTTTGGACTTGGTTGTGGGGATAGTGGTGCCTTTGGTAGAACTTTTGGCTTCGCATTTGGAATCAGACAGGAATCTTCGGGGCGGCTCATGAAGTTTAGAGAGTCTAGCGCGAAGTTTGTTGTTTCTTTCGGTGGTAGTGCAAGGGTGGGAGGCAAAAGTAGTAGGACCTGACTTGCACTGATATCTTGGGTAGGAAGGGTCAGGATAGTACCTAGTTGTGTAGGTGAGACTAGTGCCTGGCTGGGGAGGGGGGGCTCCTGAGTCAGTATCCTGGATGGGAATGTCTGGGGATGCAGGCGTGGCCATTGCACAGAAGATGAGTAATATAGTTAGCATTTTCTGCAGTACTGCGCTGGCGTTGTGTGAGCAGAGTGGGAGTAGCAATGTGGGTGACCATAGAACTTAATTTAGTAAAATGAACAGGTCCCCAACTTTTATCAGTTGGTCCTGATCCCACTCTGACACCATATATAGCAAGTCAGAAGGAGGACATGGACTTTTATTAGATTTTTCACTGTTCATTTTATTCAAGAAAATGAATACATCTTTCCCTATACTAATAGGCTTCCCTACCTATCGAAAATAGCTAAGGTGCTCATCAGTCATGAGTGAATGTCTAGAAATGAAATTGTCCACCCTCCAACTCTAAGGTTAGCTGACCCTACCACTATCTTAATAGCTCAAAGTTAGGAGAATGTCTCCCTTCTCCTGGAATGTTGAAGGTTTCTCACCAACCTCTTTTCAATGAATGATCTTCAGATAGTCTCTAGTGACTACTTTTATCAGTTCATACAGTTCATTCACTGTGTTCTTAAACTTAACTTTCTTCTCTTGGTTTCCTCAAAAATGAGTAAACCTTTGCTCTTCCCCTGGTAAACGTATATAACCAATATCTTTTCTTTCTGGGCTATTTCTCATTTTTATGAACCGTTCATAGTTTTCGGTTTCCTCCTGCTCTTTGATTCATATACAGCTACTTTTTGTACAAGTTTTACTATACTTGTCTGTTGACTGAGATGAGTATGAACAGGCCAATAATGATTCTCATCACTCTTCTTTTTGATATTGTGATATTATCTTTCTTTTGACTGTGACAAGTATGATCATTCCAATAATGATTCTCATTCTCTCCCCCAGGCTTCCCCTTGCCCATATTACCTTCTGTTTTCAGGGCTAACATCATCAGGGTTTGCGATCATTGAGGGTCAGCTTGCTCTCCCTCAAAACTTGGCATTTTGTGGCTTTTTGCCTGTTCATCTTCCATATGGTCATCTTGGATGTCTGAACGGTATATTGCATACTGACATGTCCCGAGCTTGCCATGGTAGAATGGTTTTGGCGGTGTGTGGACCCTCAATCAGCCATGATTAGCCTGTGGTCGCACCACCACTCCGAGGCTCTTTCTCTCTCTTTCTCTCTCTCTTTTAGGACACTCCACTTCTCCTAGCTTTCTCACTACTGACTGTAGTGAGTCTGGTACTTCTCATTCTCCCACTAATTGCAGGACGCAGTGCATCTTGCCTCTGCTTCTTCACTCTCGAGTTAGAGCTAAATCCGCTTTGAAACTCGCAGGCTCTCCCTTTGCATCTCCACGTTCCTCCCCTTCTTGGACTTACGCAGCCATCGAGCTTCCCATGCATACGCCTGTGTTCCTTCTTCTGTTTCTCTTGTGGATTCTCTTCTCCCCTATATGTCTTCTACTTTTCCCCAGTGGTATGGGAATTTAAAGGGAACTCTGCTATTTCTGTTGCCAATAATGCATACTGATTGTCTCTTCACATATATTTTTACCAGGAAGGTTGGAAGATGTTAGATGTTATTTTGGAAGGTCCTCTAGGGAATTCCTTACAGGAACGGGAGTCCCTGTCCTCAAAGGGGTAGTCTCTTCTGGTGATGTCCCACTGGCCTCTACCACAGGGAGGGTATTGCTGAGCTGGCTCACCTCCATAGCCTCACAAGGGGGTTCCCCATTGGGGATACAGGCCAAATTCCCACAATTCGTCACGCACCACATTGAGAAGGATGGTTGCTATGCAGCTATTTATTCATTTGCACAGTATTCTGCTATATTGACAATATGATAAATGTGAAATGGATGCCTCACCAATATGTTGTTGACTATTGTATTTTGATATGCAACACAATGCCTCACAAGTATAGATTATTAGGATTATGACATCTTCTGTGCTGTACAAGAAAGGCACACTGGATAGTTATGCAATGGAGAAAAGAGATAAAGAAGTAAGAGTTGTACAAGGGCATGGATTACAGGCTATAATCATTATTCTAAACAGAAGTTGCAAGAGTGTTTTTATCTCAATCTTTGAATCCACACTACAAGGGCTCAGTTATGATAAAGCAATGCTCTTTTAAAAAAAAACATACAGTATTGTTTATTAAAACACCCATGCAATGTTTTCTGCAACATCCATCCTCACCAAATAAGGGTAAGTGGAATGACAGCCCACCAACACATTTGCACTGCGAACACAGAGTAATAGAAAGCCTGGTTTACTTTCTTTGACCAGTGTACAAAGTTAATAGGCAGGAAGAGTGTAGTGCCACAGTGGAGGAAGAGGTAATGACAGGATGTGGGGATTGAGTGGAGGAGTGGGTTTAGGCAAAACAAAAGGTGTGATGGCTGGAATGTTTAGAAATAATCTTAACCTCTGGCATTGCTCTGGGCAACACTCCAGTCCATCGTTCTTCACCTGCCAAGCCATTACAAAAGTGGAAAGACCATATGCAAATCAGGCCTGGTCCCACCCCTAAAGGGGCAGTCCATCCCGAACTGCTTGGTCACAATTCTTCTGCACGAGACCACAAACATCCCCAAACATGTTTCAGACTTGTTGGGCCTCATCAGTGAGGAGTAGCTTTGGTCTCTAGGCCCTCCATGCATGGCACCCACTTCTGGGCATACCCGTCCCAATCGGGGTGACTACAGCAAAACAAAGGTGTGAATGCTGGAAGGTTTAGAATGATATGATATGGCATTTATAATGCGCCTATACACAAGTGTTTCAAGGCGCGAAGCGGCATGGGAGGGAGAACAGCGTGAAGACAGGGCCAACGATCCTACTAGGCCAAGTGTCATTCAGATTGCGCAAATGCAGGGAAAGGGGGAAGAGGAAACGTGCAGAGTGGGAACGGGGTGGGGACAGTGCAGTACATGGGGTAATAGAATAAATAAAAACAGTAAGATAAGTAGGGCCAGCTGGTGGCAAGTGCAAGGGTAAGTGCAGACATCAGGTGTCAAGAGCAGGTGGGGGACCGCAGGGATACATAAAACAGTCCCCAAGTGCGGGGGCCAGGGAGGCAGTGCAGGTGTGTAACTGTTGGGGGAGGGGACCTGGGCCTGAGATCAGAGGGTGGCCAGGTAACCAGTACAGTTTCAGACAGGAGTTCAGCAGGGGAGAGCAGTAGAGAAAGCAGAAGCAAAGAGGAAGGTTTTGAGGTGCTTCCAGAACCAGAGATGGTTCTCCTCAAGTTTCAGGGAGGCTGGGAGGCTGTTCCACCCGAAGAAAGATATCTACCACCAACTCGTTGCTTGGAGAAGCGACTGACCCTGATGGAGTTGCAGGCGGATGAGCCAAGAGCTTGAGAAGGAAGATATTTAGGAAGAGAGAGTTGAAGGTATTGAGGCCCAGGGCCTCAGAAGGCCTTGTGGACAATGCAGAGGGCTTTGAACCCGTTCCTTGCAGTTACTGGGAGTCAGTGCAGAGATTTCAGTCCTGGAGAGATAGGATCCCTGGGCTTGAGGACAAGGACAAGTCTCGCAGTCCTGTTCTGGATTAGTTGCAGAGGGCGGAGAGTAGAAGCAGGCAGATTTAGAAAGAGGCTGTTGCAATAGTCCAGCCTAGAAAGAACCAGAGCTCTGGAGACAGTGAGCTTCTGGGGGAAGGAGAGGAAAGGAAGAATACCTCTGAGGAGGTGCAACTGGTAGTGTGACTTCTTAGAGATGTCAGAATTGTGAGGAGAGAAGGAGAGTGTGGAGTTGAAGATGACCCTGAGGTTTTTAGCCTCGTAGGTGGGAGCAGGAAGAGGGCCAAGAGAGACCGAAAGGAAAGGAGGGAGCGGGTTTGCCGATGAGGAGAATCTCAGTCTTACTGAGAATGAATCTTAACCTCTGGCATTGCTCTCTTTGGGTTGCCTAGAGCAATGCCAGTGGTTCAGATTAATTCAAAACCTTTCACCCATCACTTGTTTGGGTTCAATGTGTCTCCCTATGTGAGAGAGGGTATGCCCATACGCGGGTCCCCTGCTCGCTGCGCCATGGGGAGCCAAATGCACCTCACTGAGGAGGCCCAACGAGGCCGAAACATGTCTGGGGTAGCTTGTGTTTCTGTGCAAAGGGGACCTGGCCTAGCAGTTCAGGCAGGTCTTCTCCCACTGGTGGCAGTACCTGACTGATTTGCAAATAATGATAATAATGATAGGCTATACCCTCTTTGAAGTGGCGCAGACGAACTAAATAACGGTGGTATGGAAGGTTGCCCAGAGCAATGCCAGAGGTTCAGATGAATTCAAAACCTTCCACCCATCACTTGCTTGGTTTCAGTTTGTCTCCCTATGTGAGAGAAGGTATGCCCAGACGTGGGTCTCTTCCTTGCTGCGCCATAGGGAACCAAGCTGCACCTCACTGAGGAGGCCCAACAAGGCCGGAACATGTCTGGAGTTGCTTGTGTTTCCATGCAGAAGGGACCTGGCCTAGTAGTTCGGGCAGGTCTGCTCCGATTGGTGGCAGTACTTGACTGATTTGTATATGGCTGGACCCCTTTTGCAATGGCGCAGACGTACTAAAAAACAGTGGTGTGGAAGGATGCCCAGGGCAATGCCAGTGGTTCAGATTGATTCAAAACCTTCCACCCATCACTTGTTTGGTTTCAGAGTGGGGTTAGGCAGTATGGGGTGGGCTCAGTAATAAGGTCTTGAGATGGGGGCAGAAATGGCTCAGAGGAGAGTGACCGGAGACTGTGGGATGGAGGCCTTGGTGCAGAGTTAGAATATGTGTTAGGCTGCAGTGGGGACTTTGGGGTGGAGCCCAAATTGAAAGCTGTGATGAGCGAGGGAGGGGATATGACGGAAGAGGCACTAGAGAGGTAGAAGGACGCAGGGGCGGGGAAAGGTGCCAAATCACACAAAGTGGTTCAGTGAAGAGTTAGGTAGAGGGAGAGTCAGTCAGGTGATTCAGTGAGTTGGAGGTCAACAAGGACTGATTCAGGGAGACGTCCTTCTTGACAAACACATATATCCATTGCAGAAAATGCAGGCTGAAGGCCTCCTCTATCTTCACATAGCCTTTGGAACAACTTTTTGGCAATGCATCAGTTTGAAAAACATCCTCCAATGGTGAAAACGTATGCTGATATCAGAAATTAATGTGCTGAATTGTTTGTCTAGGGATAATACAGTGACTACCAAAACCAGTGATAAGAGAGGGTATGATTCTGAGATACTCCATCAATTACTGATTGGGGGCTTTTATTGTCCAGTGTTGAAATATCTAACCGAGTAGCAGCATAATCTCATTCAAGTTAGTGTTCAATGCTGTTGCACAGGTTTGGATTAGCCAGAAAGAAGATGTCCTTCTTATTAATAAAAACGGAAGAATCTTGTTGTATGAATTTCTCCCTAATATACCAAGGACCGAGAACCACCAGGACAATGCTTAATTCTGTAAATTGGCTCAGTGCTGGAACCACTGGCGAAGTTGTAATGTGTTTATCAGACCACTTGTTAGTCAAATTCCATCATTTGTGCTTGACTCTATGGGTATGATAAACACCCTAGTGAATTTTGGGTTTGATCCAAAATCTTTAGAACCATAGATGTGGACAGTTTGTACACAAACGTCCCACAACCCGACTTGATAGACATTATATTTGACAAATTGGGCAAAAGGAATTAGAATTGCTCAAATCACTGGAATGCATACACAACATGCACACCTTGTAGCCGATCTGTACATGAGCACATATGAGGAAAGATAATTGAATCACTAAAACACATGTAAAGTGTTCTGAGAAAAATACACAAAACACATCGACAATGGATCTCATTTTAATTGAGCCGTATTGTAAACAAAATGTGTAAAAGCCTTGCGTTTACACTGAGTAGGAACAGAGACAATTCTCCATTTGTGAATATCCTAGTGGAACAAGTGAATGATGGAATACAATTTTTACAATAGTCACATTACACATGAGTGACGTCATACTATTTAGTTTCTACTGCAGGGGACACCTGACATCCCCAGCTATCATGATGCCATTTCAGAACAGGAGGTGGCCTAAATCAGTTACACATCCATGCCCGGGGCTGCATCAAAGAGGCATTGGTCTTTTGAGTGCAAGGTTCTGAGTCCTAAACAGGACAAGGGGGGGCCCTTATGTACAGCCTGGAAAAGGAGGGAAAGATTGTAATGAGTTGTATGCTGCACAACAAGTGGATCCAGAGGCATGTCCCTATGCCCCCAGAGCATGACATACCACCCCAGGACTCAGAGAATGTAGGATGATGATGCCATGTGTCATAGTGTCACTACGGATGGTCAGGACACAGTGTTGGATGGGTACCGTAAACATCAAGCACTTTCACATAACTTCTTTTGATTACTTGTGTACACTAATTTCACTGAGCTCTATCTCACCAATAAAGGAATAGCTATGACACAAAGATAAAGCTCAATGATACCCTTAGTATCTTGAAGTGGGCACTGGACTGGCTGAATTCTTTCCTCACTGACCGTCCTTCCCACCCAGGTTATCCTGTGCTCTTACTCCTCACCCATTTCTTTCTCCACCTGTGGAGCTCCCCAGGGATCTATCCTTTCGCCCTGGCTCTTTAACATCTATCTCTCCCATCTTGCTCACCTTATCTCCACTTTCTACCCGCACTTCCAGTGCTATGCAGATGACACCCAACTCTTCTTCAGACTACTCTCTGCATCTCTTCCTACCTCCTCTGTCATTCCTGATTGCCTGTCCGCCATACAGTCTTGGTGCACCTCCAATGATCTCTTGCTAGCAATACTGAGATTCTACCTATCGGGACTCCTGTTCTCTCTTTTCTCCCTTCACTCTGGCCACCCTCTATGCCCACCACTCCCCCCAAAACTCCTCAAGACTTTCCTCTTCTCCTCCTCCTTCCCTCTCTCCCTTCTGTGGTAAACAGCCCAGTTGCAGTGTTTGGTGGCATGGGCCCTTATGTGTCCTCCTGGGTCCTAGCCTTTTCTCCCATCACCCAACGCATCCGACCTCCCCCTGCACTTGCCCTCGGGCACCACTTGGCCTGTGTTGCCTCACAGGCCTGCATTTATTTTATGGGATGGTGACCCCTCCTTCATCTAGTGATCACTGCCTGGCACTTACCTGTTGCCTTGCAACTGGATCTCTTGCACTTCACCCCTCTGTGGAACCTACAGCACTTCCCCCCTTCCCCCCTCCCTTCTCACTCTCTCTGCACTTGCACGATCTAAATGTTCACAAAGCCTAGTAGGATTGCTGCTATATTTTGCTTGTCTCTGTTATCATATTTCATTGCTGTCTTGCTGTTCCCTTGTTCCCTTCCCTTTGCCCTGTGGGCACTCTTAAACACAATTTCTTGATGTAGAAGTACCTTACAAATACCCAATAAAATAAAATAAAATCAATAATGACCATGGGATTCATTGGTTTGTATTCTAATGTAAATAAGCATTCACCCATCCATGGTCTCCAGCCACCCACCTACCTAACACCAATGTGCTCCCACCTTCCTCTTCTCAACACATATGCCCTCCCATCTCTGACCTACCTGGCACCCTTCCCCCTCCACCTACCTCATTACGATGTCTCTGGGCAGTACATTTTCTACTTTTTGAGCAATGTGCACATCCTGATGCTGCAGGTGGAGAGTGCATGACTGAGCACTGAGAACGCCGATGGGGTCTACTTGCAGAGACCTCTCTGTGCCGGTTGCTGAGGTGAATCTGGCAGAATCTTCGCCGCAGCGGTGCTGTTGTGTGAGGACTATGACTGTATCCATGTTTTCCTGCCATCCCTAAGCCAACTCTCAGCCTTTGTGGCACCCCAGTGACGGCAAATGTGTGTTTTGACACGTGCCCTCACTGTCTTCTCAGTTCCTAGGCCTCCATGCATGATGCCCCCTGCACCGCATCATCACGTGGAATTGTTCCATCTGGTGCTCTGACATTCGCTCAATACACTTCTGCCACTGCTTAATACTATTAACCCACTCCCAGGTACCCTTCAGTGTGTCATGACTCAGAGGGCCCTCCTCTGAAGGATGGAGAAGTGATGTGGTGTCAGAGAGATGCCTCCTCCCTTTTTCACCTGTACCAGCAGTGCAGAATCGTAATCGTCAAGACTAAAACCACAGTCCCAATGGTGGTTCCCTGCAGAGCCCGTGCAGCAAAGAAGGGGGAAGAAGAGGTACTGAAAGAGGAATGCGTTGAAAAGGTAGAAGAGTTAGGCAAGGCAATCACACTGGTGACGGCAACAGAAGTCAGTGGCAGAATGCTGGAAACAGATGCAGGCGGGCAGCCTGCTGGTGGTGGTGGTCACAGGCATACTCAATGGTGTGCTGGCAGGCAGGATGGTGGTTGTCGCAGGCCTGCCAGAGGTTGAGGGGGTAAGCAGGTGGTTGTTGGTGGTCATTGGCATGCCAGACGGCGAGGTGTCAGTAAGTAGTGTTGGAGGTAGGTAGCTGGCAGGCTAGTGGTGGGGATCGCAGGCATACCAGATGGTGAGGGGGCTGGAAGGCTGGTGATGATAGTAGCCGCATATGATCCAGATGACGGTGGTATCTTTGCTAATGTCCTGCTGAAGGTGACAGTGCTGTGGCCTTCTAAGAAGCATGTGATCATGTTGGTTGTGAAAGATGATGCAGGAGTGGTGGTGGCAATAAGCGATGGACTGGCTGGCTTGGGTACCTGTTGCAAGAGATGTGTCTTGCATTTAATTGCATTTTGACAAGGATATTGTTGTGCATGACACTCATGCATTTTGGAGTACATTCCTGCAAGCCTTAGAAGGTGGTATGATACTACTGCCACAGTAAGTAAAGGTACTTATCACACAGTTCTGGTCTGCTAGTAGTACTCATTAGTGGGCTATGCTATAAGTGGGCTATATTGTATGCCATCCATGTTTGCAGTGCTTACTGGCCAGATTTTATTATGTTTAAAATGTATGTGTCAGGAGTACAAAACATTTTTTAGGTGTTCTGATGTTTGACCTATGCCATTTTGCAATGCGGGGTTTATAGTCCATGATACATTGGGGTTGTTTGTGTCTGGGGGAGGAAAATTGCCATCAGTTGGGCTGCTCATTGGCCCTCCAGGTTACATGAGGTCACATGAGCATTAATGGTTTACTAGTCCAGTGCTTAATTTGTAAAAAAATGTTCTGCGCCCAAATATTTTCTAGCTTTCCTGTGACCCTGCAGGTGGACACCACTACCGCCACCACTCATGATGCTCCCCACAGTGTCGACATATTTGGGGTTACAATACAGCGTGCATCTACTCTTGCACTGACTATCACCACTTCATAATTAAAGTGAGTCTGAGGCAATAGGTGCTAGGGCTCAAAATTACGTTCAAGGGCTGAGCCCTGGCAAACACCCCCACAAGTGAAGCACTGTTTATTACATTGCACATATCGTTTAATCTCAGGAAGCCTTATTTTCAAGGTGTAACCTGCCTTGGGGTCTCATTACTATACTATTGATAGTGGTTATTCACTATGTGCATTACGTTAGCAATGTGACCACCTGGTGATGGCTTTGCACTAATGTTGTGCATTGAAATCACCAATCAGCCATGCATCTCACTGTACTCTCCAGCGTCTGCTTGGCTGCCTACTCCCACCCCTGAAGCTCCATTTCCCTTCCGGCTGGTCACGTGGAGGGTGTTGGAGACCTTCCCCCCCCATGGCAGAAGATTTAGTGGCTCAACAGTGGCACCACCAGTGGCAGTTGTTTCCAGCTGTGGATGGAGAGGAGACTGCAGACACTTATACTGATCCAGAATCCAGGTATTGCAGTCCCCCTCTTGCAGTTGCACAGTCCTCACAATAACCACAGTTGTCCCTGGTGACTCTCCTAATTGTGTTTTTGCAGTGGATAATGTTGTTAAGCTGCTGCACTACAAACAGTCCATCAGCATTGGCCACTTGCGAATACTTGCAGCTCTTCCTTACCGAATTTGGGCATTTGCATGTGCGTTTCTGGCACCATTTCCTTTCCTTTTTCTTTAAACAAATTGCATGTGAGTTGAACCCTTAAATGGTTGTAGAAATTGATGATTTTTAACAGATTGAGTTGATAAATATGGCCACTGCTTAGCGTCCCCTTTCTGAAATGATGCTGTTTCCATCAATCTCTGTCGCTATATTTTAGGCAAATCCACCAAAAGCTGTTGCTGAAACAGTAGATTCTCCAATGAATATCAGATGTATTATTTGTCAATGCTTTTTCACTGTGATACTGGGCCTCATTATGAGGTTGCCGGTGCTACCGGCAGGTTGCCGGCAACCTCGTATTACCGTTACCACTGCCTGACATCCCTGTGTTACTCCGAGTGGGAATCTTGAAGCACCGGCACTGTTGTTAACGGTGTCGGTGCTTCAGTGAAAAACCTGCCGGTAGCGACTGGAACTCCCGGCAGGTTAGGCCTGCCGGTAGTTCAGTGCCCCCTCCCCCACCCCAGACTCACAGTGACCCTGTCTGGAAAAGGTGTCGGTAACTTGTTACCAGCACCTTTATTTCCACCAGGTCACTTATAATGAGGCTCACTGACATGCAGAATTATAATTTCCTCTTGCGCTATTTCTGAACACCCAAGGGGTTGCAATATGGAGGTAAATCCCCTTATTTAAATGGCAATAACTGTAATTCTGCATTGCGTAATAAGCACCATTTCTAAGGCCCAATTTATATTGAGGACGTTTATGTCCTTATTGCATTTTTAAATAAGGGACTTAATATACCAGGACCAACTTATTCGAAAATTGACAGATCAATTTACCTTACATCCACTTTCTACTTCTGCACTCAGGAATCTTTGGTTTTAAAATGTTTCTCTCAGCTGCTAGGTATTATGTTGCCCTGGTGGAGAATGGCTCCCCCAAATGATATGTTTAGAGTATAGGCGCAGTTTCTGCCTGAATCAGCCAATTGAGGCAAGGTTTGAGGACTCCTTAGCTGTAAAGTGAATGTCTCCACATTGCTGAGAGGTCTGGATCCCCCTCTGTGTTTGTATGGATGTCCACCCTTAGGTGGGGGCTATGAAATGATATTATGCTGTGCAGTGCATGTGTGGCGCCGTGAACATTTGTGTTTGTAAATCTGTGACTTATGCACACATGGGTGTACCCAACTCCTCGCACACCGAAGCATTCACACTTTTGTCCTGCCATTTGCCTTTTGAGACATGCATAAATAGAGGGGTTTGAGGGGGTAGTGCTCACATTCCAGAAGTTTATCTCATCAGACATGGAGGTGAGCTGGAACTAGAAGCAGGACCTTTTGTATGCCATTGGATTCACAGTCACAGTACCAACCTCCTAACATAGGCTGCTGTAGGGTCTACACTCGGCAAGCTGCTGGAGGCTTCCCACAGTTACCTCGAAGGTTTTTCGAGAATGGCAGACATAAGAACCTTTCAGTCTGTGTCATGTAAACAGGCACGCCAGATAGCATTCATATGGCAAAGCAACCTAAGCAAGCCAAGTCATGTTTTAATCTCACAGACAAGTACGTTTAGTATAGAATATGTTTCATGGGGGTCCAGCATATAACCAACAGGAAAAATGCAAGAAGAACAATAAAGAATGCCCGAAAGGATTCTGTGCAACTACCAGAGTGCATTTCAATGTGCTTTATGCATTATAATTATGCCAGAAAATGAAAGCCTGCAAAAGCATACATTTTATTAGAACTAAATCATACTTTACAAACCACTGGGTCTTTTAACGATCTTTTTTTTTACATTGATCTTGCTTAAGCAATGGCGGTGCTGCACTTTCCGCAGCAATATATTATTTGCCATGAGGCAGCCACGGCTTCCATCGCACCTGTTTCACAAGGCTGAGTCTCTGGGAGTTCCCACTTCTTGCTATGGTTATCTCTAGTCCATAGGGCTTTATCCTGCTTTTGTGTGGCTGATCCGGGAGTACTTATTTGTATTTATTCTATATAGTGCAAGGGAGAGAAGATCTTGGGAAGAGTCTCTGTACACGAGGACAGATGGGCCTTGTCCTAGATGTAGTTACATCGGGCAATGGAAAGGGAGGCGTAGGGCACAAAGATCAAACATACAAAAACTAAATGAATGAGCAAATGCAAGGAATGTACAGAATTTACAGTTACTGTGGTTACCAGATAATTCAGGCATTCACGAGCTGTTGCCTTTTGAGGGTAGGCTTGAAAAAGTAGTTAAGGACTTGATATCAGCGGTTGGAAGTTGGAATACAAGGGGGCATGAGGGAGAAGGAGCAAAAGCAGGAGTTAGTTCACAGAAGACAAGGGACAGAGAGGCTAAGAAGTGCTTCGTGTGTCAGTGTGCGAGAGGGTGAGCAGTGGGAGATGGTGTTAGACAGGTTCAGAGGTCAAGTAGGGCTGGCCCATGGATTCATTAGGAGACATGAAGAAGGAACTCATAGAAGAAGCGATTGAATATCTAATGTAGACGTCTCCAAGACTAGTCCTCGAGATCCTCAAAACCCACTGGTTTTATGGGGTAACCACTGACAATGCCAATAACTCCCTTTATAGTTACTGTTTTGAAATGCCTTTTGTGTGGATAAAAACATGTAGTGGATTTGGCTCTTGAGGACGTACATTGACGCTGCTAGCGGGAATGTATGGTCTCCTGTGGAATGTGGTTGGTCGACTCTAATTTTATAAAACCAGTGACTTCAAAAATGTCTCACCTGCAGCAATTGGGCCCTAAATAATGCATCCCACCTCAGTGCATGTTCTAGAGGGTACACACACATTGTGCCCCTTACATAGCAGTGATGTTTGGAAATGAGGCATTTCATAGGTATTGGGCTATTTTTCAAACAGGCAAGCAGATATAGGCAGGGAAGGTATATTGACTAATAATTGCACCAGCCAAGGGGCAACCAATGGACGGACAGACAGATATACAAGTTAGGGAAGATAAATCCAACCTGCTATGCATTTTGCCAATTTTAATGAACATTGTTGTTTTAAATTAAACAAAACGGAATAACTAAACTTGCATTTTTATATAAGTATATTTAAAAAACACCAGAACAAATTAATTTAAAATTAAAGTTGAATACATATTGATTGTTCATGTGATCAATGTAAAAAATCATATTACCAATATTATGCTAACTATAAACTATAAAAGGTACGTTTTTATTCACCTGTCCTGTTTGTTTTAATTTTTGAGGAATGGTGCACTGAACGGTCTCATGCACAGCAGTTTCACCAAACGTGTATATTTTTCTTTTACAAAAGTTCACGTTTTTCCAAAATGAATTTAAACTGTTACCTCATTTAAAGATACGATTGTAGAAATATGAAATACTGTGCATGCGTTTTTGCCAGAAAAAAACGCAAAATACATTGAATTACTCCCGCTGTATGCGCTGAAAGAAAAAAGGAAATTACTGTTTTTCACGAGGTTTGCTCAGGTGGAGCTGGCAGAGTACACCAAACAGATGCATGTTTTCCTGCACTTCCTCAGCAAATCTCGTCACCTTATGGACCACCCACAGTGATGGCAGCTGTGGCATGTAACCCCACACCACATCACAACTGCCTGGAATTGCTGTATCTGTTGATCTGCAGTTAAGCCTCTCACAGATGCCCTCCAGGAGGCATCGGGGACCTACTAAGCATGGGGGACATGGGAGTGGGTATCCCTGCTTCACCTGCCCCAGCATCTGCAGTGTCATCATCATTAGGACAAAATTCAGAATCCTGATAGTGGGCCAATCGGACCCCAATTGGTCCAGGGGGGTGTCCGCAGGCCGAACAGGGAAGTGAGTCCGCAGACCAGACCCAGATATCACAATTAAAATGTGTACCTACTTTTTGGCCATTTCTTAAAAAAACGAATGGACTGATTTACACCAAATTTACAAAAGCACGCTTTCGGGACCAAGCCGCGGCTCTTGCCGCAAATTTGCTGAACATTCATGCAGCGGTATGGCCTGTAGGCATGAGCAAAACATTTTTTCCATTGCGTCTATGAAGATTTCCACACATTTTGGGACCCCCCCTACAACTTTGCTCCCCCTTGACGAAACTGAACCAAACTGTGCAGAATCGTTCTGAGGGCCATATACTTTTTTTTGCAAAGTTTCGTAAGTATTCATCCAGGGGGGGGGCAAAATTATAAGCCACCCAGAAGTGCTCTTTCTATGAGTTGAGCAACTTAACCATAACTTCAGGGCCACAACTGCACCAAATTAGCGGCAGGAGCTGCGGCTTGGTCCCGAAAAGATTTTGTAAATTTGGTGTAAATCCATCCAATAGTTTTTTTTGAATGACCAAAAAGTAGGTAAAAAAAATAGTGAAATCTGGGTTCTGTCTGCGGACTCACTTCCACGTTTGGTCCGCAGACGGGCATCCAATTGGCCGAGGGGGGAATCTGGGGTCCACGGACATCAGGCGCACCTGCTGATTGGTCAATAAAAAACATGAGGTGCATCAGATTTTGGGAAATGCACTCCATGTTTGATTCGCGGTCAGCGGCCGGTGTCCGAGAACATTGCAATAACAGCATATTGAAAAACTCAACATTGCACTTGTCAAACTTATCAAAAAATCTCTGGGGAGGTAAGGGGTGATGAGGATGGGATGGGATATGGCCTTTATAAGCCAAAAACTGTCAGTGTTTCTTCTCCGATGTCTGTGAACAGTCTGGGGCAGTCTCAAGATGATCGTCGAACATCTGAGATGTTCGGGGTCATCAATGTTTATTTGTGCATTAAACGGTTGGTGAAAAGCAGTTTTTGGTGGGCTTATAACTTTGGCACCACTGAATGAAACTGCGTGACATTTTGAAATTTCATTTTAGACCTGATTCTGAATGGTTCTGGAAAGTGTGGTGCTGCTTTGTCAGGAGGGAACACAATTAGAGTGGGGGTCCCAAAATATTGTAGAGGCTTTTAAATGTGCCATTTGGCGAATCTTCACAAAAGTTTGCAAAACGATTTTAGATCTAGATGTAAATGTTTTTGCAAAGTTTGGTGGGAGTTTGTCCAGAGGGGGCAAAATTAGAGGGGGCTCTCAACATTTTTAGATGGTTTTTAACTTTGTTGCCATTTGATGAATTTGCAGAAAGGTTTTCAAACAGATTATAGACCCAATCTTGAATGTTTGTGCAGAGCCTGAATGGATTTTGTCAAGTGGGGGCTAAAGTATATGACTATTTTATGTACTTACATTTTGACACTTTAAAAAAAATAAAACATGGGCGGATTTGCAGCAAACTCGTGCAAGGAGGATTGGCAAGGACCTGAAAGCATGGTTTTGCAGATGTGTCCATGTTTTATTTTTTGAAAAGTGTCATAATGTAGGTACAAACCAAAAGTGATATACCTTTGGTGACTGAGGTGTATAGCCTGTGGCCATGGGCAGTGGCCAGATTGTCCGGGTCATTGCCTAAGGCGATGACCCGTCCAATCTGGCTACTGTCCATGACCACGAGGCACTAGCAATGGGGTTAAAGTGGGCATGGCCACCAGGGACCGACTATGTAGTAAAGTTTTTGGAAATTGGAATAGGTTTGAATAGGAAAAGAACATTCTGCTTGTGGTTACATGTTGAAATGCTGGATGGGATTGCAGCAAACATGCACATGGAGGGTCAGCAAGAACTTCAAAGCATGGTTTTGCAAATATGTCCTGTATTTCATTTTTTGGAATGTGTGAACATTTAAGTACACACAACAGTGATATAATATTTGTGTCATGCAATGGGCCTGTCTGTCAACAATGTGTGCTGTAATTTGCTCATTGGAGCATGCGGCATGGGCAAAGCAGTAGGTTTGAATGGGAAATAATATTCTGCTTACGTTTACAGTTTGCAGTGGTGGACTAGATTACAACAAACGCAATTGTGTACTCTGATTTGCTTATTGGGGAATGTGGCATAGCCGAAGCCCATGCCCCATGGATTTGGAAACTGGCCATGGCTGCAAGCCATGAGCACTGGCCACTGATTACATTATTAGGGTATAGTGGACACTGAACTAGGATACAGGGTAGGTGCAGTGAATAAAAGGGGTGGTTTGGTTTGGCTGGGGTCATGGTGGAGCGGTATGCCGTAGGCAATTGAACGATGAATTAAATCCCCAGCATGCTCTGCTGATAACGACAGAAATAAATATGTGTTGCAAAAAATATGTTTCTTAAAGGAGGTTTATAGTTCTTTCAGATATATGAAAAGAGGAAATATTAATGACTCATATACAGTGATGTAACACCATGAAACATTTTCACCTATTAAAATGTGGTCCCACCTTGGCATCCGAAATGCAGATGCAAAAATTTTGTAGAATATTGTTAATTGGTAGTTGGTGTGTGGAAGCTTAATATACAGTTCTTGGAAGTGACTGGTGGATGGATCTGACTATTTGAGGTAGTGTTACAAATATAACATCAAAAAAGGGTAGAAGGGCTACCCTGTGTAATGGTGTGCACGTGCCATCCAGGTCTTTTAATGATCCATGGCCTGGAAATGGAACTGTGGAGACCGTGGTTAGATATAAAAGTCCATCGTTTATGATCCTTTTTGTATGCTAGAGAAATGTATTTGGGACAGAAAATTGTTTCTGTCCTTTTCTATTTTTCTCTAATATACAATTGTCCATTAGCACCCTGGGCAGGGTAGCCAGCCAATCAGGTGGCTAGGAACGTGGGCTTGAACTGCTGGTACATGCCCATGTTCCTAGCCCCCTGACGGCCGGCTCTCACCACGGTCATCTCCCCCCCACCCTCCGTTCCATTTCTTTTTTTCAACCGCTCACCACCTACTTACCTTATTTCGGCACTGATGGGTGCTGCCGCCACATTCACTCCTTCTCTTCGTCTCCTGCACGCCACCATGGAAAGTGAAGATGGGCTCTGTATGGAACCCGCCTTCCCTTTCCATGGTGGCCATCTTGGGAAAAGATTTTCCTTCCTACAGTGGGTAGCCACGTGCGTCCCACTGTAGGAAGGAAAATGTTTGTTTTTTTAGCACCCGGTTTACTGCTTTGGCAACCCGGGGTGCTAATGGCCTTCATCCCCCTTTGCAGTGGCTGGAACGAGGGATAATGGGCCGTAGCCTTTGTTATCTGCCCTCGCTTCACTTGAGCCCATAACTTGGACTGCCAGACCATTATCTCCCGTTCCCCCAAATATGGTAAACTAAGCAACCATAACTCCCGCCATCACCATGCACTGCTAAGAATAACACCCAGGACATCAAAGATGACATCACAAAGGCCAGCTGGTTTTGTTCACTGACAGTCAGAATATTCAAATGTAAAAGTATATATGGTGAATTTCTGATGTTTTTCAGGTTTTACTTGCAACCATAATGTCCCTTTGACAACATTTTTTCATTGTTGAATATTATATTTTTTTATTTTTTTTATTTGTATTTGGTTTATGAAAAGATTAAAACCTTTACAAAAGGAAGCAGATAACATTTTCCCATTTTTCCATTTCTTAATAAAACTTATGTGCAGAGAACCTATACATCAAAAGTGTAGTTTCAGATGATGATTATAGGAATCAATGTACCATCAATAACCAGTGTGCTATTTTAAAAAGCATAGTTCTCTTATTGTTTCTACCACTGCCCGGGTGAGAAGAGTTTCATAGCCTGAAATCATTCTGTTCCAGAGATGTTCTGATTCGATTCTCTCCTCATTCATAACAAATCTCCTGAATTTAATGAGTCTCAGGTTCAGAATGCCTTCGCACTTCATTAGTAGGTGAAAAAAGAGATTGATTTCATGGGATAGTACAGATTTTACAGAGTGGAATGACATTCTCACCCTGTCGTCGGGTTTCCAATATTTCCCCTATGGGTAATATGTTCAATCTGATTCTTAGACAGATGTCCCTATCCTTGTAGTCTGAGTACTTCTACAGATATTGTGGTAAGGAGTCCAGTTTTTTTGTCCACTACTAGGAAGGTATTCTTTGGCGTTGAGTTCCGCACTTTTGAGATCGTCTCTATCCAGTCTAGTTGCTCCAGATTTCTCTTTATTTTTAGTGGATTCAGAGCAAGCGTCTGTGTGTCTAATTGAGTGCTTGCCAGTAAAATGTTTGTCTTTAGTTCTAGTAAACAAAGAAGTTTGGATTTGGAGTTGATTGTCATTTTCTTTAGGTCTTCATATAGAGATTTTGGTCTGGGTGTTATGATCTCTCTGTATAATGATACCAGCTTCCACTCTGCCCGGCATTCCAGTGAGTTAAGGCCCAGTTCAAATCGCAGGTGCCATCCTGGGGTACTTGATGGTAAGTTGAGAGCCTCTTTCCATAGCCTGCCTTCAATTATTGACCAGTTTTGGTTCCAAAGATGTGCTTTGGCTTCCAAGCCATAATGCAGGATGGGAACTACTTTCATCTTATAGTACTTAATCACTGGCAAGATCGAGAATTTTCAATATTTGATTTTGATTTTTTTTCATATGCGGGAGCAATTTTTGCATCTTACTTAGGATATCTATCTCCATTTTCGTTTCCGTAGAGTGTGCGAAGATCGTGTACCCCAGGTAAATTAATTCCTCCATTCGCGGGATACTCTGCCCATTCAAGACCCAGTTCTTAAATTTGATTTTTTTCAGTGGGTGCTTGAAGAGCAGGATCTTTGATTTCCCTGGGTTTATTGCTAGTCCATTTGCAGTAGCATATTCTCCAAGTTTTGTGAGCAGTCTTTGCAGCCCTATTGCCGTCTTGTCCAGGAGGACGATATCGTCGGCATATGCCAGCCAGAATACTTTCCTCCCATTTACTTCAGGACTGGCCAGTGCAGATGACTCTAGGAACTCTCCCAGGTCCAAAAGAAATAGCTTGAATATTAGAGGCACTCCTAGACATCCCTGCCTTACCACCCTCTCCACCTGTATTGACTCTGAGAGGTGGCCTTGTTCATCCAGCCGTACCCTGACCGTGGTGCCTCTGTGTAAGTCCATCAGAATTGACAGTAGAGTTTCTGGTATCCCTCTTGCCCTTAGTTTGGCCCAGAGCTTCGCCCTGTTTATCTGATGGAAAGCTTTGGATAGATCTATCCATGTGCCGTACACTGGCAAGCCCCCTTTTTCTCTTGCTGGCTCGCTTATCATATTTAGGGTCAGGCCATTTATTGATGTTGATAGGCCACGCCGGAAGCCTGTTTTGAAGTGTGACAGTACCTCCTCATGCTCAACCCAGATGTTAACAGGAGTTTCATAAAGGTTTGCTCTCAATATCCAAGAGGGCGTTCGACGATAGTTCTCTGGTCTGGTCCTGTGGCCCGCCCTTAGAAAATGGTATTATTAGAGCTGTTTTCCATGAGGGGGGACTTTAT
Source organism: Ambystoma mexicanum (assembly GCF_040938575.1). Taxonomy (NCBI): domain Eukaryota; kingdom Metazoa; phylum Chordata; class Amphibia; order Caudata; family Ambystomatidae; genus Ambystoma; species Ambystoma mexicanum. The sequence goes on from NC_090925.1 coordinate 954,616,642, forward strand.
TTCATCTCCAGAATCTCATTGAATAGTTGATTTAGTAGTTTGACCCATAAATCGGGGTCATTCTTAAGGACTTGATACGTTAGGCCATTTCGCCCGGCTGCTTTGGAGGTTGAAGATGTGTTAATTGTCTCTTCGATCTCATCCTCCGTAATCCTTAGTTTCCAATCTGTATCTGGTGTTCCAGGATCTTCACCTCCTATTGGTTTCTTAAAGGATTACGTAAAATGCTGGACCCACACCTCTTCCGGCACTAAATTACGTAAGGAGCTATTTGATTGCGAATCCAAATTGGCCATTAATGACCAGAAACTTCTAGAATTGGATTAAGCCAGGAGTTGTAACATTAGTTCCCCATCTTTTTGCAGTTGTATAATTTTATAGTTTTTTGGCCAGTGCCTATATTTATTTTTGACTTCTTTGATTTCTTGATTTTAGGTTTCTTCATTTAAATTGCCAGACTTCAGCTGGCGTAGCTGTCTTCTAAGTTCCCGCTTCTTGATCCATGTGCTTGCATCAAAGACATGAATGTGTTTTTGTGTGCGATGCATTTTTGGTGTTTTGGTGCGGTAATAGACCAGATAACATTCACAAACTTATCTGGATGACAGTTGTCCTGCGTTCTGAGATGTGGAGCTTCATTTAGTTTCCTGTTGAGTTCCTGGCCACCAAACCCATATTTTACCAGTTTTAGTCTTCCATTTTTTCCTATCATTTTCTGACTATGCGTCATCTGAGGAACCATGTTTAGGTCTTCCAATGATAGTTCTAGTCAAGAGTGGTCGCTTACTTGGGCTTGTTTCACCCTCAGGTTAGACGAATAAGGGAGGAGACCATGGCTGACAAATATGTAGTCTATAGTAGACGAGAAGTTTCCTCTCTGCCAGGTTTTGCTAATAGACTCATTGCCCTCAGAGTTCTCACTTATCATCTTGAGGTCCCAATCATCCATAAATTCCAACCATTGCAATCCCCTTTTGGACAGACTTCTTTGTTGTTGTCCCACCTCCATTATCTCTTTGGATACATTCGGTGTTAAAGTCCCCAGCTATTATAATATGTGCTCCCCCTTGTTCTAACTTGATGTTTGTCAGAATTGTGGCCAACTCAATTAGGAATATTTGTAGTTCAGAGGAGACAGGGTTCCAGTAGATGTTAATTATTATTACCACTGGGTTACGTATACTTATGTTCAATTGGGTTTACATGCCAGGATTCTGAGTTCGTTTTTATAGAAGAGGATCGAATTCTTCCAGCCAGGTCTCCTGGAATATGAGAATGTCCATTTCCTTTAACAGATGGTTCCTTGTTTCCCGCATTCTGAGTATACATGAAACTTGTGTGTTCCAGATTGTTAAATTGAGGCCTTTCCTACTAAAGTTGTTGTTGCCCCAAGCCCAAGTTCTTGAGGACCTGGCTTAGCATCTCCGGGAGGGCCGCTATTACCTTTTCCTGGGATGTCCCTGCTTGTTCCTTTTTTTTGGTCTTCCTGTCTTGGACCAGCTGGTCTTCTCCCATTTCTTTGTAAGCCATCTCTTCCAGAATCAAACCCCTGTGCTGGTTCTTCCATATTTGATTCAAATGGCAGCTTTGATATTTGTAGACCTTGTTGTTCTATGGTTGTTCTTGTTGTATTGTTGTTGTGGCGATTAATATGGCTGAGTGGGCTTTCTTCAAACAGAAGCCTATCTCTACCATGAAAGAGTCTTTGCGGTCTGGAAATTTCACATATTCTATAACTTTGGTGGCAAATGGGAGAAGGCTTTTAACTTTGTTGAGCATAGATAAGATCACGCATCTACTGAGGTATGGTTCTTATTTTTTGTAATGATTTTTAGCCATAATCTTGGTATTTGAAACCCAGTGGTGGGCTCTTGATCGGAGTGGCCTAACTCTCCAGGTTCTTCCTGCTGTTGGATGTTTTGGGCCTAGTCATGCTCTACCTCTCTTGATTTACCCCCTCCGTTCCCAGCCCCGGGATGGTGGATTGTTTGCCTTCACCTGATTTTGTGACGACCGTAACTTGTTCTGTTGTCTGCAGATTACCGACAGAGGTTTTGCCAAGGTGTTTCATATTTACAAAGATGGGTGCCATTTTTAGGTGTACTCCTTTTTTCTCATTGACTATTTCTTTTCTTGAGGCATTCAGTGTTGCTTGAGCTGTTCTTTTTTGGTCAGAAATTGGGGCTAACTGTAGGGGTTGACCCTGGTACCCAACCATAGATCCAGCACTGATTCGATTCCTGCCCTTGTGGGCTGAGGGCTGGGGATCTGCCTCTCTTTCTGCATCTTTCTCTTTATTAACTTTTGGGTCCTCGATCTCCCTCTCTTGCACTTCTGTCTGGAGGCCCAACTCACACTCCCCGGCTTTGAATTTTTCTGGAGCGTCCCTCTTTGCTTTTCTTTACCCTTTCCTTGTTTTTTTGTGGTGCATGATTGTTTAATCACATCTTGATTGGCTCCTGATGCCTTCTCTTCTAACTCACTACTATTTATTGAAGGGGGTGTTGTAATCTTGACCAGGAATTTGTGTAATCCACTGTTTTTTGTTTTATTGTTTTTCAGATTCTTGTTTTTTTAAACTATTTTTTGATTGTCTGCTGGGGTAACTCTTTCATTTTATTAATTCCTTCTGCTTTTTTCTTTGTTCTTCTCCTCCTCCTAGAGTTTTGACTGCTTGCCTCAATCCAAATTGACTCCTTGTACTCCATAATTATTATGGGTTCCTCTTTTTCCGCAATTGATATCTCTTCTGATGTTTCCGGTTCATCTTCTATCACTTGGGAAAGCCCCATTAACTCTTCCAGCACCGATTCTGAGAGTGGGGTGTAGTCAAGTCTGTGTACTTTCGGGGGGCTTTATACCCTGCGTATCCTTGTGAGATACGGGTGGCTGCATGGTTTTTAGCATTTTATTGAGGTCAGTTCTTGCTTTTATCTCTTCACTTTTGCTTCCTGTCAGGCAATTAAGAATCGCTGAGATGTCCAGGCCATGTTTTGTCACTTCAATTCTACTGTCATTCACCAGTGGTATAATTGTGGTGTTCAGTAAATTATTTAATCCCACAATTGTGGAATCAGTCTTGGTCCCTTCGTTTGATAGCTCAAGTAGAATCCCTGCTTGCACTTGTACTTCGCCTTTTAATAATTCAAAGACTGAGACTAAAGAGTTCAGGAAAAAATTCAGGGCCTGCAGTGTGGTGTTGTTTAGTTGTTGACTTTTCATGTTTCCTTCCCCCTGTGATGATGTATTTTTGTCCTCTTGCATCTCTTGGATTTCCCTCAGTTCCTTTTGTGGGGGGTGGGGGAGACATCTGGTGTCCATTGCTGATGTGTGCAAATTCCATGTTGCAACTATTTGTTTCTCCTTCTTCCAAAGTGTTCCTTAATTTTCTTGTTAATGTGTTTTGTGGTGACTGTGTACTGCAGTCCATGTTGCCATTGGTTTAATATTTCCTTTTGAGTGTTTTTACCATCTTTATCTTCAACAGCTTGTGGGGAAGTTCTATGTATCTGAACCTTCGTTGTTATAGGTGTTTTGTTCAAAGTGGATGCAATTTCGGATATTCTTGGTGTTTCTGCTGTGAATGACTGGGCCAGGGGTTCCAGGTATGACCCATCCCCAGGGACGTCATTTCACCAAAATGCCAGGGGTAGCGGAAATGACACCACATGACCCTTGACCCCTGACGACATCACAGGAAGTGATGTCATTTGACCCCTCCCCGAAGTGATCCCGCAGGAAGCGATGGAACATGACCTTTCACCCTTTGACAAAACATGAAGTGGCATCCCATAGCATTTTACACTACGAAAAATATGGTTATGATATGACTATAATGTGATGTACATTTCATACAAGAATGGATCGCCATATGTATCTTTAAGATCAGTGTGTGCAGGCCCATATTACCAAATTACTGTGAATGCAAGCAGACGTCCATGACCAAATAGAGCACTTACGCTTAAGCACTTTATATAGAAAAAAAAACCCCAATATCACCCAACCTGTGTTAGTACTCATTTATCGAGCTCAGAAGGATTAAAGGCTCAGTTGAGGCTTTTAAGAACAGACTAAATCAGTGACTCACACCCTGAAGTGTGGCTGAAATAAACCTTTAATGAGTATAGCAATTATTGTATAGAATTCCAGAAAGACACATTATTTGCTATTCCTATTCTTTCTTATTTAGGGTCAGTGTTGAAAGTGTTAGACTACAATAAAAAAAAATTTAAAAAAATTATTAGACTTGTGGCACTCCTGTTCTTATTTTTTTTTTTTTTTTTAAGGGGCCTGAACAAGAAAGCAAGCCACTCCAGAAGTAAAGAGCCACATGCTGTTGGCCACACCCCAGGAGCTTGCATTACAAAAAATACATGTTTTTTTAAATTTATTTTTTTAGAGGTCGCAAGGGAGACCTCAGAGGTCGCAGTTGCGACTTCTGGTGACCCCTAAATTACGTCCCTGCCCATCCCATTCTGGCACTTTTAGTGTGTCTACACAGACTGTGCTCCTTCGCTTCATGAATGCTTGAGTCAACTTGCCTTTGTGATGGGCTCTCTGTCCACTACTTTCTCTAATTAATGTGGCCCCAGTGTGGTATCTATTATACACTAATTGTGTCATGAGGTTTAAAAAATGTTTTACCTTTTTTATGTGTTTTTGAAGTTCATGAGTTTTTTTTACTCCAACAGTGACCCTTTGGGGCTGAGAATGGGTTAGTTCTTGAGGGCCTAGTGTACGCTGTGTATTGATATGAGGGAGCACAACTTTCATATGTTTCCCCCACCACTTAGATACCTTCTCCTCAAGCCTAGCCAATACTCTTACAGCTATTCTGAACTGGGTGGCAGCGTCACTCATGCACTCTTGGTGATGAGGCGGTCGCGTTAAGTATCTGCTCTCACGGCTGGCGGGCGAGTATATGGCACTGGTGTGTCCTTGTGCCTACCGCCCTACAGTCAAACAGCAAAACAGGATACAACCCTTCACTTCTCAGGGCTTAGCGCTGCAAGGACGGACTGCTTTGCTACTTCAGGCGGCATGTCGGCATGCTCCGCCCACACAGCTGAACTCAGATGAGGTCCTCAAAGGGTTAGCTGCTCCCTTTCCGTAATGGTCGCACAATGGTCCGTGTGTAGACCGAAAAGTATTATGTCCAGATTACAGCATACGGACAGCAAAACAGCAAACCAGAATACAGCTTCTCAGGGCTTATTATATATATATTTGCAGTAGTTTCGTACAAGTACAAAAAGTCGGGATGCACACACGAAAGCAGCTTGGAAACGCCAAATTGGCTTGGATCCCTGGCGAAAATATCCTTTCATAATAAATATGCCACAGAACAAAGAAAGATACAGGAAAACGACGCGTTTCGCAGTACACACACTGCTTGATCACGTTTGGAGGTAATATAAATATTACACGGCCGCAGTAGCGGGCGTGTAGTTATGGTTTAGTTGCTAAACTCATAGGGAGAGCACCTTTTCAGCGGCTTGCAACTTCGCTCCCCCGGGAGAAATCCTCACCAAAGCACATGGTGGCATTCATGGGTGTAGGAAGTTGCGTTGGGTCTGTGGAAGGATTACACTATTGAGTGCATGGGCGAAGGCTGTAGACCGTTGGACATGAACTGAAGAGCGTAGGGCTTTAGCAGACCCACCGCAGTAACGCAAGTGTGGGTGTGCATCCTGTACAGGGTTGTGTTTGCATAGTGAGGTTTGTGCACATTGGTTCGAGTAGGGCAGTGTTGCAACCCAATTATGGGTAGTTTGGCAGTGACAGAATAGTTTGGAAATGGAAGTGGGGACAGCCATAGTATGTGAATGAAAGTGCAGAGGGGTGCAGGAGAGAGTGTTTTCTTTGTACATTATGGTAACTGGTGTAATTTGTTGATGCATAGTTGAATGGCGGTGCACAGGTTGGGTAGGAGTGCCGGTGGTAGTGCTGTCTATGTGGATATTCGAAGTTGGTGACATGCTGAAATAGATAGTGCCATTATGTAGCAGTGAGAGTGTTGAAGGCCTACACTGTTGGGTGCATGGCCGAAGGTCGTAGGCTGTAGGCCATGCACCCAAGAGGCTAGGACTTCAGGACACACACAGCAGTAATGCATTTTGGATTCTGGAGCACTTAGAGTGTGGGGACCTGTAAATAATGGGCGTGTAGCATATTTCAGATGCAATATAGCAGGAAAAGTGAGCTGCCATACATGCATGTTTGGTTTTGCAGGCGAGGGCACAGTTACAGCATGGTAAAGTTTTTGATGTGTACTTGGCGATGGTGCTGTGAAAAGTAATGCAGTGTGGCCACTGGAGGCTAGGTGTGCATACTGTTAGTATGGAAGAGGATATGGTAGAAGTGCACCTTGATTGTGCTTGGGTACCATGGTATGTGCTGATTTGTTGCAGTAGGGCTAATGTTGTGAAACAGTTGCTGTTAGGTTGGCAGTGAGACAATACTTTGTGAATGGGTGTGGGTAGGGGTTGTGGAGGATGTGGTATGTTTGTGGATTCTGTTGCTAGGGACCTGTTTTCGTGAACGGGTGCAATGCAGAGGTTCAGTATGTGATTGGTGGATGTGTGTGAACATTGTGTAGGAGTGTTGGTGGTAGTGGAGTGTATGTGGATTGGCATAGTTGGTGATATGGTGAAATGCATGGTGGCATTATGTTGCAGTACATGTGTTGAAGGCCTAGCCCATTGGGTGCAATAGAGTAGCAGAAGTGAGCTGCCATGCGTGCATGTTTCTTTTCACAGGTGAGGACACTGTTACAAGATGGTAAAGTTTTTGATGTGTACGCAGTTGCAGACACTGTTACAAGATGGTAACGTTTTTGATGTACAGTTGACGATGGTGAGGTGAAAAGTTATGCAGTGTGGGCACTGGGTGCTGCGTTTACATACTGTCAATATGGAAGAGGATATGGTAGAAGTGCACCTTAAATGGGCTTGGTTACTGTGCTGTGTGCTGATTTGTTGAAGCAGGGCCAATGTTGTGAAAAGGTTTTGGGTAGGTTGGTAGTGAAACAAAACTTTTGAAGAAAGTATATGGGCAGATTCGAATCTCTTTGCCAAGTTGGGTGCGGTTTCGTGCGGGGGTGAAAAGTTATAGTGGGAGTCCCACCATTTTTTCCCCTATAGACTGAATGGAAAACATGGCTATAGGGCGAATGGCTGGATGGATTTTCACCAAAATTGCGGCAGCCGTGGGGGCTTGGATCAGAAAGCATGCTTTTGTGTGTTTGATGGAAATCTGAACATTACATTTGCTGCAAATTACTGAAATGTACGTCCCAAAAAATGTGTGATATCTGAGTCCGCTCCGCTGACACATTTTCCTGTTAGCTCGCGGTACGCCGTGATGTCGCTGAACATTGGACGCAGCCGGTGGTTGGCTGGAGGGAAGCATGCTGTGCGTCAAAGTTTTTGGGAAACGCTGTCATGGTGTATCGGAGGACAGTGCGGCGGCGGAAGGGTCTGGAAAATGTACTGTACGGCATGTGTTGGTGGCAAGAAGGGAGGGAACGAGTGGGAAGTGAGAAGTGGTGCATGTGACATATGCAGGTAGGTGGAAGAAGACAGAGGAGTGCCTGCAGTTTTCATGTGTAATGCGTGAAGTTGCGGATAGCTAGAGAGGCGCGTACTTTGTCTGGTGATTGGAGACAGGTGTGGTAACGGCCCAATAGGTTCTGCCACAACCTGTTTGCAGTGACTTCTTTCCGTGGTGAGTGGTGGTACAGCAATTTTAGAAGGGAAATCTGGGTGTTGAGTGCACGCACAGACTGTGGTGTATGGTATATTTGTCAACCTAAATGCAGAGGGTGAGCTTATGAATGTGTGTTGTATGAGCCACAGCATTTGCTTTGTGGGTGAATTGCACATATATCACTTGACAGTGAATGGAAAACAGAGTCCGGTGGGAGTTGCGTGGAGTGTAGCATGTGGGTTTGTACGCATATGGTGCACCTACAATGAAGTAATTGCTTTTGGTTTGTCTGTGTGAGACTTTGGTGATGCTCAATCACAATGATATTATGGTTGTTGATTGTGGAGGGGCAAATTAACAATATGTAACACGATTTTCAGTGGTGTTTGTGCTGAGGGAGGCAGTAGGGCAGTTAATGCTTCTGTTTCAGATCTCCTGCATAATTGTGTATCCCATTATGCAGACACCCATATACGCGCAGTATTTTTTGTTTGGTCTGGAAATTGAGAAACGCGGTACATTGTGAAGAACTGCATTTGTGTCTTTTTCCAGCTTGTGCCATAGTAGTACTGTACAAATGAGAATCTATTGTTTCACAGCACAAACAGTTTTCCCCACAAATAGCGTTCCTGTTGATATTACTGTATTTCTTAATTCTGCACGCTGTACACACATTGCTTTGCTGCCCTTTTTGGAAGTATAGGAATAATGTTTGTGCTTCCTGTTGTGCACTTGCGTTCTTGAAAACGCACTGCAACACGCACAACCATCTGTTTGAACACCCACCCATTTCTACCTGTTCCCACTGCAGTGTTTTCCACAGTACCAAGGTTCCTTCCATTTACCATACAATTGTATGGAGGGTATAAGATGCGCGTGGCACTGCCTCCCTTCATTGCCACTTACATTGTGACACTCTGAAAGGAGCTTTATATCATAATGAGCCACAAAAAATATTGCCAAAGGGATGTTATGGTGAAAGTGAGTTACTACAAATATAGCATCAGTTTTTAAATACACTATGCTAAAGCAACGTTATGTTTAGGTGCCCTAATAAAAATCTATGAAATTCACTAACAAAAACGTTGTTAAAGGGACGTATGGTTAAGTTGCACTAGCCAAAACCTATCAAATTCAATGAAAAAACATTCCTACAGGGACGTTATGGTTACAGGTAAAACTGAAAAACCCCAGAAATTCGCCAGTTATGGCAAGGTACCCAACCATAACTTGTGCTACCACTGTGCACTGCAAAGACTAACACCCATGACCTCAAAGATGACATCACAAATGTCATTGATGACATCACTGATGCCATCAAATGTGCCTTTAGTTTTAATAACAAGTCTTCTCAAGGGATCGTCAATATAATGTTGCCACAAAACTATCAGAGGTGATTGGAAGAACTATCATGAGGGACCAAATTCAGTACACAATCCATTGCTATAAACACCATTGCACTACAGACTTCTTTCCAGTATAGCAGCCACCTCATGCAGAGGCATAGGAATTTTCTGATGCATGCACCATAGACGTCCATTATTCACATTGTTGCCATGTTACATAGCATCATGATGAATGCTTTATTTTCAGAGTTTTGATTACTGTGAAACATGTAATAAGTAGCAAATACCCCCTCACTTACTTTATATTTGTACTAATACACACAAACCATAAAGAGACCACAACGCACACAAATATGCCCATATACCGGGAAGTAAGCAAAAAACAGCACTATTACCATAACATGTTCCTAACCTAACTGATTATCTTAATACACAGAAATGATTGCTGTGTTTCAGGGCTGCTTCTTCCCCTATGTACATGTATCACATGATGTGAATGAGCCCTAGGAAAAGAGTGTGAGGACATATGAGAAGGGCAGGTCTACAAATATAGTACCTTTTGAATGTTCACTTTCTGCCTGTCAGTGAAGAAAACCATCTTCCCTACATATGTCAGTGAACAAAAAAAGCAAGAGCCAGACATGTATTGTCAGTCAGTCAAACAAGTTTATTTGGATGTAGAAAATCCATCAAACGACAAAGAAAAAACACAATATTACACACAATCAAAGGAATACACAAATCATATGTAATGCCTAAAATCCTATGCAAACCACAATTGTAAACATTCTTAAAAGCGGGGCACAATAGGATGAAATTGATACATATTACATAATCACTTGTCCATAAGGTCCAATGTTAGCATGAGCAATGATTAAAAACCATATTATAAAAATAATTCCTCCAATGTTATCTTTCTCATTATTGGCTGCCGTCTCCCTAGAGCCTCAACAAACTTATTCTGAAATACATTGCTCTTTTCATGAAGGTGAGCAAAGCCCAAGCCGTAAAGGATCTCAGACTTCTTAAGGGCAGGAATCAGAGTTGCTCTGCGGATGCCAGTATAACCAATACAAAAAAACAATAAATGAGCCATATCTTCACAGTGATGACCACAAACCGGACAGCCAGCGGAGTCTGGGAATCCTTTCCAATTGGCTGTATTCCCTTGCAAATAAAAGGAATCAAACCGTGCCCTTGTTATTAGCCACCTGTCTTTTTTGTGAGGACTCCAGGTTAGATAGGGTTGGATCCCAGAAGGCCTACTGATGCTGGTATGAAATTGGTCAATTTTATTACCATACTCCAGGAGTATTCTTTTCCTCACTACAGCCTTGCCCAAACCATCTTTGTGGCAAGTCCCCTCAGCCTTAGTTATTAGTGCAACTGGCGGAAAAAGAGCACTGAGGTTGACCTCCCCAAGGGCGTTAGAAATGTAAACAAGCCATGGGATTTTTTTGCCACCCCACTCTGCCCAACACAGTCCGAATAATAAAATGACAGAGGGAGGCATGTTCATTGGCCCACAACCGAACCCAGAATAAAATCAGGGACAGCGCCCACTGGTCCTCCCAAAACTCCATTCCTAGTTCTCTAAGTATTGCAATGCAGGCTGCGGAGTTCGGGAGCCCCAATAATTGCTTGAAAAATGTGTTCTCTTTAATTAGAATTTCAGCTGCCTTCTGAAAACACCATATGGGGGCACCGTACATAGTAACGGCCAAAGTTTGGGCATCATAGATCTTAGTGATGACTTCTAGAGGCTGACCCTACACCTGGACATAAAGCAAAAAATGCCCCCTATTTGCTGGCTCATTTTGGCCGATTGTTTGGCCACATGGGCCCTGCCAGTTAGAGCTTCCGAAAAGCTGATTCCCAGATAGTCAAAAACCTTAACACAGGGTATGGTTTCTCCGGCACAAAGCATCGGTCTCATGGACGCTGGCTGTTTTCTGCCCACACAAGCCATCAGAGCCGATTTTTTGGTGTTGATTTTTAGACCCAATTTGCACATGAAGGTTGTGTAGGCATTAATCAGGGCCTGTAATGCTATAGGAGTTCTGGCTAGCAAAACGGTGTCATCAGCATATGCTAAAACTGGGAAGCCCCGTCCCCCCAGGACAGGACCAGGTCCAATGAGAGGCCATTAATATAAAGACAAAAACAAATGGGGGCCAGCACACAGCCCTGCCGTACACCACACCCGACCTTAAAACAGGCCGTGCAGTGTCCCCCTGGACCACTGCGCACACACGCCTCATTATCTGTGTGTAAATCAATCAACACCCTCAGGATGTCCCCCGGGCACCCCAAGGACCCGAGCACGGCCCAGAGCTTTGCCCTGTCCACCTTGTCAAAGGCTGTGCTCAGGTCCATAAATGCCAGGTATACTGCCTCTCCCCTGCAAAAAACCGAATTGGCCACTAAGATATAAAGGTTGAGACTCTGTTCCATTGTGCCAACTCCAGGACGGAACCCAAATTGAATGTCCGAAAGAATCGATTCTTCCCCCAACCATGTTTCAATATGAGCTAGCAGGATTCTCCCGAAGATTTTAGAGGAAGAATCCAGCAAAGAGATTGGTCTATACACACTAGGGCTGGCCGTGTCCCCTTTTTTGAAAATTGGGAAAATTATCGCCTTTTTCCACGATATGGGGTAGTTCCCTGATTGCATGCAGGCATTGAACACCACCGTTAAAAGTGGTGCCCACATGTCCACCGGATCTTGAAACAAATCTGACGGGATCATGTCCGGTCCTGGTGCCCGATTATAGGCTTGGAGGTTGATGGCCATTTTAACCTCTTCCACCTTAAATTTTATGCAAGACCTAGCAATTTCCACATAGTCCTCAGTATTCACCACCCCAAACAGGTTCCCGAAATGTTTTAGCCAGGCCCCTTCCTCTATGTGTGTCCCACTACCCACGTTAGACCAGCACCCGTCCGGGCCACCCTTTACAAATTCCCAAAATGCCTTCTGCTCCCTTCTGGTGGCAGCATTCAGGAAGCCCTCCCAGGCCACCCCTTCAATTTCCTCTTTTCTTCTCTTTAACTCCAGCTGGTAGACATTTCTAACTTGGGTGATCGCTCTTCTACTGGATGTTGGGTCCTTAAGAGTTGACAATAGGGCTCTCTTCGCCCCTTTACCTGGGTATGTATTCTGCACATGTGAGGCTAAACCAATTGAGCTTTTTGTAAACTATTATAGTACAGATGAAGGCGCTGCACTTTTCTCTGGCTTCAATTGAGGTCACTCCATACCATGGAGTGTAATGGTTTGTGGTTTTCAGCATGTAGTATGAGACCAAACCATTTAATGATATTTTAGCGCACTGGCGCTCAATAACACATCATTGTTGTTTTTAAATGTTTTGTCAGGAAATAGGGTTTGGCATCTGGTATGCGCTTTCATCCACGCTTTTTTTCACTTTTCATCATAGCATTTGCTTATATGGGTCTAGCGCCCATTGAAATTTAAACATCTTGAACTCTTTCAAATATGGCTGCCAAGTTTGTAAGTCATTTATTATAATCTTCTGCGATCACATGATCGGGAACTTAAAAGTATATGGGAGGAGCTTAATGCCGATGCTGACCCGTTTCCTGTTTATAAAAGTAATGTGTTCTCACGTATTTGGGAAGTAAATAGCCTGAAGAAGCTTGTTAATCAAGCGGAACGCGTGGCGGTTTCCACCCTGGTGGGGTGAGTGTTCCTTTTTTAACCTGATTGTCAGCAAGGGAGGCATGGTAATTATGTCTGTCCCTTTTAAGCCATTAGGCAGTGTTGGTTGCACGAGATTCTTTATAATGCAATAAAAGACGTTTTCTTGTAGCAAGCGGTATGGTCTTGTGTGCGGGGTTCTTTTTCTACATGATGTGATTGGGTTTTTTTTGAAGTGTTACAAACTTTCATTCACACATGTGTTTTTATACATATTTAGAAATCCGGCCAAGATTTCTGTCCCTAGCACCAGCTACGTGTAGGCTGAGCACTATTTTTGGCATATCCATTGTTTTTTATATATATATATATATATATATATATATATATATATATATATATATATATATATATGGTACACGGCCACGGTAGTTATGGTTAAGTCACTGTTTCCATAGGAAGAGCACTTTTTGGGCGGCTTATAACTCCGCTCCCCCTGGAGGAATCATCACCAAACTTTGAAGATAAGGTTTATGGGCCACTCTTAATTTACTTGCAAAGTTTGGTCCAGGGGGGGAAAAGTTATAGGGGGGTCCCAAAACGTCTTTTTTTCCCATAGACTGAATTGGGGAAAAACTTTGCGCACGTCTACAGCCTAAACCGCTGGACGGATTTCCACCAAATTTGCGGTAGGAGCAGGAGCTTGGTCCCGAAAGCGTGCTTTTGTACATTTGGTGACAATACGTCCACTACTTTTCTTTAAAACGACCAAAAAGTAGGTCTAAAAAAAAAATGTGTGATATCTATGTCCGCTCAGCGGTCACACTTCCCTGATCGCTCCACGGACAAGATACCGATTGGCTTCATGTCCGCGGACACGCAACATCTCTGCTGATTGGCTGCAGTGAGACGTGTTGTGCGTCAGATTGTTTGGATGCGGCCGAAGTCTTGGATCCCCCAACAGCGCAGCGGCAACCAGCGGCAACATGCTATTTCGAAACTGTGTCATAGTGCTTGGGGAGGTTCACACAGTAAGAGATGGGTGAAAAACTGTATTTGTTCAGGCTGTAGGTGTTAATGATATATTCTCTATGCACGCCTTGTTCGGTATGTTTGTGCATACGGAAAATGAGTAATTTAATAGGGGTACTATTTCAGTCCGTACTGTTTTAAGGACACGCGTGGTGTTAGCGAACATTAAAATTGAGTACATGTCGTTATTAAATTATTTTTTCCTATGGGCGTGCTATTGATTACTACCCCGCCATGGGTGTGACATGCTGCAGTGGTTGTGGCCAGGGCCTAGAGTCCTGGTACAAAATGAGTGCATGCTACAGTTGAAATCTTTCATTGTATGGGTGTGTCACTCATTTATAAGTGACCATGGGTTTAATATGATGCGGTGGTTGTGGCCAGGGCCTAGAGTCTTGGGTGCATGGCCGTAGGCCATACTTCCAAGACCCTATGCCCTGGCCATAACCACCGCAGCATATTACAGAAATTGATACAACTGTAGTATTGCTTATGGGTCAAATGGTTGTGGAGAGTGTGTAGAGACTTGGCTGCATGGCCGAAGGCCATGCACCCAAGAACAAAGTTATACGCACTGGAGGTATAAGCCACTTCACACCCATACATTGAAATATGTATGGACATACATCTAAGACTTTAGGTCCTGGCCACAACCACTGCTGCATATCACAGCTACATATACGCCTGTAGTATTGCACATCACTCACAGAAAATGAGGGTTTTAATAGGGGTACTATTTCAGCCCGTGCTGCGCACAGGCACCTTGAAACTCTTCTAAGGACATGCGTGGTGTTAGCGAATATTGAATTTGAGTACATGTCGTTATTACATTATTTTTTCCTATGGGTGTGCTATTGATTAGTACGCCGCCATGGGTGTGACATGCTGTGGTGGTTGTGGCCAGGGCCTAGAGTCTTGGATGCATGGCCGTAGGCCGTAGGCCGAAGGCCATACTTCCAAGACTCTAGGCTCTGGCCACAACCACCGCAGCATGTCACACCCATGGATACACCTGTAGTATTGAATATCGATTATATGGTTGTGGTTCGGCCATGCACCCAAGAACAAAGTTATAAGCACTGGAGGTATAAACCACAGCAAACCCATACATTGTAATATCTATGCACATACAAGTAGGAGTCTAGCCTCTGGCTGGAACCACTGAAGCATACAACAACTATCGATACACCAGTACTACCACACATCACTCAGGTGGTTGTGGGGAGGAGCAGCAGTCTTTGGTTAATGGCTGAAGGCCATGCACCTGAGAACACACTTGTCAACTCCAAAGTTATAAGCCAACATGGATTTTACATAGTGTGGTGGTTTTGGGCAGGACGTATAGTTTTGGGTGCATGGCTGCAGGCTGTGGGCCATACACCAAAGACTGTAGACCTTGCCCACAAGCAGTGCAGGATATCTCATTCATACATCACACCCACACATTCGAGTATGTATATGGTAGGTGTGGGCAGGGCCTAGAGTCCTGGGTACAAATTGAGTGCATGCTGCAGTTATAATGTTTCATTGTATGGGTGTGTCACTCATGTATAAGGGACCATGGGTGTAATATGCTGCGGTGGTATGGCCAGGGCCTAGATTCTTGGGTGCATGGCCGTAGGCCATACTTCCAAGACTCTAGGCCCTGGCCACAACCACTGCAGCATATTACAGAAATTGATAAAATTGTAGTATTGCTTATGGATCAAATGGTTGTGGAGAGTGTGTAGAGATTTGGCTGCATGGCCGAAGGGTTGCTACAAGCCACAATGGGTGTGATATGGTGTGGTTGTTGTGGCCAGGAATTAGAGTCGTTGGTGCATGGCCAAAGGCCAGGCGCCCAAGAACCAAGTTATAAGCACTGCAGTTGGAAGCCGCTATGTATTTTATACACTGCATACCCATACATTCAGAAATCTATGGCCTTACACCCAAGTCTGTAGCCTGTGGCCACAACTACTGCAGCATATAACAGGCATAGGTACACTCGTACTATGAAACATCATTTAGGTGGTTGTGGGGAGGGCATAGCATTTTGGGAGCATGGCCAAAGGCCATGCCCCCAAAACCAACTTTATAAGTAGTGAAATTAGAAGCCACAATGGTTGTGATATGCTTTGCTGTTTCTGGCCAGGACCCAGAGTCTTGGATAAGTGATAAGCAGGGAGGTTATAAGTGAACATGGGCGTAGTGTGGTGCTGTGGTTGTGTGCATGTTCCAGTGTCTTGGTTGCATGCGCTGCAGACCATGCACCCAAAACTAAACTTAGAAGTAGTGAACTTAGAAGCACCATGGTTTTGATATGTAGTGATGGTTGTGGGTAGGACCTATAGTGTGGGTTGATTGGCCGTAGGGCGTAGGTGGTAGGTTATACATCAAAGATGCTAGGCCCAGCATACAGCCACTGCACCATATTACTGCTATAGATTAGCCGTGTTGATTCACATATGTATGAAATTAATGTAATTATACTTACTGTTTAATTTGTGCAGAATCCATATATGTTTTACCTGACTGCAGTACTTGGCAGACCTAGCCTTTTTAAATTTCTGTGATAAAAGAAAAAATCATGTTAGTGTTTGCATTTTATGAAGACTTATTACATTACATAATAGACAGTTTAGCTTTTTTTTTACCCTCATATTTAGTTTGCAAACCAGTGTACTGTGCATTTTGCTCAGTTTCTGTGTTTGTTTTTGAAATCCTTGTCTGGGGGAAAAACATCCTTGTCGGATTAAAAAACCCTTAAATTGCTATGCTACAAACTATGAGGGTAATTCATAGAATTTCGCAGAAAAGTGTTGCAAGCGGCTGGCGCAGAGTGTCTGCGTGCGATTGACTGCGCCAGGCATGTGCGCTAAAACCGATTTCCGCGCACAGCGTATTCATGGATTCTAGGCTTCCAAACCAGCCGTGGCGCAGAGAATCGCAGCGACCCTGCAGCAGCGCCAGTAACACCCCCAAGAACGCCCTCGCGCAAGGAAAAGCCATCAAAATCGCTAAATCATCGCAAAGGGCTGCGCTAACCCTGGACCAGTTCACCGGGCTGGCAAACAGCAAACGCCAAGCGGAGAACGTGTATTGCAGGGGTGCGCGGGAAGTTCCACACGCGACTGGCCCTGTGCAAGCAGGGTACGTGTATTTCAGGGGTGCGCGGGAAGTTCCACACGCGATTTCAGCAGGGTACGTGTATTTCAGGGGTGCGCGGGAAGTTCCACACGCGATTTCAGCAGGGTACGTGTATTTCAGGGGTGCGCGGGAAGTTCCACACGCGATTTCAGCAGGGTACGTGCATTTCAGGGGTGCGCGGGAAGTTCCACACGCGAATGGGCCAGTGCGAGCAGGGTACGTGTATTCCATGGGTGCGCGGGAAGTTCCACACGCGATTCCATCAGGGTACGTGTATTTCAGGGGTGCGCGGGAAGTTCCACACGCGAATAGGCCAGTGCGAGCAGGGTACGTGTATTCCATGGGTGCACGGAAAGTTCCACACGCGATTTCATCAGGGTACGTGTATTTCAGGGGTGCGCGGGAAGTTCCACACGCGATTGTCCCAGTGCGAGCAGGGTACGTGTATTTCAGGGGTGCGCGGGACGTTCTACACGCGATTGTCCCAGTGCGAGCAGGGTACGTGTATTTCAGGGGTGCGCGGGAAGTTGCACACGCGATTTCAGCAGGGAATGTGTATTTCAGGGGTTCTGGGGAGTACTACACGTGAATTGGCCGTGTGGGTCCTCCCAGGCGTACGCTCCACAACCTCCACGGCCCCTGCAGGCAGCCCACACCACAGGGGACTACCCTGCACCCCTGCTCATGTCCCGCAGGCAGCCCATCCACCATGGGCATGCCCCCAGCCAACCCACATGTCACCTTGCACTACTGATCAACAATGCATGTCTCCCACCACCCCCACCCCCCAGCACTGTGGGGCACCTGCCAGCAGGCCCCCACTCATGTCCAACTCATGTTTCCCACCACCCCCACCCCCCTGCACTGTGGGGCACCTGCCAGCAGGCCCCCACCCATGTCCAACTCATGTACCCCTGCACCCCCACCCCCCAGCATTGTGGGGCACCCTCCACCAGGCACCCACTCATGTCTCCCACCACCCCCACCCCCCAGCATTGCAGGGTCAGCCTCCACCAGGCCACCACTCATGTCTCCCACCACCCCCACCCCCCAGCCACCATGGCCACCCTCCACCAGGCCCCCACTCATGTCCCCCTGCACCCCCACCCCCCAGCATCCAGGGTCACCCTCCACCAGGCCCCCACTCATGTCTCCCACCACCCCCACCCCCCAGCAGTGCAGGGGCAGCCTCCGCCAGGCCCCCACTCATGTCTCCCACCACCCCCACCCCCCAGCCACCATGGCCACCCTCCACCAGGCCCCCACTCATGTCCCCGTGCACCCCCACCCCCCAGCATCCAGGGTCACCCTCCACCAAGCCCCCACTCATGTCTCCCACCACCCCCACCCCCCAGCAGTGCAGGGGCAGCCACCACCAGGCCCCCACCCATGTCTCCCACCACCCCCACCCCCCAGCAGTGCAGGGGAACCCTCCACCAGGCCCCCACTCATGTCTCCCACCACCCCCACACCCCTGCCACCATGGGCAGCCTCCACCAGGCCCCCACCCATGTCTCCCACCACCCCCACCCCCCAGCAGTGCAGGGGCACCCTCCACCAGGCCCCCACTCATGTCTCCCACCACCCCCACCCCCCAGCAGTGCAGGGGCAGCCTCCACCAGGCCCCCACTCATGTCTACCACCACCCCACCCCCTAGCAGTGCAGGGGCACCCTCCACCAGGCCCCCACTCATGTCTACCACCACCCCCACCCCCCAGCAGTGCAGGGGCAGCCTCCACCAGGCCCCCACTCATGTCTCCCACCACCCCCACCCCCTAGCCACCAGGGGCAGCCTCCACCAGGCCCCCACCCATGTCTCCCACCCCCCACACCCCCCAGCCACCAGGGGCACCCTCCACCAGGCCCCCACTCATGTCTCCCACCACCCCCACCCCCCAGCAGTGCAGGGGCAGCCTCCACCAGGCCCCCACCCATGTCTCCCACCACCCCCACCCCCCAGCCACCAGGGGCACCCTCCACCAGGCCCCCACTCATGTCTCTCACCACCCCCACCCCCCTGCCACCATGGGCAGCCCCCACCAGGCCCCCACTCATGTCCCCCACCACCCCCACCCCCCAGCAGTGCAGGGGCAGCCTCCACCAGGCCCCCACCCATGTCTCCCACCACCCCCACCCCCCAGCAGTGCAGGGGCACCCTCCACCAGGCCCCCACTCATGTCTCCCACCACCCCCACCCCCCTGCCACCATGGGCAGCCTCCACCAGGCCCCCACCCATGTCTCCCACCACCCCCACCCCCCAGCAGTGCAGGGGCACCCTCCACCAGGCCCCCACTCATGTCTCCCACCACCCCCACCCCCCAGCAGTGCAGGGGCAGCCTCCACCAGGCCCCCACTCATGTCTACCACCACCCCCACACCCCAGCAGGGCAGGGGCACCCTCCACCAGGCCCCCACTCATGTCTACCACCACCCCCACCCCCCAGCAGTGCCGGGGGCAGCCTCCACCAGGCCCCCACTCATGTCTCCCACCACCCCCACCCCCCAGCCACCAGGGGCAGCCTCCACCAGGACCCCACTCATGTCTCCCACCACCCCCACCCCCCAGCCACCAGGGGCACCCTCCACCAGGCCCCCACTCATGTCTCCCACCACCCCCAGCCCCCTGCCACCATGGGCAGCCCCCACCAGGCCCCCACTCATGTCTCCCACCACCCCCACCCCCCAGCAGTGCAGGGGCAGCCTCCACCAGGCCCCCACTCATGTCTCCCACCACCCCCACCCCCCAGCAGTGCAGGGTCAGCCTCCACCAGGTCCCCACTCATGTCTCCCACCACCCCCACCCCCCAGCCACCATGGCCACCCTTCACCAGGCCCCCACTCATGTCCCCCTGCACCCCCACCCCCCAACATCCAGGGTCACCCTCCACCAGGCCCCCACTCATGTCTCCCACCACCCCCACCCCCCAGCAGTGCAGGGGCAGCCTCCACCAGGCCCCCACCCATGTCTCCCACCACCCCCACCCCCCAGCAGTGCAGGGGCACCCTCCACCAGGCCCCCACTCATGTCTCCCACCACCCCCACCCCCCTGCCACCATGGGCAGCCTCCACCAGGCCCCCACCCATGTCTCCCACCACCCCCACCCCCCAGCAGTGCAGGGGCACCCTCCACCAGGCCCCCACTCATGTCTCCCACCACCCCCACCCCCCAGAAGTGCAGGGGCAGCCTCCACCAGGCCCCCACTCATGTCTCCCACCACCCCCACCCCCCTGCCACCATGGGCAGCCCCCACCAGGCCCCCACCCATGTCTCCCACCACCCCCACCCACCAGCCACCAGGGGCAGCCTCCACCAGGTCCTCACAATCCCCAATCATGTGCGTAATGGTCAGCCTCCACAGCCAAAAAGCCCTACCAAGTAACCCATTCACCCACATGGAAATGGAAATTACATGTTACACCCCCAATGTTCATGAAGCTAATGAACCCATGTCCGTCACACACAATGGTTGCAATTGAATGGGAAAACACCCAACATGACATGCATGAAACCAATGAGATGATACCACACAGTGAAGTATGAAAACAAAATTGTATTGGAAAAAATAAAGAATGCTAAAGAAAGGAAACAAACTACAATGGGAATGAGAAAAAATAAGCTGCATGTCCGTATTAAAAAAAAAACTGCAAATCAGAATCCAAAAAAATGTCGTCCAAAGTCAAATGTAAAAAAATCTCTATGCAATAAAGAACTATGTAAAAAACTACCAAGGGTCCATGAGCCCAACTGAACAAAGGAAACCTACTAAAAAACCTAACTAAAAATCAACTATATACAAAAAGTGGAGCAGTGTCCGTCGACTCCAAATCATAATAAGAAACAAAGGAAACCTAAAACTAAAGAACTATATACAAAGGCGGCGGGCAAGTCCAGCGGCTCACTCCGTGGTGTCCCGGGCCAGGGCATCATCGAACTCCTGTTCGATGTCCCGGAGGCGGTCCAGTTCCATGGCCCCGAGGGTCCGCAGGGACGACGCCGTGTCCTCCTCCAACCCCCTGCGGATTGACTCGAGGCACTCGGCCCGCCTCAGGGCCCTCCGCATGGAGTTCTCCGCCCTGACCATTGTGAGTCGCGCCTCTTCCGCCCGCCGCCGCTCCGCACCTATGGCGTGGCCCAACCGCTGCCACACGGAAGACACTCTCTGTCCTGGGTCCCCCTGCCCTCCGGCCGATGCCTGCCCCTCCGATGTCGAAAGCCCCGAGCCTTCATGTCTCCCACCATGTTGCTGCTGCTGCTCTGCCTCTGCCCGTGCACTGCCTCCTGCTGCCTGCACATCCTCCGCCGGCTGGGGTGCAGTTGTTGATGTGGCCACCCCTGCTGGACCTCCGACTCCCGACTGTGGCAGGGATGCCTCCTCCACCAGCCTGGCCGCACCGTCAGAGGCAGCTCCACAGGGCACCCAGGTGACTGATGGGTGGGAAGATGGCACAGAGGACGACTGGCGCGTAGGGGGTCCAGTTGAGGAGGGGGTCGGAGCAAGCCCCATCAGACGGAGGAATCCGGCCTGGGTGACCTGTCCCAGCAGGCTGACGTGGTCAACGAGCCATTCGAGATGACGTGCAGTCTCTCCATGAAAAGACTGCAGGTCACCTCGCATGGCCCGTTGACGCAACGCCACACCAGCCAGGACAGGCTCAACCCGGACCTGGATGGCCACGTCCGCAGGCAGAGGAAGGCCAGTTGACGTCAGCTCATCCCCTGCCTGAAAACGGGTCTGGACGTAGGCATCCCTGCTGGTGCAAGATGATGCAGGGACAGGATCGGGGACAGGATTGCACACAGGCACCTCCGCGGCGGCCTGTGCTGCCTCCTGTCCCTGGTCCTGCACTGCACCACTAGCACCAGTGGGATCCCCACCTCCAGACCCCGTCTCTGGTGCTTGCACGGCCTCCTCCTCCACCAAACCCCCCACCAACCTGGATGACTCTGTGCCATCTTCCCCTCTTGGGCCCTGTGGGGTCCCAGCTGCCCCTTCTGCTGCCGAGGAGTCCAACTGCAACCTCCGCCTCTTGGACCTCCCCCCGGCAGCTGCGGCCTGGGACGCGGCACCGGACTCCTCACTCCCCGACGAGATGACAACACGGGAGGGGAGCCGGGCCTTGCGTCTCCGGCTGGCGGTCGGATCCCCGCCGCTGTGCTCCACAGCACCTTCTCCGCCCTCTTCATCAGTTGACGCTGCAGACAGGGAGAAACAAAACACAGGCATCAGGGCACTGTACAATGGACACATACACACATGACAGTTGCACATGAGTGGCATTGGCAAACCTCAGACATGTCATCACAATCCCCAACACACATGTCATTGCAACTCGCACACATGAGCCATACCACAGCCATATCGCAACTGCCAGCACCATCCCTACACATACAACAGCATCAGCAGCCAAAGGGGAGCCAGACATCACATGCAACACAGGAAGTGCACCACACATGTACACACACCACCACACTTGCATGCATGTGTACACCTCTGCCAAGTGTCGCACTGTTCAGACGGGCATCCATGTCACATCTGCCAATCAGGCTTCCACATACCGCTGTGACATGCATCCATGTTGCATCACTGTTGCACCCTTGTCAAATACACACACATGCACATGTACACAGTGCTCATACATGCAGCCGAAAACAACATACATGCGTGACATCACGGACATGTCTACTTACATACACATTCATCCAAACATGTGTGCACGCACAACTGCATTTGCCATGCAAGCCTACACACACAAGCACCATCCATGTCTCACACATTACAGCCCTCGCATGTGTCAGCCCCACGGCCCTGTACACCCCCACCCATACTCGACCCCATACAAACAGATGTGCAACCTGCACAATACCGAATAATCACCACACGCACTGCTCACAATCAGGATGCATGTACACTCACCGCTCGACTCCAGACGGGTCTGCTTCTCTAGGACCTGGACGTGGAGCGCTGGGGATATGCATTCCAGGACCCCCATCTGTTCTTCCGACAAGTGGCCCCGGCGCCCCTTGGCATCCGCTGCCTTCAAGAGGCGCTGGGCCTTGTTCAGGGTCCTGGACCTGAAGTCCTCCCAGCGCTTCCTGACATGTTGTAAGTCCCGGACTGCCACCCCCTCCATGTTGATGGCAGTCACGATGTCAGTCCAGATCCGAGTCCGTCCTTCCTTGTCGGCGCGGGAACTTCCGAAGAGGGCATCATACTGCCCCAGGACTTGCTCCACCAGGACACCAACTTCGGTGGCACTGAAGCTGGTGCCCCTCTGCCTCTCTGGCCGGGGGTTGTCAGTGGTCACAGATGGTGTTTGCCCCGACATGACAACCCCAGAGGCAGGAGTGGGTGGGCAACTGGGTCCTGGGGCTGGGCTGTGGAGCGATGGAATTCCAGTCGGGAGTCTTCGGTTCCAGCAGGGGTGGTCACAGCAACAGCACCCCTGGCTGATGTGCAGGCAGCAAATGGCAGTGCACGTGGGCAGCAGGCAGTCAGGCAGCAGCAGATGGCAGGTGGGAGCGTGCTCGGGGCTCTGGGGGGCAGTAGTTCGGCCTTCTGGGCAGGAGCGTGGTCTTCCGTGTGCTTACGCGTGGCCAGCTTGGTACGGAGTGATTTGGCACGTGAAAATCCTGCACGTCAGCGTGAAAATCGAGGAAAGGCCCTTAGCGCTTAAGCGCGTCAGCACGCATACGCGATTCTATTGGACCAAAGGGCCTCAGCGCGTAAGCGCGTCTGTGACGTGACCCGCACGGGTGTTTCCCACACAGCACGTGATGACAGAGCACACGTGGAAAGACTGCACGTCAGAGTGTCATCGCGTGTAATTGGACAGCACGTCAGAGTCTCATCGCGTGTGATTGGTGGAAATGGCCCTACACGCAGAAGTGACAAAGCGTGTAATTGGTGGAAATGGCCCTAGACGCATAAGTGACAAAGCGTGTAATTGGTGGAAATGGCCCTACAGGCATAAGTGACAAAGCGTGTAATTGGTGGAAATGGCCCTAGCGCGTACACGCCGCGTAAGTGACACTGGACGTGTGGGCCTGTATAAAAGGTACGTGTAGAACACCATTTCCTTGTATGTGCTTTTCGTGGAGAGTGAGTGGGTGAATTCTGTACTTCTTGTCGTTTCACACGCGATTTACTTCACGGCGTTTCAAGTTCGTATTCCCTGTTACCTCTGACAGCTTTTTCTCTTTTTTCTCTTTTACTGGTTTACCTGGGCCTGTTCCCTCAAACAGTGTTCCCTTCTACTGTTGTCCTGTCTCCTCAGACAGCGTACAAATCTTCTTTTGGCGGGGGTGTTGCCAACCAAACGCGCTCCTTTTTCACGCTCTTTTACCTGGCAGACGGTGAGTCACGCACGTATCTAACATCTGTGCTTGCCCCGTGTGTAGCCTACCCCTTCAGAGGTCATTCTAGGCTGCGTGTGACACGCATACGTTCATTCTTGTGTTACTGGGTGCCACAGCGTAGTGCAGGTTTTTCTTTCTGCGAACGTTGTCTAGGAGGGGTTGCGTGCACGTCATCTCCCTTTTTTGGGGCTCCTGTGAGTAGCGTGACCCGTCATCTTTCCCCAGGGGTTACAATCAGCCTTGCAAGAGCACTAGGGTACAATTACCATCTGGTACCCAACCCCTTTGACCCCCAATTGCCCAGGACAATAGTTTACAGCCACTCCCATACGCACATTTACATCAGTGCCATGGCTGGGAGGCGAGGATTCCGTAAGGGTGGCAAAGGTGGAAGAGCCACAAGTGGTGGCCGTGGTGGATCCGGTAGGGGACATGGTCGTTACTTGCAGGGTGAGCCTGTCCCCCCATGTGTGGAGGACCAGTCAAGGGCACCCATAATCCCCCCCCCCTCCCGTTGAGGCTGATGTGGCTGACACCATCCATGCTCAGCCCTTGTTGGACCAGCCCATTGTGGCACCAGACCTGGCTGACTCCATGGCTGACTTCCAGGTCAGCAGGCCTATGACACGTGCGCTGGTGCACGTTGATGTCACCATGCCACGTGCATCTGGGGCAGCAAGGTCATCTGCTGCACCAAGTAGGCAGGGCGGAGAGGCTGCAGGGGCAGCTGCGGCTCCATCCACCCCAGCCCTCACACACCCAGCCAGGACAGTGTCGGTCCTAGTCCATGCTGCTGACATTCCCCCTGACACCATCACACTAGAGCCAATGCCTGCACCAACTCCCATGCTGAGTGTGCAATCCCACACTCCTCATACAGAGTCCACCAGGGCTCCTGCCCCTAGTGTCCAGAGCGGCGCAGGACACTCAGGATCACCACCACCTTCCAAGCGGAAGAGGAAGAGTGCTCGTCCGGCACAGGCTGATGCCCCAGACACGGCTACACAGTCCGGCCCGTCCAGGAAGCCCAGCTTCACGGATGACGAACTGAATGCACTTGTCGAGTATGTGTCCGCACATGACAACGAGATGGTCATTGTTGCAGGATCCAAGACCACACCTGCACAACGCCAGTCACACTGGCAGACCGTTGCGGACATCGTAAGTGCCCTTGGAATCGTGAGGCGCACAGCCAATGATTGCTATAAGCGCTGGAATGACCTAAAGCGCAGGGCAAAGAGTAAGCTGGCCTCAAGTCATGCCACAACTCTAGTGACTGGAGGTGGGTCTCCAGTAGTAGACATGGAACTCACTCCACATGAGTCAGTCGCTGGGACCTACGTCACGGAGGAACAGATCCAAGGCGTGGGAGATCTGGCTGATTACGAGGCATTGTCCGGTGAGTGCACATGCATGTGTGTGTCATCCATGTGCATGGTGTGTGTGTGAGGGCTTCTGTTTGTGTGCCAGGTGAGAGTGTGTGCGCCTGAGTCGTATGGGTCAGCCATGTGCTTCATGCAATACATCCTGCGCAGCTGCATTTGGCCATAGCAGTATCCCTTCTGCCAACAGTAGACATCTAGCCCAACTGCACGCCAGTTGCCCTTGAAGTGTCACCTTGCCACAACATTGTTGCTTATTTTTCACTGTTCATTCAGTCAGATTGTTTGCATTCCACCACCTTTACTAGGCATGTCGCAGTCCACTAGTCACATGTCTGACATAGCTATGGTAAAGTGGAGTGACTTTGTTACCTGGATATCATTTGTTCACACATGTCCCTGTGCAATTGGACCATTTCAGACTGGCAGCTCCAGGTGAAAATTCTGACCTGTTAGAATTAGAAAAGCTATTACATGCGGGAACTGGACTGAATGAATAGGTGCTGCCCTCCTCTCCATCTTCACTCAATAGCAATGGTACATGCCATCTGTGTGATGGCATGTGTGTTTCACCTGGCAATCACAGGCCAATGTGTGATGCCACTGCCAGGCAGCATGCAGAAAATGTGTTCATCTTCCATCTTGGTGTCATCAGTGTGTGCCATTTGCCTGCCCTTCATATGCAGTGAGGGTGCATGCATGGGAGGGTTTTAGTCATGTGGGACATGTGTGAATCAAGTACTGGTTCTCTTGCTTCTCAGCCCTCATTGTGTGGCATGGTGCTAATGCCTGTTTCCATTTCTTTGTTTTTATGTCTTTGCAGGGGAAGACGCACCTGATACTGCTGGGGTTGTGGAGATGGTGCAGACCCAGGAGGGGTCCGAGGGCCGACCAACCACCAGTGAGGGACGTGGTGTGGTGGTGGGTGAGAACCCACAAGTGCTGCAGGTCGTGCTCTCAAGGGGTGTCTCTGGCTGCACCTCCCCTGAGCTGTACTCAGGTGTTGATCCGGATGAGACCTACGTGCCGTCGCAGGTGAGTGTTCCAGGGAGGGATTCTGTTCTGTCCCACCCACCTGCACCAGGGTCAGAACCCTCAATGGGGATGTCAGTGTTGGCAGCTACGCCTTTGGTGGTTACGGATGCAGGGTCACACTCCGCGACATCTGATCCTGTTCCTGGCCCAGCAGATCAGAGGGGGAATGCAGTCCTGCAGCCGCAGGCAGTGCCGGCACAGCAAGGCGCAGTTCGCCTTGCCCCAGACAGGTGTGGTGCCCGCCGACGTGGTGGCCGTACGCCACCTGGCAACACCGCATGGGAGCAATCCATTTACGGTATGGCAACACAACAGGCAGCATCATCCGAGATGATGGCTCAGGCCATGGATAGGGTGGCCACTTCCATTGTCCCCCCTGAAAGGCTGATGGAGCGACTAGAGCAGGCAACCGACTCCATCTGCCAGTCACACAGGGAGGACATGTTGGGGTCCATCAGGGACAGGCGGGCGGCACTGGCGACTCTGCAGGAGGCCATCTCCATTGAGTCCCAGGCCCACAGGGAAGCCCTGAGGCAGGAGCTCCTTCACCTCAGGACGACTCTTGTTGAGCTTGAGGCTTCAACACACCAAAGGACAGAACAGCAGCTGGAGCGTCTCACCCGTACGCTCTCAGCTGAGATGCAGGCAACGAGGGCGGAGGTCCGGGCATCCCGTGAGTTGTTGCATGGGGACCTCCGCACACTCATCCTCCAGAACCAGA
Source organism: Ambystoma mexicanum (assembly GCF_040938575.1). Lineage (NCBI taxonomy): Eukaryota > Metazoa > Chordata > Amphibia > Caudata > Ambystomatidae > Ambystoma > Ambystoma mexicanum. Next base: position 954,644,017 of record NC_090925.1, read on the forward strand.
CCTACCACACCGGCATGCTTGCAGCCATGGAGGAGCAGACTAGGGCCTTGTGTGGGCTGCCTCCCATAGTGCAACCACCTCCGGATGCAGCTGCACAGGGTGATAATAGCGACAGCAGTGATACTCCCACAATAGGGTAGCCGTGTGGGCCATGAGCCCATGGAGGTGTTTTTTTTTTCCCAGGACCCACAAAGGTGGGTTTTGGTGTGCACCCTGTCCTCGGACCTCCTGGGTGGCCTCCCAAACCCCCCCCGGGCCCATCAATGGCCATTTTTGATTTGATTTTTATTTTTATTTTTGATTTTTATTTTTGATTTTTATTTTTAATTTTTATTTTTATTTTTGATTTTTATTTATTTTTTAATATTTTATTTTTGTTTTTATTTTTATTTTTATTTTTATTTTTAATTTCTAAATAATTTTTCCCAATTTTATTGGGACAATTTGTTGGCTTCCGTGGTTCCTGTGGGCATACGCAGCATTGTGGCTGGGCACATGCAGGCTTGTCATGTATTTGGTTCAGATGCTTGGGTTTGAGTCACACACACCCCTCCTGCTTCCCGTTTCCATGGGCTTGCAAAGAGTGTGCCCAAGTGACATTGACGTACATGGTGACATTGGACTCCAACTACATGTGTGGGTAGTCTAGTCAATACTGTGTATACATTCCTAGTGCATATTGCTGTTGTGTTGTACACTGCATGTTGCATTGATGTGTAACTCATCATCTGTGTCTACCTCCCAATTTGCAGGTCCCTTCCTCATGTCTACACAAGGCCCTCTAGTCTGGAGATGGGGTCCATGTTGGCAGCAGTGCACCTACAACTCTACATGGCGCCAACACTGCACAGTTGGTAGTGGTGGGAGTGCAGGCATTTCCAGGTGGTGAGACTACTAATATATAACATTTGTGATGTCATGTTAATGGTAGTACCTGCTCAAGTTTGTTGTTGGTCCTGCATTACTGTGAGCATTTCAGGTGTTGCAAGTTTCAATTAGGGACACTCTACTTTGTGACACTAGTGTCATGTTGTGGGGATTACTATGTTTACCTGCAAATAGCATGACATGGCACGGTGTGTCGTGTGGCGGTGCTGGGGATGGGTTGGCTGACATGGCACTGTCCTCTTGTTGCATTTTGCAAGTGGGTATTCATTTTAGCTGCTTGAATGTGTTACTTCACAAAACTGCATTGGTGGTGTCTGTGTGGGTAGGGATGCACACATTGTGACACTTCCAGGTGAACAATCTCAGGCTGATATGGTTTTCACGGTTCATTCTCCAGACATTCAGGATCAGTGTCAGGTTGAGTCATCATTGATTGTCAGATGGAATGTGCCAGGGCAGTGTGCACTCCACAGGGGTGTGATTTCTATGTGAAGTAATTAGCCACTAGCTGTGTACGGGCTGCCTCCCCCCGTGCCCTTTCCCCTCCCATGCGCAGCGGCTGTGCATGTGGTTGGGGATGTGGGGCCACCACCATGTCCACGGCCAAGCCCCGGCGTGTTGCAACGTTGTGCAGGACACATGCTGCCACTATGATCCTGCACACTACTGGGGGAGCGTACAACAGCTGCCCGCCAGAACGGTCAAGGGAGCGAAAGCGTGACTTCAGCACTCCGAATGTGCGCTCCACTATGCCCCGGGTTGTAATGTGGGCTGTGTTATATCTTACCTGGGGTGGCGTGGTGGGGTTCCGAATTGGCGTCATCATGTGGGGGCTGAGAGGGTAGGCACTGTCCCCTGTGGAGGTGGTGATTGGTATCATTGGTGAGGTTGTGACCTTGCTCAGTATCTGACATGCATGCATGTGCAGTGGCATTCATACTCACCAAGCAGCCATGTATCGCCATGCCGCCCAGCTTCTAGGTCCCGGCTTAGGGTGGACATTCGGTAAATGAAGCTGTCGTGGGTTGACCCGGGATAGTTGGCATATACTGAGGTGATGATTCCCTTGGCATTACATACTACCTGCACGTTGGTGGAATGCCAGTGCTTGCGGTTCCTATAGATGTGCTCAGATGCCCTGGGGGGACGTAGAGCCACATGGGTGCAGTCAATGGCACCTAGCACTTTGGGGAATCGTGCCACAGCGTAAAAATCCAGGGCGGCAGCATGCCTTTCTGCAGGTGTTCTGGGCAGGTATATGTGCCTGCGGACTGATGGGCGTGCAGTGATGATGTTCAAGACCTGGTGTAGGCAGCGTGACTGGGTGGCCTGTGATACACCACCCACAATGGCACTTGTCTGCTGAAATGATCCAGTGGCTAAGAAGTGCAGTACATTGAGGACCTTCTCCAGGGGGCTGAGTGCTTGGGAGCACAGGGTGGGTGATGTGAGGTCATCCTCCCACTCACTCACCAGGTCCAGTATAATGTGTGGTGGAAACCTGTACCTCCCATGCACCTGGTCATCAGGCATCCCGAAAAGGCTGGTTCTGGGTGTGAATATTCTGGCCCTGACTATCCTCCTCCTCCTCCTTTGGTAGGCCACGCCCACTGCTGCTAGGAACGGTATGTTCATCCTGGGTCTGAGCTTGTTATTTTGTTAGCGCGCAAATTAATGCGTTGTGCGTGTTGTAGGCGAGCGTGTGACCCGCGCACCCCTGAAATCCAGTACCCAGTCCAATAGCGTGTGGAAATTCCCACGCACCCCGGGATACAGGTGCGCTGACGTACTTGCGTGTGTAAGTGTCCGCGCACCCCTGATATACACGTACATAGGCCAATCGGGTGTACGCGCACTTTTGTCCAATTACACGCGATGACACTCTGACGTGCTGTCCAATTACACGCGATGACACCCTGACGTGCAGTCTTTCCACGTGTGCTCTGTCATCACGTGCTGTGTGGGAAAAACCCGTGCGGGTCACGTCACAGACGCGTTTACGCGCTGAGGGCCTTTGGTCCAATAGAATCGCGTATGCGTGCTGACGCGCTTACGCGCTGAGGGCCTTTGGTCCAATAGAATCGCGTATGCGTGCTGACGCGCTTACGCGCTAAGGGTCTTTCCTCGATTTTCACGCTGACGTGCAGGATTTTCACGTGCCAAATCACTCCGTACCAAGCTGGCCACGCGTAAGCACACGGAAGACCACGCTCCTGCCCAGAAGGCCGAACTACTGCCCCCCAGAGCCCCGAGCACGCTCCCACCTGCCATCTGCTGCTGCCTGACTGCCTGCTGCCCACGTGCACTGCCATTTGCTGCCTGCACATCAGCCAGGGGTGCTGTTGCTGTGACCACCCCTGCTGGAACCGAAGACTCCCGACTGGAATTCCATCACTCCACAGCCCAGCCCCAGGACCCAGTTGCCCACCCACTCCTGCCTCTGGGGTTGTCATGTCGGGGCAAACACCATCTGTGACCACTGACAACCCCCGACCAGAGAGGCAGAGGGGCACCAGCTTCAGTGCCACCGAAGTTGGTGCCCTGGTGTAGCAAGTCCTGGGGCAGTATGATGCCCTCTTCGGAAGTTCCCGCGCCGACAAGGAAGGACGGACTCGGATCTGGACTGACATCGTGGCTGCCATCTACGCGGAGGGGGTGGCAGTCCGGGACTTACAACATGTCAGGAAGCGCTGGGAGGACTTCAGGTCCAGGACCCTGAACAAGGCCCAGCGCCTCTTGAAGGCAGCGGATGCCAAGGGGCGCCGGGGCCACTTGTCGGAAGAACAGATGGGGTTCCTGGAACGCATATCCCCAGCGCTCCACGTCCAGGTCCTAGAGAAGCAGACCCGTCTGGAGTCGAGCGGTGAGTGTACATGCATCCTGATTGTGAGCAGTGCGTGTGGTGATTATTCGGTATTGTGCAGGTTGCACATCTGTTTGTATGGGGTCGAGTATGGGTGGGGGTGTACAGGGCCGTGGGGCTGACACATGCGAGGGCTGTAATGTGTGAGACATGGATGGTGCTTGTGTGTGTAGGCTTGCATGGCAAATGCAGTTTTGCGTGCACACATGTTTGGATGAATGTGTATGTAAGTAGACATGTCCGTGATGTCACGCATGTATGTTGTTTTCGGCTGCATGTATTAGCACTGTGTACATGTGCATGTGTGTGTATTTGACAAGGGTGCAACAGTGATGCAACATGGATGCATGTGACAGCGGTATGTGGAAGCCTGATTGGCAGATGTGACATGGATGCCCGTCTGAACAGTGCGACACTTGGCAGAGGTGTACACATGAATGCAAGTGTGGTGGTGTGTGTACATGTGTGGTGCACTTCCTGTGTTGCATGTGATGTCTGGCTCCCCTTTGGCTGCTGATGCTGTTGTATGTGTAGGGATGGAGCTGGCAGTTGCGATATGGCTGTGGTATGGCTCATGTGTGCGAGTTGCAATGACATGTGTGTTGGGGATTGTGATGACATGTCTGAGGTTTGCCAATGACACTCATGTGCAACTGTCATGTGTGTATGTGTCCATTGTACAGTGCCCTGATGCCTGTGTTTTGTTTCTCTCTGTCTGCAGCGTCAACTGATGAAGAGGGCGGAGAAGGTGCTGTGGAGCACAGCGGCGGGGATCCGACCGCCAGCCGGAGACGCAAGGCCCGGCTCCCCTCCCGTGTTGTCATCTCGTCGGGGAATGAGGAGTGCGGTGCCGCGTCCCAGGCCGCAGCTGCCGGGGGGAGGTCCAAGAGGCGGAGGTTGCAGTTGGACTCCTCGGCAGCAGAAGGGGCAGCTGGGACCCCACAGGGCCCAACAGGGGAAGATGGCACGGAGTCATCCAGGTTGGTGGGGGGTTTGGTGGAGGAGGAGGCCGTGCAAGCACCAGAGACGGGGTCTGGAGGTGGGGATCCCACTGGTGCTAGTGGTGCAGTGCAGGACCAGGGACAGGAGGCAGCACAGGCCGCCGCGGAGGTGCCTGTGTGCAATCCTGTCCCCGATCCTGTCCCTGCATCATCTTGCACCGGCAGGGATGCCTACGTCCAGACCCGTTTTCAGGCAGGGGATGAGCTGACGTCAACTGGCCTTCCTCTGCCTGCGGACGTGGCCATCCAGGTCCGGGTTGAGCATGTCCTGGCTGGTGTGGCGTTGCGTCAACGGGCCATGTGAGGTGACCTGCAGTCTTTTCATGGAGAGACTGCACGTCATCTTGAATGGCTCGTTGACCACGTCAGCCTGCTGGGACAGGTCACCCAGGCCGGATTCCTCCGTCTGATGGGGCTTGCTCCGACCCCCTCCTCAACTGGACCCCCTACGCGCCAGTCATCCTCTGTGCCATCTTCCCACCCATCAGTCACCTGGGTGCCCTGTGGAGCTGCCTCTGACGGTGCGGCCAGGCTGGTGGAGGAGGCATCCCTGCCACAGTCGGGAGTCGGAGGTCCAGCAGGGGTGGCCACATCAACAACTGCACCCCAGCCGGCGGAGGATGTGCAGGCAGCAGGAGGCAGTGCACAGGCAGAGGCAGAGCAGCAGCAGCAACATGGTGGGAGACATGAAGGCTCGGGGCTTTCGACATCGGAGGGGCAGGCATCGGCCGGAGGGCAGGGGGACCCAGGACAGAGAGTGTCTTCCGTATGGCAGCGGTTGGGCCACGCCATAGGTGCAGAGCAGCGGCAGGCGGAAGAGGCGCGGCTCACAATGGTCAGGGCGGAGAACTCCATGCGGAGGGCCCTGAGGCGGGCCGAGTGCCTCGAGGCAATCCGCAGGGGGTTAGAGGAGGACACGGCATCGTCCCTGCGGACCCTCGGGGCCATGGAACTGGACCGCCTCCGGGACATCGAACAGGAGTTCGATGATGCCCTGGCCCGGGACACCACGGAGTGAGCCGCTGGACTTGCCCGCCGCCTTTGTATATAGTTCTTTAGTTTTAGGTTTCCTTTGTTTCTTATTATGATTTGGAGTCGACGGACACTGCTCCACTTTTTGTATATAGTTGATTTTTAGTTAGGTTTTTTAGTAGGTTTCCTTTGTTCAGTTGGGCTCATGGACCCTTGGTAGTTTTTTACATAGTTCTTTATTGCATAGAGATTTTTTTACATTTGACTTTGGACGACATTTTTTTGGATTCTGATTTGCAGTTTTTTTTTTTTAATACGGACATGCAGCTTATTTTTTCTCATTCCCATTGTAGTTTGTTTCCTTTCTTTAGCATTCTTTATTTTTTTCAATACAATTTTGTTTTCATACTTCACTGTGTGGTATCATCTCATTGGTTTCATGCATGTCATGTTGGGTGTTTTCCCATTCAATTGCAACCATTGTGTGTGACGGACATGGGTTCATTAGCTTCATGAACATTGGGGGTGTAACATGTAATTTCCATTTCCATGTGGGTGAATGGGTTACTTGGTAGGGCTTTTTGGCTGTGGAGGCTGACCATTACGCACATGATTGGGGATTGTGAGGACCTGGTGGAGGGTGCCCCTGGTGGCTGGGGGGTGGGGGTGGTGGTAGACATGAGTGGGGGCCTGGTGGAGGCTGCCCCTGCACTGCTGGGGGGTGGGGGTGGTGGGAGACATGAGTGGGGGCCTGGTGGAGGGTGCCCCTGCACTGCTGGGGGGTGGTGGGAGACATGGGTGGGGGCCTGGTGGAGGCTGCCCATGGTGGCAGGGGGGTGGGGGTGGTGGGAGACATGAGTGGGGGCCTGGTGGAGGCTGCCCCTGCACTGCTGGGGGGTGGGGGTGGTGGGAGACATGAGTGGGGGCCTGGTGGGGGCTGCCCATGGTGGCAGGGGGGTGGGGGTGGTGGGAGACATGAGTGGGGGCCTGGTGGAGGGTGCCCCTGCACTGCTGGGGGGTGGGCGTGGTGGGAGACATGAGTGGGGGCCTGGTGGGTGCTGCCCATGGTGGCAGGGGGGTGGGGGTGGTGGGAGACATGAGTGGGGGCCTGGTGGAGGGTGCCCCTGGTGGCTGGGGGGTGGGGGTGGTGGGAGACATGGGTGGGGGCCTGGTGGAGGCTGCCCCTGCACTGCTGGGGGGTGGGGGTGGTGGGAGACATGAGTGGGGGCCTGGTGGAGGGTGCCCCTGGTGGCTGGGGGGTGGGGGGGGTGGGAGACATGGGTGGGGGCCTGGTGGAGGCTGCCCCTGGTGGCTGGGGGGTGGGGGTGGTGGGAGACATGAGTGGGGGCCTGGTGGAGGCTGCCCCTGCACTGCTGGGGGGTGGGGGTGGTGGTAGACATGAGTGGGGGCCTGGTAAAGGGTGCCCCTGCACTGCTGGGGGGTGGGGGTGGTGGGAGACATGAGTGGGGGCCTGGTGGAGGGTGCCCCTGCACTGCTGGGGGGTGGGGGGGGTGGTAGACATGAGTGGGGGCCTGGTGGAGGCTGCCCCTGCACTGCTGGGGGGTGGGGGTGGTGGGAGACATGAGTGGGGGCCTGGTGGAGGGTGCCCCTGCACTGCTGGGGGGTGGGGGTGGTGGGAGACATGGGTGGGGGCCTGGTGGAGGCTGCCCATGGTGGCAGGGGGGTGGGGGTGGTGGGAGACATGAGTGGGGGCCTGGTGGAGGCTGCCCCTGCACTGCTGGGGGGTGGGGGTGGTGGGAGACATGAGTGGGGGCCTGGTGGGTGCTGCCCATGGTGGCAGGGGGGTGGGGGTGGTGGGAGACATGAGTGGGGGCCTGGTGGAGGGTGCCCCTGCACTGCTGGGGTGTGGGGGTGATGGGAGACATGAGTGGGGGCCTGGTGGAGGCTGCCCCTGCACTGCTGGGGGGTGGGGTGGTGGGAGACATGAGTGGGGGCCTGGTGGAGGCTGCCCCTGCACTGCTGGGGGGTGGGGGTGGTGGGAGACATGAGTGGGGGCCTGGTGGAGGGTGCCCCTGCACTGCTGGGGGGTGGGGGTGGTGGGAGACATGAGTGGGGGCCTGGTGGGGGCTGCCCATGGTGGCATGGGGGTGGGGGTTGTGGGAGACATGAGTGGGGGCCTGGTGGAGGGTGCCCCTGCACTGCTGGGGGGTGGGGGTGGTGGGAGACATGAGTGGGGGCCTGGTGGGTGCTGCCCATGGTGGCAGGGGGGTGGGGGTGGTGGGAGACATGAGTGGGGGCCTGGTGGAGGGTGCCCCTGGTGGCTGGGGGGTGGGGGTGGTGGGAGACATGGGTGGGGGCCTGGTGGAGGCTGCCCCTGGACTGCTGGGGGGTGGGGGTGGTGGGAGACATGAGTGGGGGCCTGGTGGAGGGTGCCCCTGGTGGCTGGGTGGTGGGGGGGTGGGAGACATGGGTGGGGGCCTGGTGGAGGCTGCCCCTGGTGGCTGGGGGGTGGGGGTGGTGGGAGACATGAGTGGGGGCCTGGTGGAGGCTGCCCCTGCACTGCTGGGGGGTGGGGGTGGTGGTAGACATGAGTGGGGGCCTGGTAAAGGGTGCCCCTGCACTGCTGGGGGGTGGGGGTGGTGGGAGACATGAGTGGGGGCCTGGTGGAGGGTGCCCCTGCACTGCTGGGGGGTGGGGGGGTGGTAGACATGAGTGGGGGCCTGGTGGAGGCTGCCCCTGCACTGCTGGGGGGTGGGGGTGGTGGGAGACATGAGTGGGGGCCTGGTGGAGGGTGCCCCTGCACTGCGGGGGGGTGGGGGTGGTGGGAGACATGGGTGGGGTCCTGGTGGAGGCTGCCCATGGTGGCAGGGGGGTGGGGGTGGTGGGAGACATGAGTGGGGGCATGGTGGAGGCTGCCCCTGCACTGCTGGGGGTGGGGTGGTGGGAGACATGAGTGGGGGCCTGGTGGGGGCTGCCCATGGTGGCAGGGGGGTGGGGGTGGTGGGAGACATGAGTGGGGGCCTGGTGGAGGGTGCCCCTGCACTGCTGGGGTGTGGGAGTGGTGGGAGACATGAGTGGGGGCCTGGTGGAGGCTGCCCCTGCACTGCTGGGGGGTGGGGGTGGTGGGAGACATGAGTGGGGGCCTGGTGGAGGCTGCCCCTGCACTGCTGGGGGGTGGGGGTGGTGGGAGACATGAGTGGGGGCCTGGTGGAGGGTGCCCCTGGATGCTGGGGGGTGGGGGTGCAGGGGGACATGAGTGGGGGCCTGGTGGAGGGTGCCCCTGGTGGCTGGGGGGTAGGGGTGGTGGGAGACATGAGTGGGGGCCTGGTGGAGGGTGCCCCTGGATGCTGGGGGGTGGGGGTGCAGGGGGACATGAGTGGGGGCCTGGTGGAGGGTGCCCCTGCACTGCTGGGGGGTGGGGGTGGTGGGAGACATGAGTGGGGGCCTGGTGGAGGCTGCCCCTGGTGGCTGGGGAGTGGGGGTGGTGGGAGACATGAGTGGGGGCCTGGTGGAGGGTGCCCCTGGTGGCTGGGGGGTGGGGGTGCAGGGGGACATGAGTGGGGGCCTGGTGGAGGGTGCCCCTGCACTGCTGGGGGGTGGGGGCGGTGGGAGACATGAGTGGGGGCGTGGTGGAGGGTGCCCCTGCACTGCTGGGGGTGGGGGTGGTGGGAGACATGAGTGGGGACCTGGTGGGGGCTGCCCATGGTGGCAGGGGGGTGGGGGTGGTGGGAGACATGAGTGGGGGCCTGGTGGAGGGTGCCCCTGGTGGCTGGGGGGTGGGGGTGCAGGGGGACATGAGTGGGGGCCTGGTGGAGGGTGCCCCTGCACTGCTGGGGGTGGGGCTGATGGGAGACATGAGTGGGGGCGTGGTGGAGGGTGCCCCTGCACTGCTGGGGGGTGGGGGTGGTGGGAGACATGAGTGGGGGCTGCCCATGGTGGCAGGGGGGTGGGGGTGGTGGTAGACATGAGTGGGGGCCTGGTGGAGGGTGCCCCTGGTGGCTGGGGGTGGGGGTGGTGGGAGACATGAGTGGGGGCCTGGTGGAGGCTGCCCCTGCACTGCTGGGGGGTGGGGGGGTGGGAGACATGAGTGGGGGCCTGGTGGAGGGTGCCCCTGCACTGCTGGGGGGTGGGGTGGTGGGAGACATGGGTGGGGGCCTGGTGGAGGCTGCCCATGGTGGCAGGGGGGTGGGGTGGTGGGAGACATGAGTGGGGGCCTGGTGGAGGCTGCCCCTGCACTGCTGGGGGTTGGGGGTGGTGGGAGACATGAGTGGGGGCCTGGTGGGGGCTGCCCATGGTGGCAGAGGGGTGGGGGTGGTGGGAGACATGAGTGGGGGCCTGGTGGAGGGTGCCCCTGCACTGCTGGGGGGTGGGGGTGGTGGGAGACATGAGTGGGGGCCTGGTGGGTGCTGCCCATGGTGGCAGGGGGGTGGGGGTGGTGGGAGACATGAGTGGGGGCCTGGTGGAGGGTGCCCCTGGTGGCTGGGGGGTGGGGGTGGTGGGAGACATGGGTGGGGGCCTGGTGGCGGCTGCACCTGCACTGCTGGGGGGTGGGGGTGGTGGGAGACATGAGTAGGGGCCTGGTGGAGGGTGCCCCTGGTGGCTGGGGGGTCGAGGGGGGTGGGAGACATGGGTGGGGGCCTGGTGGAGGCTGCCCCTGGTGGCTGGGGGGTGGGGGTGGTGGGAGACATGAGTGGGGGCCTGGTGGAGGCTGCCCCTGCACTGCTGGGGGGTGGGGGTGGTGGTAGACATGAGTGGGGGCCTGGTGGAGGGTGCCCCTGCACTGCTGGGGGGTGGGGGTGGTGGTAGACATGAGTGGGGGCCTGGTGGAGGCTGCCCCTGCACTGCTGGGGGGTGGGGGTGGTGGGAGACATGAGTGGGGGCCTGGTAGAGGGTGCCCCTGCACTGCTGGGGGGTGGGGGTGGTGGGAGACATGGGTGGGGGCCTGGTGGAGGCTGCCCATGGTGGCAGGGGGGTGGGGGTGGTGGGAGACATGAGTGGGGGCCTGGTGGAGGCTGCCCCTGCACTGCTGGGGGGTGGGGGTGGTGGGAGACATGAGTGGGGGCCTGGTGGGGGCTGCCCATGGTGGCAGGGGGGTGGGGGTGGTGGGAGACATGAGTGGGGGCCTGGTGGAGGGTGCCCCTGCACTGCTGGGGGGTGGGGGTGGTGGGAGACATGAGTGGGGGCCTGGTGGAGGCTGCCCCTGCACTGCTGGGGGGTGGGGGTGGTGGGAGACATGAGTGGGGGCCTGGTGGAGGCTGCCCCTGCACTGCTGGGGGATGGGGGTGGTGGGAGACATGAGTGGGGGCCTGGTGGAGGCTGCCCCTGCACTGCTGGGGGTGGGGGTGGTGGGAGACATGAGTGGGGGCCTGGTGGAGGGTGCCCCTGCACTGCTGGGGGGTGGGGGTGGTGGGAGACATGAGTGGGGGCCTGGTGGAGGGTGCCCCTGCACTGCTCTGGGTGGGGGTGGTGGTAGACATGAGTGGGGGCCTGGTGGAGGCTGCCCGTGCACCTCTGGGGGGTGGGGGTGGTGGGAGACATGAGTGGGGGCCTGGTGGATGGTGCCCCTGCACTGCTGCGGGGTGGGGGTGGTGGGAGACATGGGTGGGGGCCTGGTGGAGGCTGCCCATGGTGGCAGGGGGGTGGGGGTGGTGGGAGACATGAGTGGGGGCCTGGTGGAGGGTGCCCCTGGTGGCTGGGGGGTGGGGGTGGTGGGAGACATGAGTGGGGGCCTGGTGGAGGGTGCCCCTGGTGGCTGGGGGGTTGGGGTGGTGGGAGACATGGGTGGGGGCCTGGTGGAGGGTGCCCCTGCACTGCTGGGGGGTGGGGGTGGTGGGAGACATGAGTGGGGGCCTGGTGGAGGGTGCCCCTGGTGGCTGGGGGGTGGGGGTGGTGGGAGACATGAGTGGGGGCCTGGTGGGGGCTGCCCATGGTGGCAGGGGGGTGGGGGTGGTGGGAGACATGAGTGGGGGCCTGGTGGTGGGTGCCCCTGGTGGCTGGGGGGTGGGGGTGGTGGGAGACATGCATTGTTGATCAGTAGTGCAAGGTGACATGTGGGTTGGCTGGGGGGCATGCCCATGGTGGATGGGCTGCCTGGGGGACATGAGCAGGGGTGCAGGGTAGTCCCCCGTGGGGTGGGCTGCCTGCAGGGGCCGTGGTGGTTGTGGAGCGTACACCTGGGATCACCCACACGGCCAATTCACGTGTGGTACTCTCCAGAACCCCTGAAATACACATACCCTGATGAAATCGCGTGTGGAACTTCCCGCGCACCCCTGCAATACACGTACCCTGATGAAAATGCGCATGGAACTTCCTGCGCACCCCTGAAATAAACATACCCTGCTGAAATCGCGTGTGGAAATTCCCGCGCACCCCTGAAATACACGTACCCTGCTCGCACTAAGCCAATCGCTTGTGGAACTTCCCGCACACCCCTGAAATACACGTACCCTGATGAAATTGCGTGTGGAACTTCCCGCGCACCCCTGAAATACACATACCCTGCTGAAATCGCGTGTGGAACTTCCCGCGCACCCCTGAAATACACGTACCCTGCTTGCACGGGGCCATTCGCGTGTGGAACTTCCCGCGCACCCCTGAAATACACGTACCCTGCTCGCACTGGGCCAATCGCGTGTGGAACTTCCCGCGCACCCCTGAAATACACGTACCCTGATGAAATCGCATGTGGAACTTCCCGCGCACCCCTGAAATACACGTACCCTGCTTGCACGGGGCCAATCGCGTGTGGAACTTCCCGCGCACCCCTGAAATACACGTACCCTGCTCGCACTGGGCCAATCGCGTGTGGAACTTCCCGCGCACCCCTGAAATACACGTACCCTGATGAAATCGCATGTGGAACTTCCCGCGCACCCATGAAATACACATACCCTGCTGAAATCGCGTGTGGAACTTCCCGCGCACACCTGAAATCCACGTACACGGCCAAATCGCGTGTGGAACTTCCCGCGCACCCCTGAAATCGTCGTACCCGGCCAAATCGCGTGTGAGACTTCCCGCGCACCCCGGTATACATGCACACGTATTTTTTGTCAGCGGGTGTCCGTGTTTGTGGGTACCCCTTTGCACGTCATTTGTCCTGGAGGGCCACAGTATAGGACATTCATCATGGCAGTATATAGGTGCTATTTGTTGGCGCACCTTTTGGCGCACATTTCTTACAGCCGCAGAGACGCTACCGCCTGCTTTCTTGTGGCGGTCGTGTTTGTGCCTGTGGGCTGGTTTGAGCGTGCGCTTTTTTGCCCTATTCTATTCCATGAATACGTGTTGTAGGCGAGCGTGTGGGCGTTCCGCGCACTTGTGCCCTGTACTTCCCCCGTGACGCCCACGTTTTGGCAAGTTGTTCCCCATTCCGAGTGTTACGCCCGTGTTCCGCCTACTTTTGTTGCGTGCGCCGCGCTATGTGCGATTTTCGCTGTGGCCTGTGCGATTTTCGCTGTGACCTGGCACACGCAGTTAGATGGCCTGTGCGCCAACGTGCGCCGCACACTTTTTTATCGCACATCCGCTGGTTTTCTCGCGCACGGCCTTCCATGAATCGATGTGCGCTGCTTTTCGTGCGATTTTCGCACTTGCACTGCGATTTTCGCTATTCCACTGCGATTCGCACGTTTTTGCCCACTTGCGCCGCGCTAATTATTCCATGAATCGGCCTGTCTTTCTTTGCTTTCTTTGAGTGTTTCCTTGTTCTTTCTGATTAATGTTATGTTTGTTGCCTTGTTGCTATTTTTAACAGCAGTTAGATACCAGTTGGGATATTCTAACTGTGCATTTGTTGTTATGCTTCTGTGGTATTCATTTATCTGTGTTGTTGTTATAGACTCTTGGGCAGTTAGATACCTGTTGGCGTATTCTAACTGTATGTAGGCTTTCACTTCATTTTTTGGTAATGTTGAAGTACACATTAGTCACTAGATTTTGGCTTTAAAAAGATTAAATACGCATTTGTAAGATTAGCTGGCAATCTCTGCTTTAGAGTAATGGTGCTATCATTACATTCCACCCATCCACATTTCTTTTTAATGTATGCAGTGTAGTGACCTGCATTGGTTGTAGCTCCTGCATGGTAGATTATACCTACTGTTGTAAAGGTTTTCTTTCCAAGTGACACTTGACCGTGTGTGAATCCAGTCAGCTTGCAGTTGTTTTTCGTACCATCTGCATTATAACGTAGCAGCATAAGTATTATGTACTTACTATGCGTTTGTATCAGCAAGGTGGAGCGATTGTCTGAATTTCACATAGTACATAATCTGGCATGGTGTGCATTCTGTACCAGTTGCTGAAATGGAATGGATTCACAATTAGGTATGGATACATACACAAATCGCTCATTTGGGATTTGTTCCTGTATGCCATTGCTACAGAGAGTGTATGTATGTTTCCACATGTATGAAACCTGGAAGATTTAATTTATAGGTATACTTTTGTTTCCAGTACTTGTAGTAAGTACATTAGAAATTCTTGTGGATCTTCTTGTGTGTTTATAGTGAATCTCACCATTCCAGCACAGTAGTCCAATTCTTGTCTTATTCCGTAAACACTGTACGTGTTCTCAGGATTGTTTGTTGCGTTTCTATGAAGGACTAACATTTGCAAACACAATTGGTCTGTACTGTGTAAGTAAATATTGTTAACAATTGGTGGCAATTGAAATAGAATATTCATTGCTACATTTGCATAGCAATTTACACCAGTTTCATTTGAAAATGTGAATGGACCAGCTAGTTCCCTATCAGAGTGCTTTTTTCTGAGTTTCTCTTCTTTCTTTGAAGAATTACCTTTCCCTAATAGGTTCTCCTTTGCTTGTGGAAATTGATGAACCTTTTCCTTCTTTTGTTTTCTTTGAAGGATTTGCTGTCAGATTCGTTTGCTTTTCTGAATGAATTAGTTTTCTTTTACCACGTTTTAATTTTTCTGGCACAGGATATTGTTTCAGATGGGGGGTGTACAGTGAATGCAGTCTATTGTATTCTAAAATGCAAGGAATATCAGCGGTCACTTTAGTTGCATCAAAGTTGGAGGGATGGAGAGGCCCTTGAGGGCCATGTAGGTGATCTTGGCCTGGCTCCACCCTGATATCTTGGAGGGCTGGGGACATGAGGGGCAGGAATTATGACATTTCTTGAGTTACTTTGAGTAATAGGTTCTTCTTTGGTTGTGGTAATTGATGAAGTATTAGTTTCTTTTACTCTCTTTGGAGGATTTGCAGTGACATCCGGTTGCATTTCTGTTTAGTTTTCTTTTACGTTTTACTTTTTGTCGAACAAGATATGTTTTTAGATGGGGTGTACAGTGAACGAATTCTATTGTATTCTAAAATGCAAGGAATATCAGTGTTTACTTGCATCAAAGTTGATTAGAAATAGACGGTCAAGTGTACGTAAGTCTGATAGTGCTACGTAGCTCATGCCTTCTTTAAGGACTGTGTTTCCTATATCTATCAATGCTTTGTCTAGGGTAAGACGTTGGGATTTATGAATGGTGACTGCATATGCAAGAGTTCGAGAAAATTCTTCTCTACGTGCATACATGTCTTTGAACAGAAGGAATCGAGCAGTTGAGCGCCCTATCCTTTTCATTTCTGAAAGTTTGTCAAAGCGAATATTGACAAACTGAATGTTGTTGTCACGTGGGTATGATTGAAAGCCAACAACTGTACCCAGTGCCCCATTGAATAGCCCTTGCTCCACGTCAAGGTTACGTTTGAGCATTACTCTACAATTTAAGGATAATTTTAATACTTTTTCCATCCCAGCTGTGTTGTATATTGAATTTTCTAAACTACTTAGTCTTGTGGCTTGCTCACACATGGGTAGTGTCATGCCATGTACGTCGAGTTTGTCTGTGGTGCAAATTTCAATTATTGGTTGCATTTCTTTATTTAACATTGTTTCATTGAATTTGACACAGCTTGCAAGAGTTGGCATTAAGGCCATACAATTGATATTTATGTGTGCTAATTGTTCCATAACATCAGTAGCACATGCATTATCGCCATAAAGTGCATGAATGTGCCGGTTTTTCAATATTGCTTGTGCTTCCTGAGATAGTACACCAACTCTAATACTTTTTAGGATGTTGGCATAAGTGAGAACTGCACATTGCCGCATGTTTTCTGTTAATTTTCTGTATTGGAAATGTTGCCAAAGGTTAACATTTCCTATGCTGCCAACAGTTTTACGGCAGAGTTTGTGTCCTACGGTTTTAAAAATAGGTTCACCTTTCACTGGTGTCAATTGTAGAAGATCTCCAAAAACAATAATGTGTTTCCCTGCAAAGAGTTCTTCGTAGTTTGTTTTAAGTACTTCTTGCAATCTGAGGTGAATCAAAGCCAACATTAGGTTGGAGACCATGCTCACTTTATCTATTAGTAGCATTTTCATTTGCTTTAATACTCTGCGTAGTTCCATTGCAGCTTCTGCAGAAAGTTTGTAGTAGTCTAATTTGTTTTGGTGTTCTACTGGAAGAAGTAGTAATCAGTGTAAAGTGACACCGCCTATGTTGTAGGCAGCTATACCTTTAGGGACAGTTACAACAGCTGACAGTTTGTTGTTTGTCAATTGCTGAAGGAACTTGCTGATGATTGTGATTAAGAATGTTTTTCCTGACCCAGCTTCACCACTGATGTACAGTAGTATTGGTTTGTAATTTTGGCAGGTACATTCTTTATTTTTGTGTTGTATACCATGTGCAATTTGTCTTGTTACGTCTTCAAAAATGGTGCGCTGATCTTTGTTAAGTTTTGCTCGTTGTACAGTTAAGTCTTCTATATTTTCTTGATAGTGACACATTGTGTTTTCCACTTGTGTCATAACTAATTCTGCCTCATTTGCTGTTAGTGGCTGTCCTAGTGGTTCTTCACTTCCTGTTACAGAAGGTTGACTACTGTCGGAAGAGTCCTTATCTAGTTAGGCCTGAAGTTCTTCTTCGTGTCACTGTTCATTGTGCAACATTGCTTTGTACTGCGTGAAGTTCATATCGGTGATAGTGCTTTCATTTGCTTTGAAACCATCTTCATAGCACTCATAGTTATCTAGTATCTCTTCCTCTTTTCTCCATGGTTTAAAAAGTTGTAGCAGGAAATGTAATATAGTTCTTCTGTTGAGGAGTTTTTAATGACAATTTAACATGATTAATTAAGCTTCGTTTTGTAAGCTTCACTAAGCTGCCTTCACAATCTGTGACCATATATCTGCTTTTGCTTTCATGGGGTTTTATATTGTTTTTGTATGCAAGGTTTTGAGCTCTGTGGTATAGACACATGCTTTCCAAAGTTCTACTCCTGTTCGGATAGTATGTGTCCAGTAAATTGTTTTTTGAAATGTCTTAACTGTTACGATAATTTCTGGCAATTGTTTCTATGTCATCATATGATTTCAGAACTCTTTTTCTAGATTTAGCAGAACCAAGATTTAGCCATACTATGTTGTGTGATTTTCCGTACAAAGCAGTAACAGTTAAACGATCTGCCGCTTCATAGGCGCCACATTCTCTATGAGAGAGCATTTTTATGCCTAGGCTGTACAATTTCTGAGATAGTGTTTTGTCTGATGATAAATCATCCCACAGGTCTTGAAGCTCTGTTTTGTCTGCTTTTGTTAAGTAGGCTGTAAATATCGTGCAACAGCAGTGGAATTGTCTGCAATGTACTGCACATATATGTTTGCATTCCATGAGAGGGCAATGATTGGATTGTAATCATTGATATATTTACATTCTTTGGTTCTTTTTATGTAGTACGTGTTCTTGGGTGATTTACCTTTTACACTATGTCGAACTGAAGACATAGTTGTTCACTTCACCTGTTTCTGTAACTGGTCTAGGGAAACCAAACCGGCATTTGGTGTAGTATTTTCCTTTGTTTTTGTATTTGTGCCGACAATATTTGCCACATTTGTGTCTTTGAAATTGTAAAATCTGCCCGTGCAGGTCACTATGGGCCTCATTACAACCCAGGCGGTAAGTTACCGCCTGGGTCGTACCTTTACCACCATGGCGTAAACTATGTTTACGCCATGGTGGTTGGCGGACGTACCGCCCCATTCCGAGGTGAGTGGGGCGGTAAGTCCCCATTTACCCATTTACCCTTCCCCATTCCCATTTTTGCCCCATAGGGCATAATGGGAGTGGGGAAGGCGTTAATTACGCCACCGTAAATTACGGTGGCGTAATTAACAACAAGGTCCCTTAGCGCCATGGATTTTAACACCTGCTAAAAGCAGGTGTTAAAACCTCCATGGCGCTAAGGGACCTCGGAATCAGGCGGTAAGGGTCGGCGCTATTTACGCCACCGTAAACCCGTTACCGCCTGGGTCGTAATGAGGCCCTATGTGTCCGTTGTGAAGGGATTTCACAAGTGACATATTTTTGGATGAACTGCAAAACAGTGGCATCAGTGTCATGACCAAATTTAGGTGCACCTTTGATCCATAAAAGCATGTGAATATGTGGTGCTCCTCTCGCTTGGTATTCTTTTCTCCAAAAGAAGTGCTGCACTTCTCTGAGGGGAGGAACAGTTCTATTGCAAATAAAGTGTAGCATAGCAATGAAACGATGATGGAAGTATCTTGACACATTAACTGGAGCTAGAGAGCAAAGTTCTCCAGGTATTAATAAATGTATTTTGGTTTTGTTGTTGTTTGATATGCGAAGGAACTCATGTAAATCTTCCCATGCATATTCTGCACAACTTAGTGTAACAAACCAAGTCGGTGGTCCAAGGTTTCTGATCATACAATGCACGTCTCCGTCCCATCGGAACCAGTATTCTTTTTACCACGCATGTTTGCAAACAAATTTGTTATACTTGACTGTAAACCCTCATCTTTTTCTTGTACTTTGTCTATTAATTGCTTAGCTGACATATTTTGAAAGTGGGTTCCAGATTTCAAAATGTGTGCAACTCCGTAACATAAGGTTGCTAGTTCACTTTCAAAGAGTAGGTGGAATATGTATTCCACATTTTGTCTAAACCTAGGATCTTGCGAATACATTTGTAATGAGCGGTATTCTGATGCCGTAATCTGGGTGGGTCTATCATCGTACCTTCCACCTTTGCCAGTAGGAAATAGCAGTGGAAAAGCACGTGCTTCTAAACTTTTTTCCCATATGCTCATTGGTGAACCTTTGGTTTGTCGCTTTTGGTAAGTTTCTAGTGCATCATCTATGCTTTCATTGGAATGCAATGGATGAATTGTGTACTGGTCCAAGAGAGTGGATACTGCAGCAGGATCCAGAAGTTCGAATTGTCCAGTTTCTGATGACTCTTCAATTATTTCAGGTGTTTCCCTTAAGCTTTCTTCAATATATACTTGCTTGTAGTATTCGTTATTGTCTTTTAGATATTGCAAGGCTTGTCTAACTTTATGTAACTCCACCAGTTGTTGCCACATTTTTTTGTCTTTTGTTGGTACACCATTTACCAAGACAATTAAAGAATGCTCTATTGAACGTTGCACTCCTAGAGTGTGTACATTTTCTGTAAGATCTAACGGCAAATAAACTACTTTGCCACAAATGCCTTTCACCAATTCAGAGGGAGGTAATTTTGCTGTTTTTGGGTGAAAGCGTATAATTGCTTGAAATGGGTGAACTGTTTGAATTATGATGCTCTCGTACAAATTGAGTTGTTGCAGGGTTTTTAGTAGTGGGAACAATTCCAAATTATTTGTGATAGCATGTGAATGACTTTGGTTGTTGTCTAATTTTGTAGTCCAGTAACTACAACATATTAGGGGTTCACTTATTTGGTATTTGTTTTTGGCTAAAAGGTAGAGAGCTAATTCAAATCATTTGGAATCTTCATTGTCTTCTATTTTGTATGCTATGTCTATATTTTTTGTGTTCCTTTTGTAAAACGTTCTGCAGCAACACACACACACATGGTTTGGTATTTCAGCCGATGCACTTTTAAATTTTAGTATTTCTTTTTTGTATGTGTGTAATAGAAGGTTACTATGTGCAGAAATGTTGGTAATCTGTTCTAAAACTATTGAATTTTGTAAGTGACTTTCACTTCCAAAATATTTTCTCTGGATACGGTCAATTTCTTCTTGTAGATATTTGGGTGTACCATGCAGAAGAGTGTTATTTAAATTGGCTAAATCTGAAGCTGGAATTTTAGCATAGTATATTTTATATACTAGATTTCTTATATTTGAATGATGTATTGATATCCTTTTGATATCATGGAAGGTGCTTTTGCAAATAGGTCCAGAAATGCAGGCTAATGAATGTCCTTGTAGTCCTGTGTATTTGCGCACTGGACAGATATCCATATTTTGCAGCACTTTCATTTTAATTTTGTCTTTACCTTTCACATACTGATTGAGGAACTGACGTAAAGATTTGAAAGATTTGCTAGGAATGGCACACATTGACGTGCACGGCCATTTGTGTACTGGACGGTCTGGTTCAGTCGAATCGAGGGGTAAATCTGAGTTTTCAAGGGATACTTTTGTAAGCAGTGTTTCTTGTTCCATGATGCTATTATTGATTTTTTCATACCCTCGTCCACTGCTATGGATGGCAGTGTTTGTTTGATTTTCTTTGTATGCTTCTTCATTAAAATATGGTTCTGTGGTTGTTGTGTGACTCCATTCACCTCCACAAATATGTAAGAAGTTATTTTTGTTCACATTCCGTTTATTGATAAGTTTCTTTTGCAGTTTGGTACTTAGTTTTGTTAGTGGATTAATTCTATTTAACACTAATATAAACAACTTCCTTTTGAGAATGATTGCACTGCCCACGAGAGCTTGTAGGATTATTTTTCTACAGTAGGTTTTAAGGGGTGAGGGTGATTTCTGTCCTCTTCTTATTAGATTCTGAAGGACTCCGTGGCGAAACATTTTTGCTAAAATATTTTTTTTACTATAGGTTCTTGTTTCTATATCAGGATTAATAGGAGCATTGTTAGCAGTACTGTTAGCTGATTTTTTGTGAAGAGTTTTGTGCTTGGGGCCACATTTTGTTGGAGGAGGTAAAGTTTTGATAGCTGAAGCTTCCTTTGTTTTGGTAAACGACTGTATTAGCTGTTTTGTTCCAACGTTCTCTACAAACTCTGCTGCAGATGGATGCTTAGGTTGGAAACTTTTATTTTTATTTGCTCTACTTCTGTGTTCCTTTCTACAGACTTGCTTTTTGGTAGGCATTTTTTGGAGTCTGTTGAATAAAAGAGGGCATGGTTTGGTCTGTTGTACAATGTATGTGTGCTGTGTGCATGCATGCATGAGTTTGATGGACAAGCTCTTTGTGGTGGTGTGTGAATGTGCATTGGCCTCTTACAATGATCTGGGAAGGCTGTTTTTCTGTTTGCATACTACTACAATGTGCTTCAAATGAGAGTAGAAAGTGGGCTAGTGGTGAGGAGAAGCATAAATAGGGAACGTACTGGCATAAAATTGAAACAGCTATTTGTTTTCTACTACTAACATTGTAAGGTATCTGTATGTTATTTGAGTTCCAAACATACAGGGATTTGTGAGTCATTCTGCCTGTTATTCTTTGTTCAATAAATGGGGATTTGTGGGTAGAATGGTTCAGAAATCACTGTTTGCTTTGGTGCACAAATTAAATACATAACCCACACAGTCTGTTTGAGGAATAGTTACAATATGAAGGTCGTATTGTACTTACTTTTTTTGCAGAATGACCAGGTTTCTTCGGATATGTCGTTTGCAGTGTAGATGCTGTTGATTCTCAGGAGAGTAGTCTTCACTGCGATTGTAAAAAGAAGAAGTTAGTAACTTTGTGTGTTTAAAGCTGTGATGTTACTGTACACGTTAATTTTGTATTGTTCGTCGGAGTATTCTCCTTTGATATTTCAACACAGTGCATGTGTGCATTTCACTTCACTATGTGCTGCCTTTCTATGTTACTTGCAGTATGTCAGTTGGACGTGCTTCAGAAATGCTTACAATTGTTAGGTTATGAAAATGTCTTGTTTCTTTTAAGCTATGCTAACTATAGCAGAAAGGTTTGTAAGTGATAGGTCATTACAGTAAATGGGGAAAAATTCTGTACTTTCATATCATAAGTACGATTTCGAAAAATCGGGAGACCCTCGAAGGGAAATGTCACCACAGCAATCGGGAGCGTTTACTTTTTCTCATACGATCATATTCGAAGTAGCATTTATGTAGGCGGTACAGAGTAAAAAATCGAGTTTCCCACTAAATAGGGACGGTTCTAACATATGTATAGGTTATGCAGGAGACAGTAAGAAGTAGTGCGGTTTGTCAATGAAAAATCGGACATCTTGTACTTAAAGGGCGACTGTTGGTATGTATTGGCTATGCAGATTTGGTGGCATTCATTTGTTTAAATGAAATCATAAGGGTTGCTCATGTTCTCTGAGTAAAATATGAATACCTGTAGTTTATATGGATGCATATGCGCATGGATGGAGCTGTACGTAGAAATCTGTGACACTTGCACAGTAGTTTTTGAAGTAGGTGCTTTGCAATGATATGCAACTTGCATTCAGAGTGATCAATAGTACATTTGAAGTGCGAAATTTTGATGACGGAGTTAGATGTAGGGATGGTTAATGTGATTGGTGGAATGGTTGTGTGACTGCTTAGCTGTGTCCAGTGAGGAAATGGAATCACAACTGATGTGGAAAGGGTAGAAGGACTGACTAAGAGTTACGTGCCTCACGTAGACAACGCTTGTCCGCGGGTAGGGCCTGTCACATACGTGTTTCTACAGCAAATCCAGCATGGAAAGGTGACTGTGGCCGTCAGCCAATCAGATGTTCACATTGTTCCTTTGTGTCGAAAGACGGTGCGTATACTGAAGATGGTAGAGGGTCAGGGTTTTGTCCTTGGAGATATTTTTGTCCAAGGTTTACAGCTTTATGCCAAAAGTAGGCATGTGGCACATCATTTTGATGTGAGAGGAGTGGAGGTGGTGTGGAGCGCTGAGACTGATCGCAATGTTGCGGCACTTCTCCAAGTTTGCACCAAGATGCGTACGATGACCACTCCCCATGTGGTACTTTTGCACTACAGTGCTTGCCATTTGGGCTACGTGAGTTCACGTACTTTGTTGAAAGATTTGGAACAGTTTGTTGAAGCAGTCAGGAACCTCTTTCAAACTGCAAAATACATTTTTTCTGGTTTACTGCCAAGAGGAAAATGGCACAATAGTTCTGTTTTCTGTCCTGACCAAAGTATTGGGAGGTGTAACATCAATCGCGGCATGCATGCTTTTATGATACGGGCTGGTATGTTTTTCTGCAGCCACGAGAACATTGTTCCCAGTAATGCGGCTTATTTTGAAGCAGATGGTGTTGCGTTATCTTCTTTGGGAAATGCCATGTTCTTTTGGAATGTGAGGCTTGCTTTGGAGAAGGTTCTGTAATGGTTGTAGGAGTAAAGTAAGAACAAAAAATATAAAAACAGAAACAAAATAACAGTTGCCTGTAAGGCATCTGCCCAAAAAAAACAGCTCTTTTCAGAGCCCACCTTCAAGGGGAAAAGGGGAATAATATTTAAATGTACAGTCATCACGCTCTGATCCTGTACGTGTCCGCGAATATGGTGGTAGTTTGTTACCAACAGGGATTTTGGGGTGGAGACGCATGCAAATGAGAATGTGCGAAGGTAGGGATTGGTCAGTAAAGGTCAGTGGGTGTGTTTTGTATGGAGAAATTTAGTCAGAACGTCTTCTCCCTGGCAGGAGACCAGACAGCCATGGCTCTGTGTGCTCGAAAACAGATTATCTGGATTTTGGGAGACTCATGGATACATTGGTTGAAGGTGCATGCAGAAAGTTGCGGTCTATCTGCAGATCTAGGATTTCTTCATGTGGAAGTGCACTGGCATGGCGTGCATGGAATGAGGTGGCTGGACTTGGTACCTCTCTGCGCTACTTTAAAGACAGAGCGTCATCCTGATATACTTATCATTCATTGCGGAGGAAACAGTTTAGGCCATGTTTCTGGAATTTGTTTGCAATTTGCAATGACGGAAGGACTTGCGAAAGTCATGGACATGTTTCCAAATTGCCAAATAGTTTTTTTCCCGTATTGCACAAAGACAAAATTGGCTGCATTCTTCTGCATTCGGTCCACAAATGGAGAAAGCGAGGCGCAATGTGAATAAGGCTGTTTGTGCCTTTCTAAGAGATGTTGGCATGTCCTCATTCCACAATGAAAACATTTTGTTTCGCAGCTCTTTCATATTTCGCATAGATGGAGTCCATCTCACATATGCTGGCAATCAGATTTTTCTTCGCAATGTACAACATGCATTGCAACTTTCTTTGGAATCATAGTCACCTATTTGGCAATGCGTTTTTTCCAACCTACAGTTTTTGAAGCACACCCGCCCCACCGAAAGGCTCTTTTCAGAGCCACCACTTACTCCCAGTGAAAAGTACATTGGTTTTGCTTTGCTTGCCCCCTCCATTTTTGAGTGTCCTACGACTGTCCTCAGAATTTTCAAAAAATGCGAGGGGACCTACGATGGTCACTTGAGGGTTCTATTTTTAAACTGAGAAAGGTGGCTCTGAAAAGAGCCTTTTTTGTAATTTTTGTAATTTTCCAGTTTACTGCTTTTATGGAGCGACACAATAGCAGAGGAGGGCAAAGGAGGGTAAGGAAGGGACACCAACCACAGGGATAAGAAGGGCCAGGTGGAGAAAGATATACAGTGGGCTTCTATTAGTTAGGGAGCAGTTCTTCTGGTGCTCAGTGACCGTAGCCTCAAAAGCACTTCGAAGACTCTCCCCCCTGCAGAGTACTGTGTCACAATACACATTCAATATTGTGACCCTCGAAAGGTAAGGGTCAACAGCATCGCAAATGGCCTGTGAAGCAGCTGGAGGGATGCGCTCCCCCACAGGAGTGTCTCTTGTGGTGAGAGGATCAGACACGGAGGATGCTGTGGAGGAACTCAATCTACTACGTTCTTCACATGGCACCACCTTGCGAATGTCCGCACTGTGGAACAACGTTAGGTGTCGCTTCACGGTTGTCATACCACAGCTGTATGCACCAGGTCTCCCGCGACTCAGCACCAACTGGCACTGGTTGCACCTGACCAGGTTCGCAAGTGCTTTCGGTACGTTCCCAAAAATGGAAAACAACCACCGCACCCACTACTCCCGGCGAGTGTTAGTAGTGCAGAGTTCCTCCACCTCATTCTCTTCTTCCTCTTCTTCCTCGATCTTTACATCCTCACCCGTATATCCCTCTGCAGGGTCTTGGGGAGGTGGTGACGGTGGAGGGTTTGGGGGTGGTGCTGAGGCTAATGCAGCAACAGTAGCCATGGATGCCATAAGGATTGTTTGCCTAATGGTTGCTACAGTAGTAAAGGCAGCACAACTCTAACTGCTATAGCCTGATGCACAATGAAGATGAGCTCGGGGGTATGGCCATTTATAGAGTTCATGGGGTGTGGCTCGTGACCATATTGATCAATAAAAAGCGCTGCAAAAATTGTAAACAACACGTTCACAGGTAGAGATATTGTATGGGACATGTCAAATGGTGATTTTATACTGAAAAATAATTTCCCATGTATGTGTAAGTTATTTTGCAATGCTGCGGAAGCAAAGTGCGCAAATTAGTCCACACGCTCACCGTGGGTGCGGTCACATGATGATGTCCTGAACACATCCGCGAGGGAAAAGCCTGCCCGCTGGACAGCAAATGCAGACTAACAAAAGTGCGCATGCGCGCCAGTGTTCTACGGACAGTGTTTGGGTCCTGCAAGTAATTAAAAGTGCGACACAAGTGAGACGGACAGTTAGGGACAGGCGGGATGTTCGCAGTACTTTTGGGTGTACTGTGCATGTGCGTACCTGATCTGATGACTGTACGGACAGGTCCAGTGTCCTTAGGACATCTCCATTTTGTTTGACAACGAACATGCCGGCCACCGCACCTGTTCTAAGGACGGTTCCATCTTGCTGCGGACGATACAGACAGGTATAGTGTCCTTAGGATACTTCCAATTTGGCTCATTTACATATATCCCGCCGACCTGCTATGTTCTAGGAACATGTTTTATTTCATTTGTGTGCGGTACGGAGAGGTCTAATGTCCTTAGCACGCCCCATTCTGTTCATTTACGCAAACTTGCACAGATGGTGCATTCTAAGATCAGTTCCAACTTGGTTGGCATTGGTACGGGTAGGTGTATTGCCGTTAGAACATTCATATTGTATTGCTTACGGCTAGCTCGAACAGGTTCTCTGTTCGTGAACATTTTAAGTCTTTTTAAAAAAAACTTTGTTTATTCAAACCCTTACTCTACAACAAACATACAAAAACTTTCTAAAAACACACACACACTTCAATCAAGAGAGCTACAGGGGAATGCAGACACTGACACGAATATAGGGGAATTAGGGTTCAACACGGGCTGATTGTGAAGAGATGATTTGTGTGGGGAAGAAGGGGTGGATGTTTCATCAAAACGTCTATTTTCTTCTTGAAGGTTTGGGGACGGTTCACTAGGGAATGGAGAAGGGGGCAGGTACAGGTGGGACAGTGATAACGTATTTTTCCTCTGACAAATTCCTCCACAAATTGCCTTAAACTATTAAAATTGTTATTCAGTGTGTCCATTTTAAGTTCTATCCTTTTCAGCCTGTCTTCCTCTGTGTCGTTTGTTGGCATTTCTTCTTTTTTTTTTCCTGGTCTGCAACAAATAAATATATATATGTTAAATGCCCATGAAATGCTGAACATTATTTTGCTTATGCAGAACACTGTGTACCATTACTATCGCTATCTTCGGACATTTCCCCATGCGGAAAATTCTCCTCCAGCCACTCCAAAGTCCTGCAAATTTCTGTATCAAAACAACAGAAAAAAAAAATGCCTGCCCCTCATATCATAAAAAGTACACACACATATAAGAAAAATGAAGTTGACTTACTCTTTTGTTGTAATTTGTCTTTGCTGTAGTGCGTGTGTCTGCAGTTGGTCATGCTTGCATGTTGGTCATGCCTGCAGAGTTTCTGTGAGGTACTTACGTTGGAGTCATACTTTCTTTTTATGGTACAATCCATTTCATTCTACATGGTCATTTAATGCATGGTTTTTGTTTCAGACGTTGAGGTTTCCCTATTTATTTACTAGTAATTATAATGTCTTTATGTGTACTTTTTCAAAGTTGAGCATTTGTTGTCTAACACAATACTACAATTTCAGATGCCCCCTGACTGTTTGGGTAGTGATGACCACGGACGCGCCCGTCCGCAGGCGCTCAGTCCGTGCCTTTCCAATATCGATAGCGATGGGGTTTTGTATGGTCTATGTTATATGTTTATAAAGTAATCAAATTATACTACATATCTCCCAAGATCACATGATGATAGTGTATATTCAGCAGAAAAACGTTATTAACGCAATGTTATCATTAGGTTCCCCTTCAGAAAATCTGTGAAATTCAGTTAAAAAATAAATTTGTGAAAGGGAAGTTATGGTTAAATTGCCCTACTAAAAACCCGTAAAATTCACTAAAAAAAACTTTGTTAAGGGGACGTTATAGTTAAGTTACCCTACCAAAAACCTGTGCACTTCACTAAAAATACTTTTCAAACGTGCCATTATGGTTCAAAGTAAAACCAAAAAACCCCCCAAATTTGCCAGTTATGGTACGCTAAGCAACCATAACTGGCCGCACCACTGTGCACTGCTAACACTAACACCCAGGACATCAAAGATGACATCACAAATGTCATTGATGACATCACATGAAAAGTAAATGCACATGTGATGTCATCAGTGATGTCATCAATGACATTTGTGATGTCATCTTTGATGTCCTCGGTGTTAGTCTTAGCAGTGCACTGTGGTAGCACGAGTTATGGTTGCTTAGCTTACCATAAATGGCAAATTTCAGGGGTTTTTCTGTTTTACTTTGAACCATAACATCCAAGTTTTTTTTACTGAATTTCATAGGTTTTTAGTAGCGCAACTTAACCATAACGTCCCTTTAACAACGTTTTTTTACTGAATTTCTGTAACGCTCACCTGACTCCCACGGGGGCGCTGGCCTGGTTCGCGCTGCTGTGACCTCGTCTAAGGTGATGCGCAGGGTTCGGAAGACGGACTGGACCGGGCCCCAGATCTGGCTTGTCTGACTCGCAGAAGTATCCTTCTGTAGGTGAGAATAGGGTGTTAACTGTCTGCAGGGTAATGCAATCGGCCTCCCATTTACCCTTCTCACCCTCCTCAAAACCCTGCTGTGCTTCCCCGTAGCGTCTCACCTTAGGGTCTGGAAGGACGAGCTCTCCATCCTGCTTCTGATGCAGGGGCGCGTTGGTATCCAGTTACGTCACTGGATTTTCGGATGGGTGAGAATCAAACTTGCTTGGCTTCCAGGTAAGTTTTTCTATAAGTGGTTCCCCTTGTGTCCATGCATTAATGTTCTAATGCTAGTGTATTTTTCCCCATAGGGGCCGGGGTACGGAATGCCGGGGAACAGGCACCGACCCGAGGTGAGCGGTGAAATCCTTGTGGAAATCAGGTAAGTCTTTAATGAGTGTTTTGGTAATGTCTTTTCATTCACTCATTAACGCTGATGTCTTTTTCCCCTTAGGGGCCGGGGTCCGAAAATGCCTGGATGCGGCGCGGACCCGAAATGAAAAGGGAATGACCCAATATGTAAGTCCTGACATGGAGTTTTAGCTTCCCTTTTCCCTTCTTTCTCTCACCTTTGTTCTTGTCTTTTTCTCCCTAGACGCGGGGGCGCGACTGCGAATCCGGATGGTCGCTGCTGAACATGGAAGCGCCCTGTAAAGGTAAGTAGAATGCGGCGCTGCAGCGATCGATGCGATGTGCTTTTAAAAATAAATGTCTTCCTTTTCAGGATTGTCGGCGAAATGTCTCTGGGATGCAGATTTAGCAGGTGAGGCCTTTTCCTTCTTCTGTTCTCTTGTTCCCTTCCTTTGCAGGCGATTCAGGATGCTGGCAGGTGTGGCAGAAGTCAGGATGCAGGAGCAGACACGGTGAGCGTTCAGCTGCTAGATGCAGAACAACACGAAGCACGTGTGGCTGATCGGGTGTGGTTTAAATAGCCTTGGAAGAAGTTCCTAGAATGTGTCCTTCCTCCAATCAGGTATGTATCCTTCCCCGACCACGCCCGGGTGGTAAATGAGTCCCACAGGTAAAGTAGTTCCTTTCAGGCCTCAAGGAGGCCGAGGTTCTGCAGCATGGTCTGCATCAGGTAAGTGCACCCAAACACTTTCATAATGAGCCTGGCGCCTATGGCGCCAGGACTGACGTTTTCTATGAGCCTGGCGCCATAGGCGCCAGGACGCTGTCCAAAGGGCCCCTATAAGGGGTTGCTGGGACCTTCCCCGGGGACTTGATGTCCGCTTTCGGGGACGCAGGGCCTGAGCCGGCTCCCCGGGAGCGGGCATCGTGACAGCTTCATAGGTTTATATTAGCGTAACTTTACAATAACCTCCCTTTATCAAATTTTATTTTACTTAATATACATATTCTTAGTGTAAATTTGATAGATGTTTACCAGGATTCACTTACTTTATATACATGTAACATAGAACATACTGAACCCCTAGCTAGTGATTTTGGTGTCCGCGGACTGTGCGAATGTCCGTGGACAGACGCGGACAACACCAATACTACCCAAAAACTCAGGGGTATCTTAAATTGTTATATCATACCATATGAACACTGTACAAGTTGAAAAACCAACACACAATCACATTATATATAGTAATAAATAAGAATTAGAACTTAAATATCTAACACATCAAACATCCATTTAAATACTGTATAAAGTCAAATGGAATATACCAAAACAACAAAGGTATGCTTCTATCATAATTACCTCACAGAAACTGCACAACTAGGAGCAGCAGCAGATCTACTGAACAGTGAGAAGACAACTTACCACAATCTAGTAAGTACATTTTTTTTCTTACATATTTCTAAAATGTCTATATTAAATACAATAAAAGTAATATATATATATTTTCTTCCTCACAAAAATGTCAAATACTTTAGAATGGCTTGAGGAGAATTTCCCACATGGTGAAATGTCTGAAGATAGTGAAACTAATGGTAGACACTTCTCTATGTAACCTAATTAATAAGCATTACTTTGTGTACACTTAACATATATATATATATTCAGTGAAAAAACTTTGTTAAAGGGACGTTATGGTTAAGTTGTGCTACTAAAAACCTATGAAATTCAGTGAAAAAACTTTGTCAAAGGGACGTTATGGTTAAGTTGCGCTAGTAAAAACCTATGAAATTCAGTGAAAAAACTTTGTTAAAGGGAAGTTATGGTTCCAAGTAAAACCGAAAAACCCTTAAAATTCGCCAGTTATGGTAAGCTAAGCAACCATAACTCGCGCCACCACCGTGCATTGCTAAGACTAACACCCAGGACATCAAAGATGACATCACAAATGTCATTGATGACATCAATGATGACATCACATGTCTGCCTCACTCTTTTTTCTTTTGCTGACATATCTAGGCCACATGGGTTTCTTCAGTAACAGTCAGAAACTAAACATTTTATTTTATTTGTAGACGTATCCTTCAAGTAGGTTCTTACAGTAATTCCCTTAGAGTCCAGTCACATCATATGAAACATATACATAGGGGAAGACACAAACTTGAAAGACAGCAATCCTTTTTATGCATAAAGATAATCAATAGACTTATCAGCACTTTCTGATAGTTCTGTTGTTTTTTTATGGCTGTACTTTCCCTGTATATGGTCATATTTGTATACATTGTACTCACACTACTTTCCTTAGGGTCCAATCACATCAAGTGATACATATACATAGGGTAAATAGCAGCTTTGAAACAGCAATCATTTATTTGCATGAAAATAATCAGTTAGGTTATGAATTGTTTCTGCTACTACTTGTGCTTTTTTGCTAACTTCACTTTCCCTGCATATATCCATATTGATATGTGTTCATGTCTCTTTGTGTTTTGTCTATAGTAAAGCAATTATGTAATACATGGGTTTTATTAGCTACTTATTACATATTTCACAGTACACAAAAATCTACTAAGAAAACAATTATCATTTCATTATTCAACATATTAACATTACAAATATTATACCTTCATCTTGTACGCTGCACACAATGCTATGTTTCTGCATGAGTAGCTTAGTATACTAGATAGAACCCCATAATAGAATGCTATTTATATCAATGCATCGTTCAATGCACTAATTAGGGTATGATATTTATTGCAATGATCCTTGACACTTTTTTCGCAACATTATAATAAGAATCCCTTGTACACATATTTCATGAAAAGTACATACACATGTGATGTCATCAGTGATGTCATCAATGACATTTGTGATGTCATCTTTTATGTCCTGGGTGTTAGTCTTAGCAGTGCACGGTGGTGGCGCGAGTTATGGTTGCTTAGCTTACCATAATTGGCGATTTTCAAGGGTTTTTCGGTTTTACTTGGAACCATAAAGTCCCTTTAACAAAGGTTTTTCACTGAATTTCATAGGTTTTTAGTAGCGCAACTTAACCATAACGTCCCTTTAACAAAGTTTTTTCACTGAATTTCATAGGTTTTTAGTAGCGCAACTTAACCATAACGTCCCTTTAGCAAAGTTTTTTCACTGAATGTCATAGGTTTTTAGTAGCACAACTTAACCATAACGTCCCTTTAACAAAGTTTTTTCACTGAATTTCATAGGTTTTTAGTAGCGCAACTTAACCATAATGTCCCTTTAACAAAGTTTTTTCACTGAATTTCATAGGTTTTTAGTAGCGCAACATAACCATAACGTCCCTTTAACAAAGTTTTTTCATTGAATTTCGTAGGTTTTTAGTAGTGCAACTTAACAATAATGACTTTCACTTTATATACATATCATATGGAACTGACTGAATCTCTTCTACTGTACTTGATGTCCGCAAACTCATTTAATGTTCGCGGACATGTTCGAAGAACAGTACCACTACCTAAAAAACTCTGGGGGGGTATGTTTGATTGTTATATCATAACATAGGAACATTTAACACATTAAAAAAAAGCACACAAACACATTATATGTACTAATACATAAGAAATGTAACCCATATATACAACACACTAACCATTCATTTAAATGCACTATGTTCTAAAATGGAATATAAAATAAATTGGCTTCCAACATAATTACCTCACAAACACAACAGAACTGAGAACAAGAGCAGACCCACTGAGTACATAGGACATATCTTACCTGAAATAGTAAGTGTACTTAATTTTATTCATATATTTATAAACTTTCTGTATTAGATAAAAAAATAGATTATCTTTTTTCTTTTCTCTCACAGAAATGTCTAGTACTCTGGAATGGCTAGAGGAACATTTCCCACATGAAGAAATGTCACAAGATAGTGAAACTAATGGTAAACACTTTATAATATAAACCATTTAATTATTATTATTTTGTATACATTTAACATATATATATTTTTTTTGTACAGAGCATACCAAAATAGAAAATACTTCAGAAAAACCTGTTATGGATAACACTTTTCACAGTATAAAAGAAAAAATGGATTTATTGTTGACTCATTTTAATAATTTGAAAACTTTTGTGGAAGATCATTTTAAACCAAAAACCTCGTACCATTGGCCCACATGTACTTGTCCCTCTTCACCATATCCCAGTCAATTATCCCCAAACCCTCTCCATAACCCAAAACGTTTTGATGAGACTTCCATCCCTTCTTCACCTAATAACAATCATGATGAAACCCCTAATTCTCCTGTTTTTGTTTCTGTTTCTGCCTCACCTTCTCTGTCATAAATTATTAATAGATGTTAAATAAAGTTTAATTTTTATATTGTGTTGTCAATAGTTTCGTTTTTTTTTTTTAAAAAACAATGTAGGTGTCCGCGGACAGTGCAGGTGTTCTGAAATGGAGGTGTCCTGAAGAACACTATACCTGTTCGTATTGTTCGCTAGCAAGATGAAACTATTCTAAGAACACACGCGGTGTCCTGAAATGTTTGTAAAAAACAAAAAAATGTAAGTGTCCTAAAGAACACTATATCTGTCCGTAGTGTTCGCTAGCAAGTTCAAACTGTTCTAAGAACACACGCGGTGTCCTGAATTGTTCATAATTAAACGAAAATGGAGGTGTCTTAAAGAACACTATACCTGTCCGTACTGTTCGCTAGCAAGTTGAAAATGTTCTAAGAACACAATTGGTGTCCTGAAATGTTCCTACATAAACGAAATTGAACGTTTCCTGAAGAACACTATATCTGTCCTTACTGTTCGCTAGCAAATTTAAACTGTTCTAAGAATACACGCAGTGTCCTGAAATGTTTGTTTCACGTCTGATGCAATTTTAATTAGTTCAGGACCCGAACAGTGTCCGTAGAACATCATCGCGCATGCGCTAGCCAATCTCCGTGCATTTGGTGTCCTGCGGACATGCGCTTCCTTCGCAGACTTGTTTGCGAACGGATCATATGACCGCGCCCACGCTGATCACGTGTTCTGAATACGGACACTGTTCGGGTCCCGAACAAATTAAAAGTACATTTTCAATTAATCCATAATATTTTTCAATAAAATCTCACCATGGCACAAGTGCCACATAGTAATCCTGAGTTTCTACATACCTTTTGAAACTTTTCAAACTTTTTTTTGTGTCCGCGGACAGCACGCATGTCCGCGAACCGTGCGCAAGCACCCCTATAAAAGACCACGCCCTAGAGCTTATTCTCATTGTGTTTCTGGCTATTCTTCAGAGCACGGCTATTTCTCCAGCAACTTGCTGATTACACCATCGAGATGTCATCCCTGGCTGCAGAACTGCCGCCTGGTGCTGCACCTGCTTCAGCACCACCCCCACCGCCTCCACCACCACCACCTCCCCAAGGGCCTGAAGAGGGGAACAGGAGTGAGGATGCGGAGGAGGAAGAAGAGGATGATGAGAATGAGGTAGAGGAAAACCCTACTACCCGCACTAGGCGTGAGTCTTGGGTGTGGCGGTTATTTACCATTCATGGTAATGTTCCTAAGGCTCGTGCGAACCATGTTACCTGCAATGAGTGCAAAATGATACTCAGTCGCGGGAAGCACGGTAAGTACAGCTTTAGGACCACTACTATGAAGCGACACCTGAGGTCATTTCACTCTGGGGCTATTCGCAGGGTTGTACCTTGCGAAGAATGTAGCAGATTGATTTCCTCTACTTCATCCTCTGTTTCTGATCCTGTCACCACAAGGACCACCTCTGTGGGACAGCGTCTTCCTCAAGCTGCCTCACAGGCCATACAGAATGCTGATGACCCTTACCTTTCGAGGGTCACAGTTGTATGTATGTACTGTGACACAGTACTCTACAGGGGGGAACGACTTCGTAGCGCTTTTGAGACTATCGTCTCAGAGCACGAGAAGATCTGCTCACTACCCAAATAAAACCCACTCTACATCTTCCTCTCTCAGCTCGCCCTTTCTTATCCCTGTGGTTGGTGTACCCCCTTTACCTTCCTTTCCCCTCCTCTCCTAGTGTGTCGTGTATAAAAAACCAAAAAAAATACAAAATATCAAAAATCAAAAAAAAAATAAGGCTCTTTTCAGAGCCGCCTTTCACAGTTAAAAAATAGAAGTGAAAATAAATGAAGCAGGGCCCTTTGTATTTTTTAGAAGTCCGCGAATATTTAAAAAATTGGGTTGCTACCCCATCACAAACATTGCAATTTTCTCTGGGAAGAAGTGGTGGCTCTGAAAAGAGCCTTTGGGTGGTGTTTGTAAGTCAAAAATTATAAATGCTTAACACCTACTTCAAAATGGTTGTTGTAATTCCAAAAAAGGTTGCAATGCATTTTGTACATTTCTCAGAAAAATCTGATTGCCAGCATAAGTAAGATGGACTCCATCTCTGCGAAAAATGTATGTACTACGAAAAATAATATTTTCATTGTGAAAAGAGGACATGCCAAAATCTCTTAGAAAGGCACAAACAGCCTTATTAACATTGCGCCTTGCTTTTTCCATTTGTGGACCAAATGAAGAAGAACGAAGCCACATTTGTCTCTGCGCAATCCGTGAAAATATCACTTGAGAATTAGGAAACATGTCCATAACCTTCCCAAGTCCTTCTTTCATAGCAAATTGCAAAAATATTCCAGTCACATGTCCTAAACTGTTCCCTCCACAATGAATTAAAATTATGTCTGGATGTTGCTCTGTCTCCAAAGTAGCACAGAGAGGTAGCAAGTCCAACCACTTCATTCCACGTAATCCATGCCAGTGTACTTCCACATGTGGGAATCCAAGATCTACAGCTACTCCACAGCTTTCTGCATGCACCTTCAACCAATGTATCCACGAATCTCCCAAAATCCAAACAATCTGTTTTCTGAAACACACAGCCATAGCTATCTTTTGTTCTCTCAGCAAAAAGAGTATCTGAGAAACTCTCTCCTGGCACAACACACCCACTAAACTTTCCTGACCAATCCCTTTCAGTGCTTATTCTCATTTGCATGACTTCTGAACCCAAAAATCCCCGGATGTAACTCCCGATGTCCGCGAACTACTGCCATGTCCGCGGACATATCGTAACATGAACAGCCCTTTTACCATTTCCACTTCACTCTCTCTGCCATTCCCTCATTGCATATAGCTAAAAAATCACATGACCATGCACCAATCACATTCAAGACCTCTAGATCTAACTGCATCATCATAGATCAGCACTGCAAATGTACTGTGAATCTCTCTGAGTACAAGAGTCATATCATTGGCAAGCACCATCTACCAGAAATACTGTACAAGTCTCCAAGATTTCTACAGCTCCATGCATATCCATATGCATGAACACAAACTTCAG
The DNA here is from genome assembly GCF_040938575.1 of Ambystoma mexicanum. Taxonomy (NCBI): domain Eukaryota; kingdom Metazoa; phylum Chordata; class Amphibia; order Caudata; family Ambystomatidae; genus Ambystoma; species Ambystoma mexicanum. The sequence continues at coordinate 954,679,555 of NC_090925.1, forward strand.
GTATGCATATTTCCTGTACAGTAGATGAACACATTTTCAAACAGACTTTTAGCTTATGTAACCTGTAAAATGAATTTCCTAAAATCAACTATCACGTATAAACCTTTATACTATTTACTTTCTTTATACACACACACTCAAATCATGTTAAACTAACATTTTTTAAATGAAATATATAGACTACATATATTCAAACAAAATTGCATGCAAGCACAATCTATGTTTAAATCTTTAAAAAAATACTTATACAATTTCATATTTTTTTGTTTTTATTTATTTATTCACTTAATTACTTTAATTTAGACATGACATTGAGGCACTATTACCTAGAACAGCTTACTTACAGAAATAGTGGTATTCACTGGTATATTATAAAATTCACAAGACATAGTAAAGATATTTTTTTTGCTACAGTTATTCATTCAATACAATTTGTTCATTAAGAACATATCATATGTACTGAACTGATGCAATGTATCTTATGTAAATAAATTAGTTTAATGGTTTTAAAGAAGGCACTGAGGATTTCAATTAAAAAAATCAATATCTAAATTAAAAACAGCGCTATATACAAACAAAGTTACTAATTTGAAGCTTTTACAATTGCAGTGAAGACCAGTCTCCTGAAAAGAAGCAGCCAAATTCGAAGAACAAAGAAGAACTAAGAAGTTACCTGTTAATTTAAGAAAAAAAGTAAGTAGAATATCACCATAATATTTGTATTATTAATCAAACATACTATAACGTTAATATAAGCTATTTCGGTGCCTAAAAATAGAGATTGTGTACCATTTTGTCCAAAAATCTCCATGTCTTAAACAGCGATTTTCAGCCAGAATGGCCCACAAATTCCTATTTTTGGACACACAAATTACCCACTGAACCGTTACAATTTTCATATTATAGAACAAACAACTGTTTTAATTGTATACATTAGATTTACTATTTGTACTTTTCCACAACACTAGCTTACTTTTTTTTGTCATCTGAACCCCAGTTTAGTAACACATAAATTCAAGAATACCTATCCCTACTAGTTGTAGTTCCCAATGCACAATCACACACCATTACATACATCTTTATCGTCTTACTCAAACACTCATGCACACAGCACACATACATTCCAAAACACCCCAACCCATATCTTCTTTATTTTTTTCAACAGACCCTAAAGAATGCCTACCAAAAGTCAAGTCCGTAGAAAGCAACGCAAAAGTAGAGCAAATGAAAATAAAAGTGTCCAATATAAGCATCCATCTCTAGCAGAATTTGTAAAAAAAGTTGAAACAAAACAGCTAATACAGTCATTTAGTGAAACACAAGAAGCTTCAAGTACAAAAACGTTACCTCCTCTATCAAAATGTAAAACAAACCAAAAAACAATTAACAGAAAATCAGCTATCACTACAGATAAAACTACTTCTTCAAATTTTAATATAGTGCAAAGTAAGCATACCAAGAAAGGTATTTTAGCCAAAATGTACCGTCACAAAGTCCTTCAAAATCTTATAAAAACAGCAGAGAAATCAGGTTCAATGCTTAAAACCTATCGTAGGAAATTAATCTTAGAAGCGTTGATGGACAGTGCAATTCTTCTCAAAAGAAAGTTATTTATTTTACTGTTAAACAAAATGAAACCATTAACAAAACTAATAACTAAATTACAAAAAAGACTTCTCGATAAGCGAAATGTCAACAGAAAGAACTTCTTAAGTATCTGCGGAGGTGAATGGAATCACACTACGAGCACAGAACCATATTTTAATGAAGAAGCGTACAAACAAAAGCAAACAAATACAATTGCCATACATAGCAGTTGTCGAGGTTATGAAAAAGTGAATAATACCATAATGGAACAAGAAGTACTCCTTACAAAAATATGCCCTGAAAACTTAGAATTACCCCTCCATTCAACTGAATCAGAACGTCTAGTGTACAAATGGCCATGCACGTCAATGTGTAACATTCCCAAACAATGTTTCAAATCTTTACGCCAATTCCTCAATAAATATGTAAAAAGCAAAGACAAAATCAAAATTAAATTACTGCAAAATATGGATACCTGTCCAGTGCGCAAGTACACAGGACTACAAGGACATTCATTGGCCTGCATTACAGGACCTAATTGTAAAACCACTTTCCATGATATCAAAAGGATATCAACACATCATTCAACTATAAGAAATCTAGTCTATAAACTGTACTATGCTAAAAGTCCTGCTTTAGCACTTGCAAATTTAAATAACATCCTTCTACACGGTACAGCAAAAGACCTACTTGAAGAAATTCACTATATACAGAAAAAATATTTTGGAAGTGAAAGCCATTTACAGAATGAAATAGCTTTAAACCAATTAAGCAACAATTCTACACATGGCAACCCTTTGCTAAACACAAACAAAAAAGAAATACTAACATTTAAAAGTACATCAGCTGAAGTACCAAACCATGTATGTGTATGTTGCCGTAGAACTTTTTATAAAAGTAACACAAAAACTGTAGACCTATCATACAAAATAGAAGACAATGAAGATTCTAAATGGTTTGAATAAGCTCTCTACCTTGTAGCAGAAAACAAATATGAAATAACTGAGCCCTTAATACTTTGCAGTTACTGCACTACAAAACTTGACAACAACCAAACTCCTTCACGTGCTATCACAAATGATTTGGAATTATACCCAGTACCAAAACCCCTACAACAACTTAATTTATATGAGAGCATCATAATTCAAACAGTACACCCATTTCAAGCAATAATACGCCTTCAACCAAAAACAGCAAAATTACCTCCCTCTGAATTGGTAAAAGGCATTAGTGGAAAAGTAGTTTATTTACCATTAGATCTAAAAGAAAATGTGCATACTCTAGGAGTGCAACGTCCAATGCAGCAATCTTTAATTATCTTAGTAAATGGAGTACCTACAAAAGACAAAAAAAATGGCAACAGCTGGTAGATTTATATAGAGTTAGACAAGCCTTCCAATATCTTAAAGAGAATAATGAATATTACAAAGAAATTAATATTGAAGAAAACTTGAAAGATACAACTGAAATAATTCAAGAAACACAAGAAGCTGGTCAATTTGAGCTACTAGATCCTGCTACAATATCCAATACTTTAGACCATTATACAATTCATCCTTTGCACTGTAATGACACCGTAGAAGATGTACTGGAAACTTACCAAATGCGTCAAACAAAAGGATCGCCAATCAGCATATGGGAAAAAAGTATAGAAGCACGTGCTTTTCCTCTACTCTTTCCTACTGGCAAAGGAGGAAGGTATGATGATAGACCTCAAATATCAGCTTCAGAATACCGCTCATTACGGATGTATTCTGAAGATCCCAGATTTAGACAAAATGTGGAATACATATTCCACCTACTCTTTGAAAGTGAACTAGCAACTTTATGTTACGGAGTTGCACACATATTAAAATCAGGATCACACTTTCAAAATATGACAGCTACACAATTATTAGAAAAAGTGCAACAAAAGGATGAGGTTTTACAATCAAATATTACAAATCTATTAGCAAATATGCGTGGTACTAAAGAGTACTGGTTTCGACGTCAGGGATGTACGTTGTATGATCAGAAACCTTGGCCCACCGACTTGGTTTGTTACATTAAGTTGTGCAGAATATGCATGGGAAGATTTACATGATTTCCTACGCAAATCAAATAAAAACAAAACAAACATAGATATACTAAGACCTGGAGAACTTTGTTTTTTGTATCCTGTTAATGTTTTAAGATATTTTCACCATCGCTTCATTGCTATGCTACATTTTATCTGTAATAACACTTCTTTTGGAGAAAGGAATACCAAGCCAGAGGAGCACCACATATCCACATGCTTTTATGGATTAAAGATGCTCCTAAATTTGGTCAAGACAGTGATGCCACTGTTTTACAGTTTATTGAAAAATATGTCACTTGTGAAATTCCATTAGAAGCCACAAATAGTGATCTTCATGCACAAATTTTACAATTTCAAAGACACAAATGTGGAAAATATTGTCATCGCAAATACAAAAACAAAGGGAAATACTACACCAAATGCCGATTTGGTTTACCTAGACCAGTTACAAATACAGGTCAAGTGAACAACCTCATGTCTTCAGTTAGACATAGTGTTAAAGGTAAGTCACCTAAAAATACATATTACATAAAAAGAAAAGAAGAAGAAAAATATATCAATGATTATAATGCAATCATTGCCCACTTATGGAATGCAAACATAGATGTGCAGTACATTGCAGACAATTCTACTGCAGTTGCACGATATGTCACAGCATACTTACCTAAAGCAGAAAAGACAGAGCTCCAAGACCTCTGGAATGACCTGTCATCAGATAAAACAGTATCTCAGAAATTATACAGCTTGGGCATAAAAATGCTCACCCATAGAGAATATGGATCATATGAAGCAGCTGATCGTTTAACTGGTACTGCATTGTATGGTAAATCTGAAAATATAGTATGGCTAAGTCTTGGTCCAGCTAAATCTAGAAAAAGAGTTCTAAAATCATATGAAGATATAGAAACAATAGCCAAACATGATCCCAACAGCCAAGACATTTTAAAAAACAATTTATTGGACACATACTACCCAAACAGAAGTAATACTTTGGAAAACACGTGTCTATACCACATAGCCCAAAACTACATATACAAAAATAATATGAAACCTGATGAAAAAAAGGTAAATATAGAGTGACAAACTGTGAAGGCAGCTTAGTTAAACTCACTAAACCAAATTTAATTAATCATATCAAATTGTCATTAAAGACTCCTCAACATAAAGAAGTATATTACATGTCCCTGCTACAACTCTTCAAACCATTGAGAAAAGAAGAACAATTACTAGATAACTATGACTCATATGAGGATGCTTTCAAAGCAAATGAAAGCACTATAACTGATGTAAACTTTACACAGTACAAAACAATGTTGCACAATGAACAGCAACACGAAGAAGAACTCCAAGCCCAACTAGATAAGGACACCCCTGACAGTAGTCAACCTTCTGTAACAGGAAGCCAAGAACCACTGGGAGAACCACTAATAATAAATGAGGCAGAATTAGCTATGATAGAAGTAGAAAACACCATGCGTCAGTATGAAGATAAGGAAGACTTACCTATACTACAATCAAAACTAAACAATGAGCAAAGTAGCATTTTTCAAGAAGTAACAAAACAAATTGCACATGGTGTAAAACATGAAAATAAAGAATGTTCCTGCCATAATTATAAACCTATACTACTGTACGTCAGTGGTGAAGCTGGTTCTGGCAAAACATTCCTAATCAAAATCACTAGTAAGTTCCTTCAACAATTGACAAACAACAAACTGTCAGCTGTTGTCACTGCCCCCACAGGTTTAGCTGCCTACAACATAGGTGGTGTTACATTACACCGATTACTACTATTACCAGTAGAACACCAGAACAAATTAGACTATTACAAAGTTTCTGCAGAAGCTGCAATGGAATTACGCAGAGTATTGAAACAAATGAAAATGCTACTAATAGATGAAGTGAGCATGGTCTCCAACCTGACGTTAGCGTTGATTCACCTCAGATTACAAGAAGTACTCAAACAGACTTTGCAGGAAAACACATTATTGTTTTTGGAGATCTGCTTCAATTAACACCAGTAAAAGGTGAGCCTATTTTTAAAACATTAGGACACAAACTCTGCCGTAAAACTGTTGGCAGCATTGGAAATGTCAACCTTTGGCAACATTTCCAATACAGAGAATTAACAGAAAACATGCGGCAATCTGCAGATCTCACTTATGCCAACATTTTAAAAAGTATCAGAGTTGGTATACTTTCAGAAGCAATATTGAAAACCCGGCACATTAATGCACTTTATGGCGATAATGCATGTGCTACAGATGTTATGGAACAATTAGCCCACAAAAATGTCAATTGTATGGCCTTAATGCCAACTCTTGCAAGCTGTTTAAAATTCAATGAAATCATGCTAAGTAAAGAAATGCAACCAATCATGGAAATTAGCGCCACAGACAAACTAGATGTACATGGTATGACACTACCCATGTGTGACCAAGCCACAACAAGACTAAATAGTTTAGAAAAATCAATCTCAAACACAGCAGGCTTAGAAAAGATATTAAAATTATCCTTAAATTGCAGAGTAATGCTTAAACGTAACCTTGACGTGGACCAAGGACTAGTTAATGGAGCACTGGGTACAGTTGTTGGCTTTCAAACATACCCACGCGACAACAAAATTCAGTTTGTCAATATACTCTTTGACAAACTTTCAGAAGTAAAAAGGATAGGACGCTCAACAGCTAGATTCCTTCTCTTCAAAGATATGTATGGACGCAGAGAACAATTTTCTCTAACTCTTGCATACGCAGTCACGATTCATAAATCACAAGGTCTTACCCTAGACAAAGCAATGATAGATATTGGTAACACAGTCTTTAAAGAAGGCATGAGCTACGTAGCACTATCACGCTTATGTACACTTGACGGTCTATTTCTAATCAACTTTGATGCAAGTAAAATAAACGCTGATGTTCCTTGCATTTTAGAATACAATAGACTTCGCTCACTATACACCCCCCACCTAAACACATATTCTGTTCCACAAAAAGTAAAACGTTATAAAAGAAAAATAAATCAAACAGAAATGCAACAGGATGTCACTGCAAATCCTCCAAAGAGAGTAAAAGAAACTAATACTTAATCAATTACCACAAGCAAAAAAGAATCATTTAGGGAAAGTAAACCAGGTACTTCTTTAAAGAAGGAAGACAAACTCCAAAAAAAGCAGTTAGATACAGAACTACCTGGACCATTTAAATTCTCAAATATAGTTGGTGTAAGCTGCTACGCAAATGTAGCAATGAATATTCTATTTCAATTACCACCAATTGTTGACACCATTTACTTACACATTACAAACCCATTGTGTTTGCAAATGTTAGTACTTCACAGAAATGCAGCAAACAATCCTGACAACACGTACAGTGTTTATGGAATAAGACAACAATTGGACTACTTTGCTGGAATGGTGAAATTCACTATAAATTCACAGGAAGATCCACAAGAATTTCTAATGTACTTACTACAAGTACTGGAAAACAAAAACATACCTATAAATGAAATCTTTCAGATTTCATACATGTGGAAACATACATGCACTCTCGGCAACAATGTGACACAAGAAGAAATCCCCAACGCTTCATATATATATCAATACCAAATTGTGAATCCATTCCATTTCAGCGACTTGTACAAAATGCAAACCATGGTAGATTATGCTCTACCTGCAATTCAGATAATCGCTCCACGTTAGTAATAAAAACACATAGTAAATACATAATACTAATGCTTCTACGTTACAATGCAGATGGTACCAAAAACAACTGCAAGCTGACTGGATTCACACATGGTCAAATATCACTTGGTAAGAAAACCTTCACAACAATAGGTATAGTCTACCACGCAGGAGCCACAACCAATTCAGGGCACTACACTGCATATATAAAAAAAGAAATGTGGATGGTTTGAATGTAATGATAGTATCATTACTCTAAAGCAGAGATTACCAGGAAATCTTACAAACGCTTATTTGATGTTCTTAAAACCAAAATTTGATAACTAAACTGTATTTAAACCCTAAGTAAACTTGTGTTAAAAAAATATAAACTGTTAGAATACTCTAAAAGCTATCTAACTGCTCAAAGATTCTACAACAACTAATCAGATAAATGAATAGCACTAAATTAGACCAAAAAATACACAGTTAGAATACGCCAATTGGTATCTAACTGTCCCAAAATTTAACAATATCCAAATAGATAAATCAATACCACTAAAATATATAAAAAAAATAGACAGTTAGAATACGCCAATTGGTCCAAAATTTTATAATATCAAAACAAATAAATAATATGCCAAAGTATAAAGCATTAGCCAGAAACAACAAGTGAACACTGAAAACAAACAAACAAATAAACTGTAGCATAACAGAAAAAGGGTTTTTTTTAATCCAACATGGATTTTTTTTCTCCCACAGACCCAATGATTTTAGCAACAAATACAGAAACTGAGCAAATTGCACAGTACTCTGATTTGTAATCTACTAAATATGAGGGTCCAAAAAAAAAAGTATATTGATTATACAATGTAATAAGTCATTACAAAATACTAATACTAACATGCTATTTTCTTTTATCACAGAAATGAGCAAGAAAAACATGGACCCCCATTTTGTTTATTTGCGAACATTTCAGGACACTGCGAGTGTTCTTAGAACACATTCAACTTGCCAGCGAACAATACGGACTACGCCTTCAGGACACCCCCTACGAACATTCCAGGACACTGCGTGTGTTCTTAGAAACGTCTTCAGAACACCCCCATTTTGTTTATTTGCGAACATTTCAGGACACCGCGAGTGTTCTTAGAACACATTCAACTTGACAGAGAACAATATGGACAGCGTCCTCAGGACACCCCCTACGAACATTCCCCGGACACCGCGAGTGTTCTTAGAAGCGTCTTCAGAACACCACCATCTTGTTTATTTGCAAACATTTCAGAACACCGCGAGTGTTCTTAGAACACATTCAACTTGACAACGAACAATACAGACAGTGTCCTCAGAACACCCCCATTTCATTTATTTGCGAACATTTCAGGACACCATGAGTGTTCTAAGAACACATTCAACTTGACAGAGAACAATACGGACAGCGTCCTCAGGACACCCCCATTTTGTTTATTTGCGAACATTTCAGGACACTGCGAGTGTTCTTAGAACACATTCAACTTGCCAGCGAACAATACGGACTACGCCTTCAGGACACCCCCTACGAACATTCCATGAAACCGGGAGTGTTCTTAGAAACGTCTTCAGAACAACCCCATTTTGTATATTTGCGAACATTTCAGGACACCGCGAGTGTTCTTAGAACACATTCAACTTGACAGAGAACAATACGGACAGCGTCCTCAGGACACCCCCTACGAACATTCCCCGGACACCGCGAGTGTTCTTAGAAGCGTCTTCAGAACACCACCATCTTGTTTATTTGCGAACATTTCAGGACACCGCGAGTGTTCTTAGAACACATTCAACTTGACAACTAATAATACGGACAGTGTCCTCAGAACACCCCCATTTCATTTATTTGCGAACATTTCAGGACACCATGAGTGTTCTAAGAACACATTCAACTTGACAGAGAACAATACGGACAGCGTCCTCAGGACACACCCATTTTGTTTATTTGCGAACATTTCATGACACTGCGAGTGTTGTTAGAACACATTCAACTTGCAAGCGAACAATACGGACTACGCCTTCAGGACACCCCTTACGAACATTCCAGGACACCGGGAGTGTTCTTAGAAACGTCTTCAGAACACCCCCATTTTGTTTATTTGCAAACATTTCAGAACACCGCGAGTGTTCTTAGAACACATTCAACTTGACAACGAACAATACAGACAGTGTCCTCAGAACACCCCCATTTCATTTATTTGCGAACATTTCAGGACACCATGAGTGTTCTAAGAACACATTCAACTTGACAGAGAACAATATGGACAGCGTCCTCAGGACACCCCCTACGAACATTCCCCGGACACCGCGAGTGTTCTTAGAAGCGTCTTCAGAACACCACCATCTTGTTTATTTGCAAACATTTCAGAACACCGCGAGTGTTCTTAGAACACATTCAACTTGACAACGAACAATACAGACAGTGTCCTCAGAACACCCCCATTTCATTTATTTGCGAACATTTCAGGACACCATGAGTGTTCTAAGAACACATTCAACTTGACAGAGAACAATACGGACAGCGTCCTCAGGACACCCCCATTTTGTTTATTTGCGAACATTTCAGGACACTGCGAGTGTTCTTAGAACACATTCAACTTGCCAGCGAACAATACGGACTACGCCTTCAGGACACCCCCTACGAACATTCCATGAAACCGGGAGTGTTCTTAGAAACGTCTTCAGAACAACCCCATTTTGTATATTTGCGAACATTTCAGGACACCGCGAGTGTTCTTAGAACACATTCAACTTGACAGAGAACAATACGGACAGCGTCCTCAGGACACCCCCTACGAACATTCCCCGGACACCGCGAGTGTTCTTAGAAGCGTCTTCAGAACACCACCATCTTGTTTATTTGCGAACATTTCAGGACACCGCGAGTGTTCTTAGAACACATTCAACTTGACAACTAATAATACGGACAGTGTCCTCAGAACACCCCCATTTCATTTATTTGCGAACATTTCAGGACACCATGAGTGTTCTAAGAACACATTCAACTTGACAGAGAACAATACGGACAGCGTCCTCAGGACACACCCATTTTGTTTATTTGCGAACATTTCATGACACTGCGAGTGTTGTTAGAACACATTCAACTTGCAAGCGAACAATACGGACTACGCCTTCAGGACACCCCTTACGAACATTCCAGGACACCGGGAGTGTTCTTAGAAACGTCTTCAGAACACCCCCATTTTGTTTATTTGCGAACATTTCAGGACACCGCGAGTGTTCTTAGAACACATTCAACTTGACAGAGAACAGTACGGACAGCGTCTTCAGGACACCCCCTACAAACATTCCCCGGACACCTCGAGTGTTCTTAGAAGCGTCTTCAGAACACCACCATCTTGTTTATTTGCGAACATTTCAGGACACCGCGAGTGTTCTTAGAACACATTCAACTTGACAGAGAACAATACGGACAGCGTCCTCAGGACACCCCCATTTTGTTTATTTGCAAGCATTTCAGGACACCGCGAGTGTTCTTAGAACACATTCAACTTGTCAGCCACAACCCCCATTCATATTTGCGAACATTTCAGGACACAGCGAGTGTTCTTAGAACACATTCAACTTGACAGAGAACAGTACGGACAGCGTCTTCAGGACACCCCCTACAAACATTCCCCGGACACCGCGAGTGTTCTTAGAAGCGTCTTCAGAACACCCCCATTTTGTGTATTTGCGAACAATTCAGGACACCGCGAGTGTTCTTAGAACATATTCAACTTGACAACGAACAATACGGACAGCGTCCTCAGGACACCCCCATTTTGTTTATTTGCGAACATTTCAGGACACTGCGAGTGTTCTTAGAACAGTTTCAGTTTGCTTGCGAACAAAACGGACACATATTGAGTCCTCAGAACACCCCCCATTCAGTTTATTTAGAACATTTCAGAACACCAGTGATGTCCGCAGACAAATCGAACACAAAAAGAACGTCTAACACATAAAAAAATGCAACTTTCATCCTATCTCATACACTCCCACCCTCCCCAAACACTCCTACACGCCAACACCCTCTACTAAATACAAATTTTGAACAAAGTTTCACCGCACTGTCCGCGGATGACTGCGAATCCAAGATGGCGGGCGCTACCGAAAATCTGATGCGCTTCACACTCCACGCCGTCCAATCAGCGAACATGTTGCATGTCTGCGAACATCACGCAAGCCGATTGGCCAATCAGGACCCTGTCCACTGAGCGAACAGGCAAGTGTGTCCGCGGACCGAACACAGATATCACAAATTTTTTTTGACCTACTTTTTGGTCATTTTTAAAAAAAAATACTGGACGGATTTTCACCAAATTTGCAAAAGCACGTTTGGGCTGTAGACACGAGCAAAAATGTTTTCCCATTCAGTCTATGGGATAAAAAAGTTTTGGGACCCCCCCTATAACTTTGCCCCCCCTGGAAGAATCCTCACCAAACTTTGCAAAGAAATTCAGAGTGACCCAAATACTTTTTTTTACAAAGTTTGATGAGGATCCGTCCAGGGAGAGCGAAGTTATAAGCCGCCCAAAAAGTGCTCTTCCTATGGAAACAGCAACTTAACCACTAACGTGGCCATGTAATATATATATATATATATATATATTTTTTTTTTTTTAACAGACCATACAAACAATGAAAACAATACACAACAAGATACTTTAGAACAAACTCTCCAGTGCATGGAAGAAAAAATGAACAAGCCCATGACAAATTTCCACCTTTTGAAAGATTTTGTGGAGGACCATATAAAAGAAAAAATTAGATACCATTTTGCAACATGTACCTGTCCCCCCTCTCTATATCCCAGTCAATTATCCTCAAACCCTCACCACATAGAAAAACGTTTTGATGGGATTCCCATCCCTTCATCTCCTCCTATCAATCCTCTTGAAAACCCCAATTCCCCTCTGTTTGTGTCCGTTTCTGCTACCCCTTCTCTATCATACATTGCACATATATATAATGTAATGAAAAACAAATGTTATGTGTGTGTTAATTTAGTCCTTTGTGTTTTTTTTTTTAAAAGCCAGTTTTGGTGTCCGCGGACAACACGGGTGTCCTGAAATGTTCGGAAATAAACGAAATGGGGGTGTCCTGAGGACACTATACCTGTCGGTTTATAGTGAAAAGACCGAACCAAAAAATCTCGAAAAAAAAAAAATCGATTTTTTTTTCAATACGTTTTTTTTCGAAATGGGGGGGTTCCCCCAAACCCCTTTTTTCATTTTTTTATTTTACCCCTTTTTTTTACTTACCTGACCCCAAAAATACATATAAATAAATAAATAAATAAAAAATGCGATGTTTTTTTTCAAGATTTTTTTTTCAAGATTTTTGTCATTCGAGATTTTTTTTCAGCCTTTTGACTGACCACCATACCTGTCCATATTGTTCGCAGGCGAGTTGAAACTGTTCTTAGAACACACGCAGTGTCCTGAAAAGTTCATAAATAAACAAAATGGGGGTGTCCTGAGGACGCTATACCTGTCCGTACTGTTCGTAGGCAGGTTGAAACTGTTCTAAGAACACATCAAGTGTCCCGGGATGTTCGTAAATAAATAAAATGGGGGTGTCCTCAGGACGCTATGCCTGTCCGTATTGTTCTAAGGCATGTTGAAACTCTCCTAAGAACACAGGCGGTGCCCTGAAATGTTCGTAAATAAACAAAATGGGGGTGTCCTGAGGACACTATACCTGTCCGTACTGTTCGTAGGCAGGTGGAAACTGTTCTAAGAACACATCAAGTGTCCCGGTATGTTCGTAAATAAATGAAATGGGGTGCCCTGAGGACACTATACCTGTCCGTACTGTTCATAGGCGGGTTGAAACTGTTCTAAGAACAAACGCCTGTCCATAACTGTTCGTTTCACTTGTGTCGCACTTTTAATTAGTTTCAGGACCCGAACAATGTCCGTAGAACACCAACGCGCATGCGCAAAACAGTTTCATTGCATTTGGTGTCCTGCGGACACCCTTTCCCTTCATGGACATGTTCGCGATGCCATCATGTGACCGCGCCCATGCTGAGCGTGTGTTCTGACTGCAGACACTGTTTTTGTCCCTGAACAATATAAAACTACCTTTTCAGGCAATCCACAATATTTTATAATAATAAATCACCATAGCACAAGTTCCAGACAATAATCCTGACTTTCTACATACTTTTTGGGACTTTTTGAGCCTTTTTTTGGTGTTCGAACCGCCCGCAGACAGTGCGGGTGTCCGCGAAGTGCGCACCAGCACCCCTATATATGGCCACACCCCAGAGCTCATCCTCATTGTGTTTCTGGCTATCTTACAGAACACAATGTATTTTTGCTGCCAATTTTCCAGATTTATTTCTGAAACCTGATGGCATCCATAGCTCCACTGCTACCACCTGGTGCTACATCTGCCTCAGCAAAACCGCCACCACCACCTCCCGAAGTGCCTGCAGAGGGGAACAGGAGTGAGGATGCAGAGGAGGATGAAGAGGATGAAGTGGTTGAGGTAGTGGAAGTCCCTACTACCAGCACTCGCCGTGACTCTTGGGTGTGGTGGTTATTTACCATTCATGGTAACGTAACCAAGGCGTGTGCAAACAAAGTAACCTGCAATGAGTGCAAAATGGTGCTCAGTCATGGGAGGCTTGGTTCGTACAGCTTTGGTACGACAACTATGAAGCGACACCTAAGGTCATTCCACGGTGGGGCCATTCGCAAGGTTGAGATCCTCTACTACATCCTCCGTTTCCGATCCTGTCACCACAAGGAACACTACTGTGGGAGAGCGTTTCCCTCCAGCTGCCTCACAGGCCATTCGCAATGCTGATGACCCTTACCTTTCGAGGGACACAGTTGTGTGTATGTACTGTGAGACAGTACTCTGCAGGGGGGAGAGACTTCGTAGTGCTTTTGAGACTACGGTCTCAGAGCACGAGAAGACCTGCCCACTACCTAAGTAAGGCCCACGCTACATCTTCCTCTCTCCACCCGCCCTTTCTTATCCACGTGGTTGTTGTCCCCCCTTACCCTTCTTTCCCCTCCTCTCCTAGTGTGTTGTGTGCAAAAAAACAAAAAAAATATAAAACAACAAAAATAAAAAAAGGCTCTTTTCAGAGCCGCCTTTCACAGTTTAAAAATAGAAGTGGCAAATAAATGGAGCAGGGCCCTGTGTATTTTTTAGAAGTCCGCTGACAGTGCGCGGACATCTAAAATTTTGGGGTACTGCCGTAGCATTACCATTGCACTTTTCTCTGGGAGGAAGTGTGGCTCTGAAAAGAGCCTTTTAGTGGTGTTTGTTTGTGTTTGAAAAACTTGAAATAGTCAACACCTACTGCAAAATGGATGGCTGAAATTCCAAAAAAGTTTGCAATGCATTTTGCACATTTCTCAGAAAAATCTGATTGCCAGCATAAGTAAGATGGACTCCATCTCTGCAAAAAAATGTATGTGCTACAAAACATAATATTTTCATTGTGAAAAGAAAACATGCCAACATCTCTTAGAAAGGCACAAACAGCCTTATTGACATTGCGCCTCGCTTTCTCCATTTGGGGACCAAACGAAGAAGAACGCAGCCACATTTGTCTCTGCGCAATCCGAGAACAAATTACTTAAGAATTTGGAAACATGTCCATGACCTTCCCAAGTCCTTCTTTCATTGCAAATTGCAAAGAAATTCCAGACACATGTCCTAAACTATTCCCTCCACAATTAATTATCATTATGTCTGGATGATGCTCTGTCTCTAAAGTAGCACAGAAAGGTAGCAAGTCCAGCCACTTCATTCCACGCACTCCATGCCAGTGCACTTCCACATGTAGGAATCCAAGATCTACAGCTACTCCACAGCTTTCTGCATGCACCTTCATCCAATGTATCCACGAGTCTCCCAAAATCCAGACAATCTGTTTTCTGAAACACACAGCCATAGCTATCTGTTCTTCTCTCAGGAAAAATACTTTCTGACAAACTCTCTCCTGACACAACACACCCACTAAACTTTACTGACCAATCCCTTGCTCTGCTCATTCTCATTTGCATGCCTCCCCACCCCAAAATCCCCATATGTAACACAGGATGTCCGCAGACTACCGCCATGTCTGCGGACCTATCGTAACATGGACAGCCCTTCTACCATTTCCACTTCACTCTCTGTGCCATTCCCTCATTGGATACAGCTAAGCAGTCACACAATCATCCATCAATCACATCCAAGACCTCTACATCTAACTCCATCATCATAGATCAGCACTTCAAATGTGCTGTTAATCACTCTGAGTACCAGTGTCATATCATTGGAAAGCACCTACTACAAGAACTACTGTACAAGTCTCCAAGATTTCTACTTGCAGCTGCATGCATATCCATATGCATGAACACAAACTACAGGTGTGCATATTTTCTGTATAGTACATGTACAATTCTTATAAATGCATATACACAGATTAACCATCTTTTAACCTGTATAACCTATAAAATGAACTTACTGTCATTTTTCCCATCTGCTATAATCAACTGTCACTTCCAAACCTATCTGCTATTTAATTTCTTTTTACACACACATTTGCAAAGCATGTTGAACTAACATATTTAAAGTAAAATATAAAGACTGCACATAGTCAAACGAAATTGCATGCACACACTATGTTCAGATATCAAACAAGAATACTTGTACAAAAACATAAAAATCAATGTCTAAATTAACATCAGTGCTATAGACACACAAAATTACTAATTTCTTTCCTTTACAATTGCAGTGAAGACCACTCTCCTGAAAAGCAGCAGCACAATCTGAAGTGAAAACAACAAGTCAGAAGAAACTTGCTCATTCCACAAAATAAGTAAGTTAAATACCACCATAATATTTTTACTATTACTTAAACACACTGGCCCACATTACGACCCAGGCGTTGGACCATAGTGCTAATAGCACCATGGTCCATGCCGGTAACTTACCGACTCCGCCATGGCGGAATGGGGAATTACCGCCCCATTCCGAGGTTGGCGGGGCGGTAATTCCCCATGCCGCCATGGCCCTTCCCCATTCCCATTTTTGCCCCATAGGGCTCAATGGGAATGGGGAAGGCGCTAAGTACTTAGCACCAAGGTCACTTTGCGGGTTGGTTTTTTTAACGCCTGCTAAAAGCAGCCACCCGCAAAGGGACCTCGTAATCAGGCGTTAAGGGTTTAACGGCGCCGCCACCTTTTACGGCGCCGTTAAACCCTTAATGCCTGGGTTGTAATGAGGGCCACTGTGCGGTTAATTCATGGTATTTCTGCACCTAAACACAGAGATTGTCCACCATTCTGTAGACAAATCCTCTGTTTGTTAAACAGGAATTTGCAGGCAGAATAGCGCACAAATCCCCATTTTCCGACGCACAAATGACATAACTCAGCCCCTAGAATTTTAATATTATAGAACAAAGAACTGTTTTAATGCTATAGCATTAGATTTACTATTTGTGCTTCTCCTCAACACTAGCTTACTTTCTACTGTCATCTGAACCCTAGTTTAGTAGAACATGAATTCAAGAATACCCATCCAACTAGTTGTAGTTGCCCAATGCACAATCACAAACCATCACATACATCTTTATCATCATACTCAAACACTCATGCACACAGCACACATACAATGCAGAACACCCCAACCCATACCTTCTTTATTTTTTTCAACATGCCCTAAAGAATGCCTACCAAAAATCAAGTCCGTAGAAAGCAACGCAGAAGTATAGCAAATGAAAATAGAACTGTCCAAAATAAGCATCCATCTCTAGCAGAATTTGTACAAGAAGTTCAAACAAAATAGCTAAGACAGTCATTTAGCGAAACAAAACAAGCTTCAAGTACAGAAACTTTGCCTCCTCTATCAAAATGTAAAACGAAACAGAAAACAATTAACAAGAATTCAGCTACCACTACTGCTAAAACTGTTCCTATAAATCTTGATATAGTGCCAAGTAAGCATACCAAAAAAAGTATTTTAGCAAAAACGTTCTGCCACAGAGTCCTTTAAAATCTTATAAAAACAGAAGAGCAATCCTTCTCAAAAGAAAGTTATTTATTTTAGTGTTAAACAAAATGAAACCACTAACAAAACTAATGACTAAATTACAAAAAAGACTTCTCAATAAACGAAATGTCAACAAAAATAACTTCTTAAATATCTGTGGAGGTGAGTGGAGTCACACCACAAGCACAGAACCATATTTCAATGAAGAAGCATACAAACAAAAGCAAACAAATACAATTGCCATACATAGCAGTGGACGAGGTTATGAAAAAGTTAATAATACCATATTGGAACAAGAAATACTGCTTACAAAAATATCCCCAGAAAACTTAGAATTACCTCTCCATTCAACTGAACCAGAACATCTAGTATACAAATGGCCATGCACGTCAATGTGTAACATTCCCAAAAAATCTTTCAAGTCTTTACGCCAATTCCTCAATCAGCATGCGAAAGGCAAAAACAAAATCAAAATGTAACTACTGCAAAATATGCATACCTGTCCAGTGCGCAAGTAGACATGACTACAAGGACATTCATTAGCCTGCATTTCAGGACCTATTTGCAAAACCACCTTCCATCATATCAAAATGATATCAACACATTCTTCAACTATAAGAAATAATGTAAACTGTACTATGCTAAAAGTCCTGCTTTAGCACTAGCCAATTTAAATAACATTCTTCTACATGGTACTGCCAAAGACCTACTTGAAGAAATTGACTATATCCAGAAAAAATATTTTGGAAGTGAAAACCACTTACAAAATGCAATAGCTTTATGTAAAATTTTGGGCCCTTCGCTGTAGGTGCATGGCTCTTTTAAATACATTCAGGCGGTGTGCGTCTCCATTCCTCCAACATTGGAGGTTGCCGGGAGACGCGGGGCTCGCCTCTCTCACCTCGGCACCGAGTCACGTGTAAGTCAGCTGATGGCGACACACCGAGGCTGCGCCCCTCCAGCAAGGCATTCATAAACGCCAACCGCGCATCAGAACACTGCTTCTAATTAGCGTTCCTCACTTTTTCTTATACAAACCTTGATTCATGTTTACCAGACTTCGGACCTCGACCCGACCTTGCTGCTTGTCTACTCCCTTGGATTTGTCGAACTGGTTCCGGTTTCCGTACCGGTCTTTTGGAGGTAATTCCCTGCCTACTGCAGGGTTCAGGACTTTCCTTTTTTGCATGCTACCTCTTCCGCTGTTAAAAAGTTCCGCTCAGAGCGTCAGTACGCTTCATTCGTTCTCACCTCCCGCGGCAACAGGCAACCTAACATCACCTCCAATTCTTCTCTCCTGGAATTCATGACACAGACCTGTCAGCCTCAAGGTGAGATCTCAATCCTGTTTTATCAACGCTGTATTACCCCAGTATTACCCCTGCCATACATTCATACTACCGCTTAGCAAACCAAAGGGTGGCTCGCCTTTGTTTCTTGACACTCTTTTTGAAATCAACCCGCCTGCTTCCAAGTGGACCTTTTGATATCATCGCCTAGTAGTGACTCTTTCTGTGTGGAACTTTAAGCCTTGGAACCCTTGTGCACTGTGGGCGCTATTCTGCACCATCCCGGCTCTAGTTTGCATTCCGCTTGTCGTCTGGGGTACTTCCCGCTACTAACCTTCATATTTGTTATTTTCTCCTGTCGTTGTTTCTCAATCACTTTGCCCTTCCTGCCTCACCAAGGGTAAGGACTCAATAGGGTACTTATTTAGGCATTATCCTATCACCTAAGGGGTTAAATGGTTCCTTCTTGTTTTTGTCTCCTTTTTTCCAGTTGTTGGCTATTTGGTAGAGATCCATTCCTATTGAATCCCAAGCTTCTGTTTAGGGGGATACAGGTAGATTACCATTCAACCTACAATTCTTCTAAAGGTAGTTCCTTTTCATCTGATTAACCTGTTTTTGTTTTTTCCTTACAGTCTTGGCGTAGCGGTCTGGGTATCTCCACTCTTTTGAGTAAACCACCATTCTGTCTGTCATCCTACACAGCAGAAGGGTATATTGCTAAAAAGAGTTCCTCAAGTTGAGGTGGCCTGGTTCTGGGTGTATTTCCTTTTTGGGAAAAAACACCACAGCTTGGGCTGAACTATTGTCCGGATCTGCTCCCTCTCATCTGTGAATTGAGGTTGAGCAATGCCCCGGCTTGTTCAGCTATCGGTGAGTTACACTTTACAACAGACTAGCAACAATTCTATGCATGGCAACCTTCTACTACACACATACAAAAAAGTAATACTGAAATTTAAAAGTATATCTGCTGAAGTACCAAACCATGTGTGTTTATGTTGCTGAAGAACTTTTTATAAAAGTAACACAGAAACTGTAGACCTAACATACAAAATAGAAGACAATGAAGATTCTAAATGGTTTGAATTAGCTCTCTACCTTATAGCAGAAAACAAATACGAAATAACTGACCCCTTAATACTTTGCAGTTACTGCACTATAAAACTTGACAACAACCAAACTCCTTCACGTGCTATCACAAATAATTTGGAATTATTCCCACTACCAAAACCCCTACAACAACTCAATTCATATGAGAGCATCATAATTCAAACAGTGCACCCCTTTCAAGCAATAATACGCCTTCAACCAAAAACAGCAAAATTACCTCACTCTGAATTGGTGAAAGGCATTTGTGGCAAAGTAGTGTATTTAGCATTAGATCTAAAAAAAAATGTGCACACTCTGGGAGTGCAACGTCCAATGGAGCAATCTTTAATTATCTTAGTAAATGGTGTACCTACAAAAGACAAAACAATTTGGCAACAACTGGTAGATTTACATAACGTTAGACAAGCCTTGCAATATCTAAAAGACAATAATGAATACTACAAAGAAATTAATATTGAAGAAAACTTGAAGGAAACCACTGAAATATTTCAAGAGTCACCAGAAACTGGTCAATTTGAGCTTCTATATCCTCCTACAGTATCCAATACTTTAGACCATTATACAATTCATCCATTGCACTCTAATGACACCATAGAAGATGCACTAGAAATGCACCAAATGCGACAAACAAAAGGATCACCAATCAGCATATGGGAAAAAAGTATAGAAGCACGTGCTTTTCCTCTACTCTTTCCTACTGGCAAAGGAGGAAGGTATGATGATAGACCTATTCAAATAACAGCATCAGAATACCGCTCGTTATGGATGAATTCTGAAGATCCCACATTTAGACAAAATGTGGAATACATATTCCACCGATTCTTTGAAAGTGATCTAGCAACTCTATGTTACGGAGTTGCACACACATTAAATCAGGAACCCACTTTCAAAATATGTCAGCTACACAATTATTACAAAAAGTGCAAGAAAAAGATGAGGTTTTACAATCAAGTATTACAGATCTATTAGCAAACATGCATGGTACTAAAGAGTACTGGTTCCGACGTCATGGAAATGTACGTTGTATGATAAGAAACCTTGGCCCACCCACTTGGTTTGTTACATTAAGTTGTGCAGAATATGCATGGGAAGATTTACATGATTTCCTATGCATATCAAACAAAAACAAAACAAACATAGATATACTAACACCTGGAGAACTTTGTTCTCTAGATCCTGTTAATGTTTCAAGATATTTTCATCCTAGCTTCATTGCTATGCTACACTTTATTTGTAATAAAACTGTTCCTCCCCTCGGAGAAGTGCAACACTTCTTTTGGAGATAAGAATACCAAGCCAGAGGAGCACCACATATCCACATGCTTTTATGGATTAAAGATGCTCCTAAATTTGGTCAAGACAATGATGCCACTGGGTTACAGTTTATCAAATAATATGTCACTTGTGAAATTCCATTGGAAGCAACAAATAGTGATCTTCATGCACAAATTTTACAATTTCAAAGACACAAATGTGGCAAATATTGTCGTTGCAAATACAAAAACAAAGGGAAATACTACACCAAATGCTGCTTTGATTTCCCTAGACCATTTACAAAAACAGGTCAAGTGAACAACTTCATGTCTTCAGTTACTCATAGGGCCTGATCACGACTTTGGCGGTAACCCTTAAATCCGGCGGTAGCGCTATTACCGCTGGATTTAAGGGTCCGCCAAATCAGGACTTCGGCGGATGTCGCCACAGCTCTGAGCTGGGGGGAAATCCGCCGAAAATTCGTGCTATTACCGCCGGCGGGAAATCCGGTGAGAGCGCGAAAATTCCCCATTGAGCCCAATGGGGAATGGGGCATTCCCGAATGGGCTCAAAGGGGAATGGGGATTAACATTAGCACCAAACTCGTGATCCGGCGCTATAAGCGCCAGGGAGTTCAGCGGTAGGGCTAATGCCAAAGTCGTGATCAGGCTAATAGTGTTAAAGGTAAATCACCTAAAAATACATATTACATAAAAAGAACAGAAGAAGAAAAATATATCAATGATTAGAATGCAATCATTGCTCTCTTATGGAATGCAAACATAGATGTGCAGTACATTGCAGACAATTCTACTGCAGTTGCACAATATGTTACAGCATACTTAACCAAAGCAGAAAAAACAGAGCTTCAAGACCTCTGGAATGACCTTTCATCAGACAAAACACTGTCTCAGAAATTGTACAGCTTGGGCATAAAAATGCTCTTCCATAGAGAATGTGCCTCCTATGAAGCAGCAGATCGTTTAACCGGTGCTGCTTTGTATGGAAAATCTGAAAATATAGTATGGCTAAGTCTTGGTCCTGCTAAATCTAGAAAAAGAGTTCTCAAATCATACGACGACATAGAAAAAATAGCCAAAAATGATCCCAACAGCCAAGACATTTTGAAAAACAATTTTCTGGACACATACTATCCAAACAGAAGTACCACTTTGGAAACCATGTGTCTATACCACATAGCACAAAACTTCACATACAAAAATAATATAAAACCTGATGAAAACAAGGTAGATACAGAGTGACAAATTGTCAAGGCAGCTTAGTAAAACTCACCAAACCAAGTTTAATTAATCATATGAAATTGTCATTAAAGACTCCTCAACATAAAGAACTATATTACATGTCCCTGCTACAACTCTTTAAACCATGGAGAAAAGAAGAAGACATACTAGATAACTATGACTCCTACGAAGATGCTTTCAAAGCAAATGAAAGCACTATAACCGATGTAAACTTTACACACTACAAAACAATGTTGCACAATGAACAGGAACACAAAGAAGAACTCAAGGCCCAACTAGATAAGGACACTCCTGACAGTAGTCAACCTTCTGTAACAGGAAGCCAAGAACCACTGGGACAGCCACTAATAGCAAATGAGGCAGAAGTAGAAAACACCATGTGTCAGTATGAAGATAAAGAAGACTTAACTATACTACAATCAAAACTAAACAATGAGCAGCGTAGCATTTTTCAACAAGTAACAAAAGAAATTGCACATGGTGTACAACAGGAAAATAAAGAATGCACCTGCCAAAATTACAAACCTTTACTACTTACGTCAGTGGTGAAGCTGGTTCTGGCAAAACATTCTTAATCAAAATCATCAGCAAATTCCTTCAACAATTGACAAACAAAAAACTGTCAGCTGTTGTCACTGCCCCCACAGGTTTAGCTGCCTACAACATAGGCGGTGTCACTTTACACCGATTACTACTCCTGCCAGTAGACAAACTTTCTACAGAAGCTGCAATGGAACTACGCAGAGTATTAAAACAAATGAAAATGCTACTAATAGATGAAGTAGGCATGGTCTCCAACCTAATGTTGGATTTGATTCACCTCAGATTACAAGAAGTACTCAAAACAAACTACGAAGAGCTCTTTGGAGGAAAACACATTATTGTTTTTGGAGATCTTCTTCAATTGACACCAGTGAAAGGTGAGCCTATTTTTAAAACCTTAGGACACAAACTCTGACGTAAAACTGTTGGCAGCATAGGAAATGTCAACCTTTGTAAACATTTCCAATACAGAGAATTAACAGAAAACACGCGGCATTCTGCATCTCACTTATGCCAACATCTTAAAAAGTATTAGAGTTGGTATACTATCTCAAGAAGCACACACAATATTGAAAACCCGGCACATTCATGTACTTTATGGCCATATGCATGTGTTATGGATGTTATGGAACAATTAGCACACAAAAATATCAATTGCATGGTCTTAATGCCAACTCTTGCAAGCTGTTCCAAATTCAATGAAACAATGTTGAAAAAAGAAATGCAACCAATAATTGAAATTAGCGCCACAGACAAACTAGACGTACATGGTATGACAATACCCATGTGTGAGCAAGCCACAACAAGACTTAATAGTTTAAAACAGCTGGGTTGGAAAAAAATATTAAAATTATCCTTAAACTGTAGAGTAATGCTTAAACGTAACCTTGATGTGGATCAAGGACTAATTAATGGAGCACTGGGTACAGTTGTTGGCTTTAAAACATACCCACATGACAACAACATTCAGTTTGTCAACATTCTCTTTGACAAACTTTCAGAAGTGAAAAGGATAGGACGCTCAACAGCTCGATTCCTTCTCTTCAAAGACATGTACGTACGCAGAGAACAATTTTCTCTAACTCTTGCATACGCAGTCACCATTCATAAATCACAAGGTCTTACCCTAGACAAAGCATTGATAGAAATAGGCTGAGAAACATGCTTTGAGTTCTCTGCACCTGCAGCGTGACACTCACCGTGTTCGGATCGGTCTCCAGTAGGCCTGCATCTTTCTTCTGCGCTCAGCACCTGCAAGAACAAGAACACCGTTAGGAACAGCCTTACCTTGCGGCGCTTCTGCCCATCAGTCATCGCTCCTTCTGTTCTGCGGGCATCTTCGGCGGTGTCATTCCCATCCCAGCACGCCGCTTCCTAAGGAAAAGGGAAAAGAACAGAAAAAAGGCATTAGTAAGCATTCTGCAAATCTTCGCTTATTTTTAAGTACCGTATGAGCTTCAAACGCTTACCTGAATCCCAGCCGCTCTGGGGGAGCTCTGTCTCCGGAACTTCTCATCCATCTGCAAGAGGGAAAAGATACTCCAGGTTAGCGTGGAAACATCTAGTGGCGCCGCATACCGCGCTTACCCACTGCATTTGTTCTTCATAACCGGCATCCACGCTGAAAACGTTGCGGCACCTAAAAGACACAGAAAAATAACTCAGTTCAATGCAAATACGAAAGGGGTGCATCGCGCTCTCACTCACCTTCAGCGCTACTCATCTCAGCAGCACGCCGCCATCCCCGGACGCCGGCCATCATCTAAGGAAGGAAAGGAACAAAGTTAGAGAACTGTTCAAAAGACTCATTATACTTACCTGTCGGACTCTTGCCAGTGAAGTAACTAGGCAGCAACGAGCCTGCATCAATCAACGCGCCACTGTGCTGAAGGCAGGATGGAAAGCACACTATCCAAGAAAACAAGGTGAGCTGTGGATCAAAGGGAAGGGTTGGACCCTGGGGAAGAAGGGGTTCAAGCACACAGAGACAATAGGGAGTTAAACTCTACCAATCCTGTGTTTCAGGCAAAGTCTCCAGTCGAATAGCCTCCAGGGAAGGGTTCGAGGTCGTAAGAGGTCAGAACAAGCTGAGTGACGTCCCCGTGGATACCAGGTGAGCGTTACAAGGAACAACACATATTCCGAAAAAATGACTTGGACACAGACTTATCTGGTCCATTTAAATTTTCAAATATAACTGGTGTAAATTGCTATGCAAATGTAGCAATGTATATTCTATTTAAATTACCACCAATTGTTGACAACTTTTACTTACACAGTACAGACCAATTGTGTTTGCAAATGTTAGTACTTCATAGAAACGCAACAAACAATCCTGACAACACGTATAGTGTTCATGGAATAATACAACAATTGGACTACTGTGCTGGAATGGTGAAATTCACTATAAACTCACAGGAAGATCCACAAGAATTTCTAATGTACCTACTACAAGTAGTGGAAAACAAAAACATGCCTATAAATGAAATCTTCCAGATTTCATACATGTGGAAACATACATGCACTCTCTGCAACAATGTGACACAGGAACAAATCCCCAATGAGCGCTTTGTGTATGTATCCATACCCAATTGTGAATCCGTTCCATTTCAGCAACTTGTTACAAAATGCAAACCATGGTAGATTATGTACTACCTGCAATTCCGATAATTGCTCCACCTTACTAATATAAACACATAGTAAATACGTAATACTAATGCTTCTACGCTACAATGCAGATGGTACCAAAAACAATTGCAAGCTGACTGGATTCACACATGGTCAAGTATCACTTGGTAAGAAAACCTTCACAACAATAGGTATAATCTACCACACAGGAGCCACAACCAATGCAGGTCACTATAGTGCATATATAAAAAAAATGTGGATGGTTCGAATGTAATGATAGTACCATTACTCTAAAGCAGAGATTACCAGCACATCTTACAAACGCTTATTTAATCTTCTTAAAACCAAAATTTATTAACTAATCTATATTTAAACATTAACAAAACTTCAATTAAAAAACGATAAACTGTTAGAATATGCCAACAAGTATCTAACTGCCCCATGATTCTACAACAACTAAACAGATAAATGAATACCACTAAATTATATAAAAAAATAAACAGTTAGAATACACCAACTGGTATCTAACTGCCCCAAGATTTTGCAATAACCAAACAGATAAATCAATACCACTACATTATAACAAAAAATAGACAGTTAGAATACACCAACTGGTATCTAACTGCCCCAAGATTTTACAATATCCAAACAGATAAATCAATACCACTTTATTATAACAAAAAATAGACAGTTAGAATATGTCAACAGGTATCTAACTGGCCCAAGATTCTACAACAACTAAACAGATAAATGAGTACAACTAAATTATATCAAAAAATAAACAGTTAAAATACGCCAACTGGTATCTAACTGCCCCAAGATTTTCAATAACCAAACAGATAAATCAATACCACTACATTATAACAAAAAATAGACAGTTAGAATACGCCAACTGGTATCTAACTGCCCCAAGATTTTCAATAACCAAACAGATAAATCAATACCACTTCATTATAACAAAAAATATACAATTAGAATATGCCAACAGGTATCTAACTGCTCCAAAAATCTGCAACAAGCCAACATATAGAACATTAGCCAGAAACAACAAGTGAACCCTGAAAACAAACAAACAAATAGACTGTATCATAACAAAAAAGGTTTTTTTTTAATCCAACATGGATTTTTTTCCCACAGACCCAAAGATTTTAGCAACAAACACAGAAACTGAGCAAATTGCACAGTACACTGGTTTGTAATCTACTAAATATGAGGGTCAAAAAAATAATATTCAAAGTTATAAGTCGTTACAAACTACCAATACTAACATGATCTTTTCTTTTATCACAGAAATTAACAAGGAATATATGTACTCCAGCTACTAAACCAAACAGCAAGTATATTATAATAAGTACAAACATCTCACCAAGTCACACCGATAGTAGCTTATAACTTCGGCGCTTATAAATTTGGTCTTGGCCATGCACCCAAGACTCTAGGCCCTGGCCACAACCACCGCAGCATATCACACCCATAGTAGCTTATAACTTCAGTGCTTATAAATTTGGTCTTGTCCATGCACCCAAGACTCTAGGCCCTGGCCACAACCACCGCACCATATCACACCCATAGACCACACCCATAGAATCAAACATTTTGGCCACTTTTAATGTCCGCGAACAATATGAGTGTTCTTAGAACAATTTCAACTTGCCTACGAACAACACGGCCAGGTATAGTGTCCTCAGGACACCCCCATTTTGTTCAATTACTAACATTTAAGGACACCGCGTGTGTTCTTAGGACAGTTTCAACTTGCTTGCGAACAATACGGACAGGTATAGCGTCCTCACAACAACCCCATTTTCTTTATTTACGAACATCCCAGGACACGATGTGTTCTTAGAACAATTTCAACTTGCCCATGGACAGTACGGACAACGTCCTCAGGACACCCCCATTTTGTTTATTTACGAACATTTCAGGACACCGCGTGTGTTCTTAGGACAGTTTCCACTTGCTTGCGAACAATAAGGATAGGCATAGCGTCCTCAGAAAACCCCCATTTTGTTTATTTACGAACATCCCAGGACACTTGATGTGTTCTTAGAACAATTTCAACTTGTCTATGGACAATACGGACAGGCGTAGTGTCCTCAAGACACCCCCATTTCGTTTATTTACAAACATTTCAGGACACCCGTATTGTCCGCGGTCAGAACGAACACAACAGGGGTGCCTGCCACCTAAATAAATACAACATTTAACCCATCTCTTACTCCCCCACCCTCCCCAAACAGTTTTACACAGCAACACACTTGACTAAATAGTATTTTTCCACCAAGTGTTACCGCACTATCCGCGGATGTCTGCGAATACAAGATGGCGGGCGTGCCCAGAAAATCTGATGCACCAGATGCTCTCAACCACCCAATCAGCGAGCACGTCCAATGTCCGCGGACATGACGCGCATCGACCAGCCAATCGGGACCCTGTCCGCGGAGCAAACAGGGAAGTGTGTCTGCGGACCGAACATAGGTGTCACCAAATTTGCAAAAGCACGCTTTCGGGACCAAGCCGCTGCTCCTGGTCCAAATTTGGTGAAAATCCGTCCAGCGGTCTGAATATTTTAACAACGTTTTTTCACTGAATTTGATAGGTTTTTAGTACTGCAACTTAATCATAACATCCCTTTAACAAAGTTTTTTCATTGAATTTTATAGGTTTTTATTAGTGCAACTTAACTATAACGTCCCCTTAACAAAGTTTTATCATTGAATATATATTATTACAGGTCTTTCCTTACAAGCTGTAAAATGTAAGGAGTATATGCATCGGAAATTGATGATTTTGCCACACCTTTTGAGATTGCAAAGGCATATGGATTGCCAATGCAAGGTCCCAAAGAGAGTTCCATAAATGGCGGTATGCTGCTGACTGTGATAAAATATTTTTTTTAAAAAGCATATGTTGCAGCCTGAAAGATATGAATGTTCTATGGTGCCAGCAGAATTTAGTTTGTATCTGTCCAGTGCCTTGAAACACAAAGGAGGAGGCAAGAACTCAGCCAGAGAGAACAGAAATATTAAACTTACGAAAGGAGCTACTTGACATGGGGATCCAATATTCCGTTCCTTTGCCAGTTAGATTAAACATGGTCTACCACCAACAAAACAAATTATTCTCTAAAATGCAGGCTGCGAAAAAGCTTTCTTGCTAAGAGGGTGAAGGATGCAGAAAAAATCCTGATTGGCTGAACATTTCAAGGCTGTTGAAAAATAGATGTCATGTTTAAGGCTTTTGGCACATTATGTGCATGGTGCGGATATCTACTTCTGTGAAGAGAACATCTGTCTCTTTGTTGATGAGTGAGAGCTACGGAATATTAAACACTCAAAGACTTAATAGGAACATGTTGACGCAATCTAAAAATACAATTGTGATATGGCATAGCAATGAGTCATTATTGTTGACTAATTAAAGGAAAAGGTCATGTTACGTTGAGTTATGTTACGTTAAGATTTGTATATAGCGCAGAAGGTCCATGAACAATAAAGTTCGAAAGCAGCGACTCTTGTGACTGAATCCGTTTCACTTATTTGTTTAACAGTGAAAGGACTGGAATAAAAACGACTTTTGATGTTTCTTGAAAAGTGTATGTGCTGAGAGTATTGCATCGATCCTCTCCCTGACCCACACATACAACACTCGATCAAATAATCCACTGCCATCAAATATTTCTACATCAACAAGATCAGCATGATCCCCTAATACATAGGCACCAATGCCACGACTGACAGCACACTGCACATCCCATCTTGGAAAACAAACACTACCTGAACAACTTTCAAGATACTCACCATGGAAGCCTGGCTGTCACCCTAGCGTATCTCAAGGTCACATTGTACACATACAGAGGCGCTTTCTCCCTGCCTCCCTACTTAAGACACTTCCGATTGAAGCACTCCTCCCTTACCTGGGAATCATCAACAGCTCCCTCACTAAAGGCAATTTCACCTTGAACCTCAATATTGTACAAATCCTCCCACTTCTCAAATAAACAGCACCAGACCCTAATGACCTCAGCAACAACTGCCTCATCACCCATCTTCCCTTTTTGTGTACGATCCTTGAGAAAGCAGTAGCCACACAACTCCTCCAACATAACTAACTAACCTCCTTCAATCCTACCAATCTGGCTTCCGACTCGGATGCACCAAGGTGATTGATGATGCCCTTAACATCCATTCCCCCTGATTCCTTTTGCCCTCTGAGCCGTGTTTGACAAAGTAGATCACTCGACACTCACTGCCATTTTACATCAATGCATGGGGATAAGTGAGAGCTTTATCAGCTGGTTCAAGTCCTACGTCGCTAACCCCCACCAATTCTTCTGAGTTGATTCCTCCAGATCACAAACTCTACCAATTACCTGAGAACTCCCATAAGGATCCACCCCCTCCCCCCTCTTGAAATGGAACTGCTTGGAACTCTCCTGGCTAAACACACCATCTAAATCCACCAATAAGCAGATGACATGCAGTTCTGCCTCAACATATCCTCTATGTAAGACACCAAAAGGCTCACGGTTTGCCTCACATTGACCTAGTCTTGGATGTTCAGTACTTACCTGAAGCTTAGCCCCTCTAAGAGCAAATTTCTACTAATGACCAACAACACTGACCAACGCTATGAACCTCGAGGGATTCACACCCAGCTGACCACCTTCACCAAATGCCTTGGATTCTACATCAACAGACACCTCTCCTTCAAAGAGCACATAGCACGGAAGACACAAGCAGATTGGTACAAACTTTCTCTCCTGCTGAAAATCGAGCCCTGCATCCCAGCTAATACATACAGATCTGCTCTCCAAGTCTTGGTTTTCACCCACCCGGATTATGGCAATACCCGCTGACCACCCTGGCACCTATAGGTCATGTCTGATATGCTGCATTGCGAATCATCAAAGGACTCTGTAAATATGACCACATCACTTGACCCTCATCAAACTACACAGGCCCCCCCTGCATGCATATATTGGGCCTTATTATGAGTCACCCGGTCTGGAAAAAATGGTGGCGGTAAACCAGCCGCCACCATTGTTTCCGGACCAGGTGATCTCGAGTTCTGCAGGCGGGAGGTGTCATTCCCGCCAGGTCTGACCTGGCGGGTTTAACACCACCCGCCTGCAGGCAGACATGAAAACGCCGGCACCATCACAAGATGGTGCCAGTGTTTCCACTTCCCCATTCCCATTGAGTCCTATGGGACTCAATGGGAATCAGGATTTACCGAATTCCTCTTCCGGAATTCCCGGGTCACCGGGGTCGTAATGCCCCGGTAATTCCGGGAATCACGGAGGCGGAATGGTAATACGAGTCCGGCGGTAACCTGCCAGAATTTCAGGCACGGTTACCGCCGGACTCGTAATGAGGCCCATTGTCTACAAATCCTGTTGCATCAACCAAGAAATTCCTATATAAAAGCCATCACAGGATACTGAATTTCTATATATTGCCTAAGATCCACAAGCATCCCACGTCGCCTTCAGGGAGACCCATTGTGGCTGGCATGGACAGTGTACTGCAAATATATTGATTTCTTTCTGCAACCCATCGTACAAAAAAACAGCACATATGTCAAAGATACATCACTTTTTCTAAAACACCTCAATAACTCCAAATACATCGAGGTACAGGTGGGACAGTGATAACGTATTTTTCTTCTGACAAATTCCTCCACAAATTGCCTTAAACTATTAAAATTGTTATTCAGTGTGTCCATTTTAAGTTCTATCCGTTTCAGCCTGTCTTCCTCTGTGTCGCTTTTTGGCATTTCTTCTTTTTTTCCTGGTCTGCAACAAATAAATATATATATATATGTTAGATGCCCATAAAATACTGAACATTATTTTGCTTATGCAGAACACTGTGTATCATTACTATCGCTATCTTCGGACATTTCCCCATGCAGACAATTCTCCTCCAGCCACTCCAAAGTACTCCAAATTTCTGTATCAAAAGAACAGAAAAAAAAATATTTTTTCTGCCCCTCATATCAAAAAAGTACACACACATATAAGAAAAATGAAGTTGACTTACACCATTGTTGTAATTTGTCTTTGCTGTAGTGCGTGCGTCTACTGTTGGTCATGCCTGCAGAGTTTCTGTGAGGTGCTTACGTTGGCGTCATACCTTCTTTTTTTATGGTACAATCCATTTCATTATACATGGTCATTTAATGCATGTTTTTTTTCAGACGTTGAGGTTTCCCTATTTATTTACCAGTAATTATAATTTCTTTATGTGTCCTTTTTCAAAGTTCAGCTTTTTTTGTCTAACACAATAATACATTTCAAGTGCCCCTTGACTGTTTGGGTAGTGATGACCTCGTCCGCGCCCGTATGCAGACAGGCGCTCAGTCCGTGCCTTTCCAATATCGATAGCGAGGGGGTTCTGTATGGTCTATGTTATATGTTTATAAAGTAATCAAATTATACTACATATCTCCCAAGATCACATGATGATAGTGTATATTCAGCAGAAAAACTTTATTAACGCGATGTTATGATTAGGTTCCCCTTCAGAAAACCTGTGAAATTCAGTTAAAATAAATGTTTGTTAAAGGGACGTTATGGTTAAGTTGCCCTACTAAAAACCCGTAAAATTCACACAAAAAAAACTTTGTTAAGGGGACATTATGGTTAAGTTGCCCTATCAAAAACCTGTGCGCTTCACTAAAAATACTTTTCAAACGTGCCATTATGGTTCAAAGTAAAACCCAAAAACCCCTCAACTTCGCTAGTTATGGGACGCTAAGCAACCATAACTGGCCGCACCACTGTGCACTGCTAACACTAACACCCAGGACATCAAAGATGACATCACAAAAGTCATTGATGACATCACTGATGACATCACATGTGTAGCACCTTCGTTTTTGCTCACTGCCACATCTAGGCCAGGTGGTTTTATTTACTGACAGTTGGAAAGTTAACTTTCAAAAGGTATTACATTTATAGATATTTCTATTCTCACATGTTCTTACAATACTTTCCTTAAATTTCATCACATGTGCATTTACTTTTCATGAAAAGTCTGTTCAAAGGATTCTTATTGTAATGTTGATAAAAAAGTGTCAAGGATCATTAGAATAAATGTCATGAGGTACGTAGTGCATTAAGCAATGCATTTATATAAATAGCATTCTATTATGAAGTTCTTTCCAGTATACTTATCTACTCATGTAGAACCGTAGGCAGTGTGTGCAGCATGCATGATGGAGGTGCAATATTAATAATCTTGCCATGTGGAATAGTGAAATGATAAAAGCTTTCTTATTAGAGTTTAGCGTACTGTGACACATTTAATAAGTACCTAATAAAACCCACTTACTACATAATTGCATTATTTCAAACAAAACACAAACACACAACACATACAAATATGAGCATATACAGGGAGAATGAAGTAAACGAAATAAAAGCAGTATTACCAGTCAATCTGTGTATGAAGATAATTCTTCATGCACAGAAATTATTGCTCTGCTTCAAAACTACTACTTCCCTATGTATAACTATCACATACTGTGAGTAGACCCTAAGGAAAGTAGTATGAGTACAATGTATACAAGTATGAGCATATCCAGGGAAAGTACAGTAATAAAAAAACAGTAGAACTATAAAAAAATAAAACTGTTGATACCCTTACTGATCATCCTCATACATAGCTGATTGGCTGCCGGGCCTACCTCTTGCCCCATTGGCCGCCTGCAGGCGAAGCCGGCCCCCTCCCTCCGGGGCTCACGAGAGGCTAAGCCAGCACCTGCCCTGTGCCTGCACAGCAGTCCCCACCACCCACCGGAGGAGCAGGAGCTCCGGACCATGTCCATGCAGGAGCAGAGGACCAACAAGTGCATCAGCTGACTTCAGGCATATTTATGGTAAGCGCTTTTGCTCCGGCGAAATTTCTTTAAAAATGCGCATTTCGACCGCGCTCAGCTGCTTGTGAGCCTACTTTGCTTATTTTGAGTGTGGAGGCTCTGTCCACATTGCCCTACACCATAAAGCCCACAACCAAGCCACTCGCCGCCATTCTAGCCCACTAGGCTCTCTGCCACTTCAAGATGGCCGCCCCCTGAATCCAGCACCTAGATCTGCCAAATCCAGGCCTCCAGCAGCCAGCTGATTGGCTGCCGGGCCTACCACTTGCCCCATTGGCCGCCGGCAGTTGAAGCCGGCCCCCTCCCTCCGGGGCTCACGAGAGGCTAAGCCAGCACCTGCCCTGTGCCTGCACAGCAGTCCCCACTACCCACCCGAGGAGCAGGAGCTCCGGACCATGTCCCTGCAGGAGCAGAGGACCAACGAGTGCATCAGCTAACTTCAGGCATAAGCGTACCTATTTATGCTAAGCGCTTTTGCTCTGGCGAAATGTCTTTAAAAATGCGCATTTCACCCGCGCTTAGTTGCTTGTGAGCCTACTTTGCTTATTTTGAATGTGTAGGCTCTGTCCACATTGCCCTACACCATAAAGCCCACAACCAAGCCACGCGCCACCATTCTAGCCCACGAGGCTCTCTGCCACTTCAAGATGGCTGCCCCTGAATCCAGCATCTACATCTGTCGAATCCAGGCCTCCAGCAGCCAGCTGATTGGCTGCCGGGCCTACCTCTTGCCCAATTGGCCGCCGGCAGGCGAAGCCGGCAGGCGAAGCCGGCTCCCCCCCCTCCGGGGCCCACGAGAGGCAAGGCCAGCACCTCTTTTGTGCCTGTTCGGTGCCGTGACTGCCGTCTGCCAGACGCCCTGGCCCTCTTCACATAAGGTACTCTTGCATCCCTCGGCAGCCACCAAACTGCCACAGTAGTCCAAATCTGCCTCAATGTACTTATGTGTAACCACGTTTTCTCCACATGAACTAATGGTCCTACCTATGCCTATGCAGCCTGACCGCTATGACCATGCCCCTACACTGAACTCGTGCACTGCCAGAACTGCATTTAGCCTATCTATGATTGCATTGCCTAGCCTAGAGGTGCCCTGTGCCCAGAATTGCATTCAGCCTCTCTATGATTGCATTTAGCCTATCTATGATTGCATTGACTAGCCTAGAGGTGCCCTGCGCCCAGAATTGCATTTAGCCTATGTACGATTGAATTGACTAGCCTAGAGGTGCCCTGCGCCCAGAATTGCATTTAGCCTATCTACGATTGAATTGACTAGCCTAGAGGTGCCCTGTGCCCAGAATTGCATTTAGCCTATCTATGATTGCATTTAGCCTATCTATGATTGCATTGACTAGCCTAGAGGTGCCCTGCGCCCAGAATTGCATTTAGCCTATCTATGATTGCATTTAGCCTATCTATGATTGCATTGACTAGCCTAGAGGTCCCCTCCACCCAGAATTGCATTTAGCCTATCTATGATTGCATTTAGCCTATCTATGATTGCATTGACTAGCCTAGAGGTGCCCTGTGCCCAGAATTGCATTTAGCCTATCTACGATTGAATTGACTAGCCTAGAAGTGCCCTGCGCCCAGAATTGCATTTAGCCTATCTATGATTGCATTTAGCCTATTTATGATTGCATTTAGCCTATCTATGATTGCATTGACTAGCCTGGAGGTGCCCTGTGCCCAGAATTGCATTTAGCCTATTTATGATTGCATTTAGCCTATATATGATTGCATTGACTAGCCTAGAGGTGCCCTGCACTCAGAATTGCATTTAGCCTATCTATGATTGCATTTAGCCTATCTATGATTGCATTGACTAGCCTAGAGGTGCCCTGCGCCCAGAATTGCATTTAGTCTATCTATGATTGCATTTAGCCTATCTATGATTGCATTGACTAGCCTAGAGGTGCCCTGTGCCCAGAATCGCATTTAGCCTATCTATGATTGCATTTAGCCTATTTATGATTGCATTTAGCCTATCTATGATTGCATTGACTAGCCTAGAGGTGCCCTGTGCCTAGAACTGCATTTAGCCTATCTATGATTGCATTTAGCCTATCTATGATTGCATTGACTAGCCTAGAGGTGCCCTGCGCCAAGAATTGCATTTAGCCTATCTATGATTGCATTTAGCCTATCTATGATTGCATTGACTAGCCTAGAGGTGCCCTGCGCCCAGAATTGCATTTAGCCTATCTATGATTGCATTTAGCCTATTTATGATTGCATTTAGCCTATCTATGATTGCATTGACTAGCCTAGAGGTGCCCTGCGCCCAGAATTGCATTTAGCCTATCTATGATTGCATGTAGCCTATCTATGATTGCATTGACTAGCCTAGAGGTGCCCTGCACCCAGAATTGCATTTAGCCTATCTATGATTGAATTTAGCCTATCTATGATTGCATTGACTAGCCTAGAGGTGCCCTGCGCCCAGAATTGCATTTAGCCTATCTATGATTGAATTGACTAGCCTAGAGGTGCCCTGCGCCCAGAATTGCATTTAGCCTATCTATAATTGCATTTAGCCTATTTATGATTGCATTTAGCCTATCTATGATTGCATTGACTAGCCTAGAGGTGCGCTGCGCCCAGAATTGCATTTAGCCTATCTACGATTGAATTGACTAGCCTAGAGGTGCCCTGCGCCCAGAATTGCATTTAGCCTATCTATGATTGCATTTAGCCTATCTATGATTGCATTGACTAGCCTAGAGGTGCCCTGCACCCAGAATTGCATTTAGCCTATCTATGAATGCATTTAGCCTTTTATGATTGCATTGACTAGCCTAGAGGTGCCCTGCACCCAGAATTACATTTAGCCTATCTATGATTGCATTTAGCCTATTTATGATTGCATTTAGCCTATCTATGATTGGATTGACTAACCTAGAGGTGCCCTGCACCCAGAATTGCATTTAGCCTATCTACGATTGAATTGACTAGCCTAGAGGTGCCCTGCGCCCAGAATTGCATTTAGCCTATCTATGATTGCATTTAGCCTATTTATGATTGCATTTAGCCTATCTATGATTGCATTGACTAGCCTGGAGGTGCCCTGCCCCAGAATTGCATTTAGCCTATTTTTGATTGCATTTAGCCTATCTATGATTGCATTGACTAGCCTAGAGGTGCCCTGCGCCCAGAATTGCATTTAGCCTATCTATGATTGTATGTAGCCTATCTATGATTGCATTGACTAGCCTAGAGGTGCCCTGCGCCCAGAATTGCATTTAGCCTATCTATGATTGAATTTAGCCTATCTATGATTGCATTGACTAGCCTAGAGGTGCCCTGCGCCCAGAATTGCATTTAGCCTATCTACGATTGAATTGACTAGCCTAGAGGTGCCCTGCGCCCAGAATTGCATTTAGCCTATCTATGATTGCATTTAGCCTATTTATGATTGCATTTAGCCTATCTATGATTGCATTGACTAGCCTAGAGGTGCGCTGCGCCCTGAATTGCATTTAGCCTATCTACGATTGAATTGACTAGCCTAGAGGTGCCCTGCACCCAGAATTGCATTTAGCCTATCTATGATTGCATTTAGCCTATCTATGATTGCATTGACTAGCCTAGAGGTGCCCTGCACCCAGAATTGCATTTAGCCTATCTATGGATGCATTTAGCCTATTTATGATTGCATTGACTAGCCTAGAGGTGCCCTGCACCCAGAATTGCATTTAGCCTATCTATGATTGCATTTAGCCTATCTATGATTGCATTTAGCCTATCTATGATTGCATTGACTAGCCTAGAGGTGCCCTGCACCCAGAATTGCATTTAGCCTATCTATGATTGCATTTAGCCTATCTATGATTGCATTGACCAGGCTAGAGGTCCCCTGCGCCCAGAATTGCATTTAGCCTATCTATGATTGCATTTAGCCTATCTATGATTGGATTGACTAGCCTAGAGGTGCCCTGCGCCCAGAATTGCATTTAGCCTATCTACGATTGAATTGACTAGCCTAGAGGTGCCCTGCGCCCAGAATTGCATTTAGCCTATCTATGATTGCATTTAGCCTATTTATGATTGCATTTAGCCTATCTATGATTGCATTGACTAGCCTGGAGGTGCCCTGCACCCAGAATTGCATTTAGCCTATTTTTGATTGCATTTAGCCTATCTATGATTGCATTGACTAGCCTAGAGGTGCCCTGTGCCCATAATTGCATTTAGCCTATCTATGATTGCATTTAGCCTATCTATGATTGCATTGACTAGCCTAGAGGTGCCCTGCACCCAGAATTGCATTTAGCCTATCTATGATTGCATTTAGCCTATCTATGATTGCACTGACTAGCCTAGAGGTACCCTGTGCCCAGAATTGCATTTAGCCTATCTATGATTGCATTTAGCCTATTTATGATTGCATTTAGCCTATCTATGATTGCATTGACTAGCCTAGAGGTGCCCTGCGCCCAGAATTGCATTTAGCCGATCTATGATTGCATTTAGCCTATCTATGATTGCATTGACTAGCCTAGAGGTGCTCTGTGCCCAGAATTGGATTTAGCCTATCTATGATTGCATTTAGCCTATCTATGATTGCATTGACTAGCCTAGAGGTGCCCTGCGCCCAGAATTGCATTTAGCCTATCTCCAATTGAATTGACTAGCCTAGAGGTGCCCTGCACCCAGAATTGCAATTAGCCTATCTATGATTGCATTTAGCCTATTTATGATTGCATTTAGCCTATCGATGATTGCATTGACTAGCTTAGAGGTGCCCTGCGCCCAGAATTGCATTTAGCCTATCTATGATTGCATTTAGCCTATTTATGATTGCATTTAGCCTATCTATGATTGCACTGACTAGCCCAGAGGTGCCCTGCACCCAGAATTGCATTTAGCCTATCTATGATTGCATTTAGCCTATCTATGATTGCATTGACTAGCCTAGAGGTTCCCTGCGCCCAGAATTGCATTTAGCCTATCTATGATTGAATTTAGCCTATCTATGATTGCATTGACTAGCCTAGAGGTGCCCTGCGCCCAGAATTGCATTTAGCCTATCTACGATTGAATTGACTAGCCTAGAGGTGCCATGCGCCCAGAATTGCATTTAGCCTATCTATGATTGTATTTAGCCTATTTATGATTGCATTTAGCCTATCTATGATTGCATTGACTAGCCTAGAGGTGCCCTGCGCCCAGAATTGCATTTAGCCTATCTACGATTGAATTGACTAGCCTAGAGGTGCCCTGCGCCCAGAATTGCATTTAGCCTATCTATGATTGCATTTAGCCTATCTATGATTGCATTGACTAGCCTAGAGGCGCCCTGCATACAGAATTGCATTTAGCCTATCAATGAATGCATTTAGCCTATTTATGATTGCATTGACTAGCCTAGAGGTGCCCTGCGCCCAGAATTGTATTTAGCCCATCTTTGGTGTACTACTACCCCTGTACTCATACCACTGCTCTCTCATACCCAGGTGCTTCACGATTGCATGCTAACTGCCAACAACCACCTTGAAACTCTCCTATCCCACCTACGCACACAATGTATCTCCATACGCTACTTAGATCACTTCTTTATTTTATGAATATCCAATACCCGACCATGATACCAAACTTACTCTCACACGAGCCCCTACCGAATTCTCACAAACCAACTGATATGATCTCTGTACCCTGCACTGTCCTCCAGAGAAACCTCAAACTACGTGCCAGGCTCCCAAGGCTTTATGACCCTTTAACCAAATCAGCCCATAGCAAGGCTACTTCCAGCCCTCACAGCCCCTCCCAGCACCCTCTTCAACTGAACAGTAGACTCTATCGTGAACCGATCCACGCCCAGAAAGACACGCATAAACCCTCACTAACACTTCTAAAACCATTACAATCTGAGACCAAGGGAGCACTGATAAACACCCGCTCCATGGTAGCCCACGCTACAGACATTGCCGACCTACTGCACAATGAAGACTTGGACTTCTTAGCCGTCACTGAATCCTGGCTACATCCAACAGCAGGCCGCGCAATTATTTTAGCCTTACCAGATGACTACACGCTACTAAGACTAGATAGTACCACCTCTCGAGGCGGAGGTCTTGCCATTATAGCTAAAACTAAATTCCCTCTGACCATTGAGTCACCAGCCAACATAGGATCGTGTGAATCCTTAACTGCAAAGCTATCCTTATCTAATAGACAATCCATCTCCATTCACCTCATTTACCGACCACCTGGCCCCTTAGGATCTTTTGAAGAAGACCTCACAAACATCCTATCAAATAAACTCAAGAACTCCTCACAAAGTATCTTATTAGGTGACTTTAACCTTGGTTTTAGTGACCCCACCGATGCTAACGCCACAATAATTAATAATACTTTAGAAGAACTAGACTTTACCCAAAAGATCACAGAGCCCACTCATACCAAAGGTAGATCCCTGGACTGGCTAGCTGTGCACAATTGCCCAGTCTTGATCTCTTCTATACTCCCACAGCCCTGGACAGACCACTACTTGATATCGTTCACCCTAGAGGCGACACCAGCACAAATTGACAGCATAGCTCCAGCTGTTCAGACTAGAAATAAAAAGAACATCACCCCTGAAAATGTGATCCCATTAATCGCACCGACCTTGAATGCCATTCCGGACCTTACAGACCCCTCTATGATGGTTGACATATATAATAGAGTCATGCTCTCTTCTCTAGATGCCATAGCCCCACTGAAGTTAAAAAAAAAGCAAACCCAGAAAACACATCAACGCCTGGTTTTCTCCTCATCTTAAAGCCCTCAGACAAGAAAAGCGATGCTGTGAAAAAATTTGGAGATCACTTCCCTCAGAAAAAAATAAGAAAAATTTGAGTAAACTAGCCTCCCACTACAAAAAAGAAATCATCCTGGCCAAACAAACGTCCTACAGTACTCGAATCTCACAATCCAAATCCAACACTAGAGAGCTCTTTACAATACTAAAAGAGGTTGAATCTCCCATCCAAGCTCCTGACTTGTGCCTCAAGGACAAAAATTGGTGCACGGGTATACAAAATGCCTTAGCTAACAAAATCTCCTCTCTCAAGACTAAGATAAACATTAAAAAAGACTCCCTTCTCTCTTCTACCAAACCCAGTATCCCCACCCCTAAAAAGAGACACCCTACTCAGACACACACCCCTGTGCACATTCCCCACTTTAACTTCCACTGAGTATCTACTAAAGAGGTAGAAAAGGTCATTCTCACCCTCAAACCTTCGAATTGCCATGGGGACCTATGCCCCGCACAATTGATAAAGGATGCGGCTCGTGATCTCGCACCATTTATTACCAAACTAATAAATGTGTCATTCACATCAGGCAGCGTACCTAACAATCTCAAACAATCATGGGTCCTCCCCCTGCTTAAAAAACCAAATCTAGATCCCTCTACTCCCACTAATTACCGTCCCATCACCACAGTACCATTCCTTCTTAAAATCCTCGACAAAATAGCATACCAACAAATCCAACATTACCTTGAGCACTTCCATCTCTTAGGAGTCAGACAATCGGGCTTCAGGCCTCAACACGGCACCGAAACCGCACTCATAGATCTCAAGGCACAGATAGATGAGCTGAGAGATCAGGGTAAAAAGGCAATACTGCTTCTTCTTGATCTCTCGGCTGCATTCGACCTGGTCGACCACGAGATCCTATGCGACCACCTTCAAAAAGCCGCCCACTTTTCTCAAGAGGCAACTGACTGGATCCAATCCTTTCTAAATAACCGCACAATGAGAGTCTTTTCCCTACTAGCAGCAGCCAACCCAACACCCATCACCTGTGGCGTACCTCAGGGATCTTGCGTCTCACAAAGCCCCTTTTCGATGATCTAGATGGTCTGGGTATCACCTACACTAATTATGCCGATGATACACAGATCCTCATCCCGTTGACGGGGGATTATGACAAGGATTTGGCCTTCGTCAACAAAGTGTACCTCATCATCCAGGCTTGGATGGCCTCACACGGTCTATGCCTGAATGATGACAAAACAGAACTCCTCATTCGAGGGTCCTCACATAACCTGAACAAACTAGACCAAAACTACTCCTCCTTCGTAATTGACAACAATAAGATCACGGTAGCCAAGGAGGTCAAAACCCTTGGCTTTTACCTAGACTCCACTCTCACCTTTAAAAAACAAGTTAATGCTATGGCATCCGCCACATTTTACACATGCAAACTCATTAGAGCAGCCAAACCTTTTCTCTCCCCGTCTAACTGTCTCACCCTAGCAAGGGCTCTGATCTTGTCCAATTTGGACTATTGCAACGCACTTTATGTAGGATGCAACAAATATATCACGAACAAAATTCAGATCCTTCAAAATAATGCCCTAAGAGCGGCCCTCAGTATCCCAAAGAAAACCCACATCTCTAATACTAAAAGGTCTGTCAACTGGCTTTCTACCAAAGACAAAATATTCCTGAAATCGGTTTCCCTGACCCACAAATGCCTCCACCAAGAAGCCCCTCAATACCTTATCTCTAGATTCACCAGACCCACCTCCGCTCGCCCCTCTAGAATGACCAATTCCAATCTCCTCCTGGTGCCCAGGTTTAAGCGTTCTATGTCGGGTGGGAACAGCTTTCCGGTTAAAGCAGCACAATATTGGAACTCCCTTCCACCTCCTTGCAGGGAGGACCTCCCCTACCACCTATTCAGAACTAAGACCATCCACTGGCTCAAGATTCATGACACTTAACAACCTCATGCTCTCTCGCTGCCCTGACACTACACCACTATGATTGTAAATATGTATATTTAGGTTGCCAACTGATCAGTGCAGTTACCTTGTCACTAGACAACCGATGTATTGTATATAGTATCGCCTATGTTGTATATTTCTGTAACCCATGCCTCTTCGGCGCGCGTTGTTTCTTTTTGGCGTGTCCAGCATTGTAACCACGGCTGGACTTCATTACCCTGTATGTAACCAAGCTTTGCAATCCTCTTGTTGCCTCTGCGCCTTGCTGCCCCTTTGGGGTTAGGTGCGCAATATAAATAAATAAATACAAATACAAAATAGAAAGCATTGCTGTCTTCCAAGTCTGTGCTTTCCCCTATGTATATGTTTCATATGCTGTGAGTGAACCCCAAGTGAATTACTGTAAGAACTTATTTGAAGTATACATCTACAAATGTAGTACTTTTTGAATTTTTAGTTCCTGACTGTTACTGGCCTACATATGTCAGTAAAGGAAAAAAGAGTGAGCCAGAAATGTGATGTCATCAGTGATGTCATCAATGACATTTGTGATGTCATCTTTGATGTCCTGGGTGTTAGTCTTAGCAGTGCACGGTGGTAGTGCGAGTTATGGTTGCTTAGCTTACCATAACTGGCGAATGTGAGGGGTTTTCGGTTTTACTTTGAACCATAATGGCACGTTTGAAAAGTATTTCATGAAAATGATACACAACAAGATACTTTAGAACAAACTCTCCAGCGCTGTCATGATGCCTACCCCCGGGGAACCACCAGGTCCAGCAACCCCGGAAGCAGGCATCAAGTTCTTTTGAGCAAGCCCAAAATCCCCTGCTAGGGGCTGTTTGGGTGCGGCCCTGGCGCGCCAGGCTCATAAAGTAGAACTTACTTGATGCAGACCATGCTGCAAGCTTACCTGGTGCAGACCATGCTGCAGAGCTCTAAGCCAAATGAGGCTTGGAAGGGACTATTTTACCTAGGGACTATTTTTTACTCAGGTGGGGCTGGGGAAGAATACTTACCTGGGACTACTTTGGAGGCTATTTAAACCACGCCCGAAGAGCAGCACACGCTTCGCTTTATTCTGCATCCAGCAGCGTAACGCTCACCGTCTCTGCAAGCCTGCTTCCAGTTTTCTGCCACGCCCACCTCGAGTCTGCAGCTCCTAGAAAAAGGGAGGAACAGAAGGAGAAAAGGTTAGAATAAGAGCAAACCTTCAATCTTTGCCTGAATTCCGGATCCACCGCACCTTCGAGCTGGAAGAAAGAAGCATTTACGCGCGCCGCCTTGCCTGCTGCAGCGCCGCGCTGAACTCACCGGCCTTCGCAGCATCCTCACGATCCACCGCATCCTTCTGCACATTCCCGCCACATTCTGGCACTTAAGGGGAACACAAGAACAGCAAAGGTGAGCCAAGGAAATAAACAAAGGCAATAGTAACTAACCCCATAGACTTACCTGATTACCGCCGGGTGTACTATTCCTCTTCACGGGTCGGCGCAGTCTCCATTGCATCCTCGCCGCACCCGGCCCCTAAGGGGAACAAAAGGACGACAAGGTGAGACAACGGGACAAATAAGGGGAACTCTTCTCACCGCAATAGACTTACCTAATTTTACCGCCGGAGGCATAATTCCCCCAACTTCATGTTTTCTCACCACACCTGAATAAGGGAACAAGTAGCTTACATTCTGGCCTTATTTTATTGAACTGTTTAGGATAAGCCAAATCCTCACCTGAACTTTGTCAGCTACCAAGAGGAACTCTTCGCTGGGGTCAAGCAGCAAACTGCAAGGAATCGGACAAGAGTGAAAGTCAGACATGTGAACTCTTCCGAACTACATATTTTTCGGAGTCAATATTGCTCTGGAACTCACCAATTCCTTCGAGCCAGTGAAGCAACTGGTTATCAACGCGCCCCTGCGCTCATTGCAGGATGGAGAGCTCATCTTTTCAAACCATCAGGTGAGACTATAAGAGGGGACATCAAAGGTGATCTGTGGGGAGAACAGAGGGGGTGGGGGGAATTTACGCTCAACTCCACGGGTGGTTAATTCCCTTTCTCCATTTGCAGAAGAATATTCCTACGGGCCAAGCAAACGAAGCTAGGTGGCCCAGTCCAGTCCGTCATCTCGGCCCTATGCGTCACATTGGTGGAGACCGCAGCTGTCCAGTTCAGATCGATGCCTCTGTAGGAGCCAGGTGAGCGTAACAAGCGCATGGAAGAAAAAATGAACAAGCTCATGACAAATTTCCACCTTTTGAAAGATTTTGTGGAGGACCATATACAAGAAAAAATAGATACCATTTTGCAACATGTACCTGTCCCCCCTCTCCATATCCCAGACAATTATCCCCAAACCCTCACCACATAGAAAAACGTTTTGATGAGATTCCCATCCCTTCATCTCCTCCTATCAATCCTCTTGAAAACCCCAATTTCCCTGTGTTTGTGTCCGTTTCTGCTACCCCTTCTCTATCATAAATTGTACATATATATAATATAATGAAAAATAAATGTTATGTTGTGTTAATTTAGTCATTTGAGTTTTTTTAAAAAAAAGCCAGTTTTGGTGTCCGCGGACAACACGGGTGCCCTGAAATGTTTGTAAATATACGAAATGGGGGTGTCCTGAGGACACTATACCTGTCCGTATTGTTCGCAGGCGAGTTGAAACTGTTCTTAGAACACATCAAGTGTCCCGGGATGTTCATAAATAAACAGAATGGGGGTGTCCTCAGGACGCTATGCCTGTCCGTATTGTTCGCAGGTGAGTTGAAACTGTTCTGAGAACACACGCGGTGTCCTGAAAAGTTCATAAATAAACAAAATCGGGGTGTCCTGAGGATGCTATACCTGTCAGTACTATTTGTAGGCAGGTTGAAACTGT
This sequence comes from Ambystoma mexicanum, assembly GCF_040938575.1. Classification (NCBI taxonomy): domain Eukaryota; kingdom Metazoa; phylum Chordata; class Amphibia; order Caudata; family Ambystomatidae; genus Ambystoma; species Ambystoma mexicanum. The sequence continues at coordinate 954,724,489 of NC_090925.1, forward strand.
TCTAAGAACACATCAAGTGTCCCGGGATGTTCGGAAATAAACAAAATGGGGGTGTCCTCAGGATGCTATGCCTGTCCGTATTGTTCGCAGGCGAGTTGAAACTGTTCTAAGAACACACGCGGTGTTCTGAAATGTTCATAAATAAATGAAATGGGGGTGTTCTGAGGACGCTATGCCTGTCCGTATTGTTCGCAAGCAAGTTGAAACTGTCCTAAGAACACACGCGGTGTCCTGAAATGTTCGTAAATAAACAAATTTGGGGTGTCCTAAGGACGCTGTCCGTATTGTTCATGGGCAAGTTGAAATTGTTCTAAGAACTCATCAAGTGTCCTGGGATGTTCGTAAATAAACAAAATCAAAATGGGGGTGTCCTGAGGACGCTATACCTGTCCGTATTGTCCGTAGGCAAGTTGAAACTGTTCTAAGAACACACGCAGTGTTCTGAAATGTTCGTAAATAAACGAAATGGGGGTGTCCCGAGGACGCTATGCCTGTCCGTATTGTTCGAAGGCAAGTTCAAACTGTTCTAAGAACACAGGCGGTGTCCTGAAATGTTTGTAAATAAACAAAATGAGGACAGGTCCTGAGGACACTATACCTGTCCCTACTGTTGGTAGGCAGGTTGAAACTGTTCTAAGAACACATCAAGTGTCCCGGGATGTTCATAAATAAACGAAATGGGGGTGTCCTGAGGACACTATACCTGTCCGTACTGTTCGTAGACGGGTTGAAACTGTTCTAAGAACAAACGCCTGTCCATAACTGTTCGTTTCACTTGTGTCACACTTTTAATTAGTTTCAGGACCCGAACAGTGTCCGTAGAACACCAACACGCATGCGCAAAACAGTTTCAGTGCATTTGGTGTCCTGCAGACACCCTTTCCACTCACGGACATGTTTGCGATGCCATCATGTGACCGTGCCCATGCTGAGCATGTGTTCTGACTGCGGACACTGTTCGTGTCCCTGAACAATTTAAAACTACCTTTTCAGGCTATCCACAATATTTTATAATAATAAATCACCATAGCACAAGTTCCAGACAATAATCCTGACTTTCTACATACTTTTTGAGCCTTTTTTTGGTGTTCGATCTGTCCGCGGACAGCGCGGGTGTCGCGAAGCGCGCACCAGCACCCCTATAAAAGGCCACACCCCAGAGCTCATCCTCATTGTGTTTCTGGCTATCTTACAGAACATAGTGCATTTTTTGCTGCCAATTTTCCAGATTTATTTCTGAAACTTGATAGCATCCATGGCTCCACTACTACCACCTGGTGCTACATCTGACCCAGCACCACCCCCACCACCACCACCACCTCCCAAAGGGCCTGAAGAGGGGAACAGGAGTGAGGATGCAGAGGAGGATGAAGAGGATGAAGAGGATGAGGTAGTGGAAGTCCCTACTACCAGCACTCGCAGTGACTCTTGGGTGTGGCGGTTATTTACCATTCAGCATGGGAACGTACCCAAGGTGTGTGCGAACAAAGTCACCTGCAACGAGTGCAAAATGGTGCTCAGTCACGGGAGGCTTGGTCCGTACAGCTTTGGTACGACAACTATGAAGTGACACCTAAGGTCATTCCACGGTGGGGCCATTCGCAAGGTTGTACCTTGCGAGGAGCGCAGTAGGTTGAGATCCTCTACTACATCCTCCGTTTCCGATCCTGTCACCACAAGGAACACTCCTGTGGGAGAGCGTATGCCTCCAGCTGCCTCACAGGCCATTCGCAATGCTGATGACCCTTACCTTTTGAGGGTCAAAGTTGTGTGTATGTACTGTGACACAGTACTCTGCAGGGGGGAGAGACTTCGTAGTGCTTTTGAGACTACGGTCTCAGAGCACAAGAAGACCTGTCCACTATCCAAGTAAGGCCCTCCCTACATCTTCCTCTCTCCACCCGCCCTTTCTTATCCCCGTGGTTGGTGCCCCCCTTACCCTCCTTTCCCCTCCTCTCCTAGTGTGTTGTGTGTAAAAAACCAAAAAATATATAAAACAACAAAAATAAAAAAAGGCTCTTTTCAGAGCCGCCTTTCAGTTTAAAAATAGAAGTGGCAAATAAATGGAGCAGGGCCCTGTGTACTTTTTAGAAGTCCGCGGACAGTTTGCGGACATCTAAAATTTTGGGGTGCTGCCCTATCATAACCATTGCACTTTTCTCTGGGAGAAAGTGGTGGCTCTGAAAAGAGCCTTTTGGTGGTGTTTGTTTGTGTTTGAAAAACTTGAAATGGTCAACACCTACTGCAAAATGGATGGCTGAAATTCCAAAAAAGGTTGCAGTGCATTTTGTACATTTCTCAGAAAAATCAGATTGCCAGCATAAGTAAGATGGACTCCATCTCTGCGGAAAATGTATGTGCTACAAAACAAAATATTTTCATTGTGAAAAGAGGACATGCCGACATCTCTTAGAAAGGCACAAACAGCCTTATTGACATTGCGCAATCTGAGAAAAAATTACTTGAGAATTTGGAAACATATCCATGACCTTCCCAAGTCCTTCTTTCATTGCAAATTGCAAAGAAATTCCAGACACATGTCCTAAACTATTCCCTCCAAAATGAATTATCATTATGTCTGGATGATGCTCTGTCTCCAAAGTAGCACAGAGAGGTAGCAAGTCCAGCCACTTCATTCCATGCAATCCATGCCAGTGCACTTCCACATGTGGTAATCTAAGATCTACAGCTACTCCACAGCTTTCTGCCTGCACCTTCAACCAATGTATCCACGAGTCTCCCAAAATCCAGACAATCTGTTTTCTGAAGCACACAGCCATAGCCATCTATTCTTCTCTCAGGAAAAATACTTTCTGACAAACTCTCTCCTGACACAACACACCCACTAAACTTTACTGACCAATCCCTTGCTCTGCTCATTCTCATTTTGCATGCCTCCCCACCCCAAAATCCCTGTATGTAACACGCGATGTCTGCGGACTACCGCCATGTCCGCGGACATATCGTAACATGGACAGCCCTTCTACCATTTCCACTTCACTCTCTGTGCCATTCCGTCACTGGATACAGCTAAGCAGTCACACAACCATCCACCAATCACATCCAAGACCTCTACATCTAACTCCATCATCATAGATCAGCATGTCAAATGTACTGTTAATCACTCTGAGTACAAGTGTCATATCATTGGAAAGCACCTACTACAAGAACTACTGTACAAGTCTCCAAGATTTCTACTTGCAGCTGCATGCATATCCTTATGCATGAACACAAACTACAGGTATGCATATTTTCTGTATAGTACATGTACAATTCTTATAAATGCATATAAACAGATTAACTGCCTTTTAACCTGTATAACCTATAAAATTTACTTACTGCCATTTTTCCCATCTGCTATAATCAACTGTCAATTCCAAACCTATCTGCTATTTACTTTCTTTTTACAATCACATTTGCAAAGCATATTAAACTAACATATTTAAAGTAAAATATAAAGACTGCACATAGTCAAACGAAATTGCATGCACACACTATGTTCAGATATCAAACAAGAATACTTGTACACAAACATAAAAATCAATGTCTAAATTAACATCAGTGCTATAAAAACACAAAATTACTAATTTATTTCCTTTACAATTGCAGTGAAGACCACTCTCCTGAAATGCAGCAACAGAATCTGAAGTACAAACAACAACTCAGAAGAGACCTGCTCATTCCACAGAAAAAGTAAGTTAAAAACCACCATAATATTATTACTATTTCTGCGCCTACAAACAGAGATTGTGGACCATTCTGTCCACAAATCCCCATTTGTTAAACAGGGATTTGCAGGCAGAATGGCGCACAAATACCCATTTTTCGATGCACAAATGACATAACACAGCCCCTACAACTTTAATATTATAGAACAAAGAACTGTTTTCATTCTATACCATTAGATTTACTATAAGTGCTTATCCTCACCACTGGCTTACTTTCTACTGTCATCTGAACCCCAGTTTAGTAGCACATAAATTCAAGAATATCCATCCCAACTAGTTGTAGTTGCCCAATGCACAATCACACACCAGCACATACATCTTTATCAGCATACTCAAACACTCATGCACACAGCACACATACATTGCAGAACACCCCAACCCATACCTTCTTTATTTTTTTAACAGACCCTAAAGAATGCCTGCCAAGTCCATAGAAAGCAACACAGATGTAGAGTAAATGAAAATAGAAGTGTCCAAAATAAGCATCCATCTCTAGCAGAATTTGTACAAGAAGTTCAAACAAAACAGCTAATACAGTCATTTAGCGAAACAAAACAAGCTTCAAGTACAGAAACTTTGCCTCCTCTATCAAAATGTAAAACGAAACAGAAAACAAATTCAGCTACCACTCCTGCTAAAACTGTTCCTATAAATCTTGATATAGTGCCAAGTAAGCATACCAAAAAAAGAATTTTAGCAAAAATGTTCCTCCACAGAGTGATTCAAAATCTTATAAAAACAGGAGAGAAATCATGCACAACCCTTAAAACCTACCGTAGAAAATGAATCTTAGAAGCTTTGATAGACAGTGCAATCCTTCTCAAAAGAAAGTTATTTATTTTAGTGTTAAACAAAATCAAACCACTAACAAAACTAATGACTAAAATACAAAAAAGACTTCTCAATAAACAAATGTCAACAAAAATAACTTCTTAAATATCTGTGGAGGTGAGTGGAGTCACACCACAAACACAGAACCGTATTTCAATGAAGAAGCATACAAACAAAAGCAAAGAAATACAATTGCCATATATAGCAGTGGACGAGGTTATTAAAAAGTTAATAATACCATAATGGAACAAGAAATACTGCTTACAAAAATATCCCCAGAAAACTTAGAATTACCTCTCCATTCAACTGAACCAGAATGTCTAGTATACAAATGGCCATGCACGTCAATGTCTAACATTCCCAAATAATCTTTTAAGTCTTTACGCCAATTCCTCAATCAGTATGTGAAAGGCAAAGACAACATCAAAATGAAACTACTGCAAAATATGGATACCTGTCCAGTGCGCAAGTACACAGGACTACAAGGACATTCATTAGCCTGCATTTCAGGACCTATTTGCAAAACCACCTTCCATCATATCAAAATGATATCAACACATCATTCAACTATAAGAAATCTAGTCTATAAACTGTAGTATGCTAAAAGTCCTGCTTTGGCACTAGCCAATTTAAATAACATTCTTCTACATGGTAAAGCCAAAGACCTACTTGAAGAAATCGACAATATCCAGAGCAAATATTTTGGAAGTAAAAGCCACTTACAAAATGCAATAGCTTTACAACAGACTAGCAACATTCTACGCATGGCAACCTTCTAATACACACATACAAAAAAGAAATACTGAAATTTAAAAGTACATCTGCTGAAGTACCAAACGATGTTTGTGTATGTTGCCGCAGAACTTTTTATAAAAGTAACACAAAAACTGTAGACCTAACATACAAAATAGAAGACAATGAAGATTCTAAATGGTTTGAATTAGCTCTCTACCTTATAGTAGGAAACAAATATGAAATAACTGACCCCTTAATACTTTTCAGTTACTGCACTATAAAACTTGACAACAACCAAACTCCTTCATGTGCTATCACAAATAATGTGGAATTATTCCCACTACCAAAACCCCTACAACAACTCAATTTAGATGAGAGCATCATAATTCAAACAGTGCACCCCTTTCAAGCAATAATACGCCTTCAACCAAAAACAGCAAGATTACCTCCCTATGAATTGGTGAAAGGCATTTGTGGCAAAGTAGTGTATTTACCATTAGATCTAAAACAAAATGTGCACACTCTGTGAGTGCAACGTCCAATGGAGCAATCTTTAATTATTTCAGTAAATGGTGTACCTACAAAAGACAAAAAAATTTGGCAACAACTGGTAGACTTACATAAAGTTAGACTAGCCTTGCATAAGTAAGATGGACTCCATCTCTGCGGAAAATGTATGTGCTAAGAAACAAAATATTTTCATTGTGAAAAGAGGACATGCCGACATCTCTTAGAAAGGCACAAACAGCCTTATTGACATTGCGCAATCTGAGAAAAAATTACTTGAGAATTTGGAAACATATCCATGACCTTCCCAAGTCCTTCTTTCATTGCAAATTGCAAAGAAATTCCAGGCACATGTCCTAAATTATTACCTCCAAAATGAATTATCATTATGTCTGGATGATGCTCTGTCTCCAAAGTAGCACAGAGAGGTAGCAAGTCCAGCCACTTCATTCCATGCAATCCATGCCAGTGCACTTCCACATGTGGGAATCTAAGATCTACAGCTACTCCACAGCTTTCTGCCTGCACCTTCAACCAATATATCCACGAGTCTCCCAAAATCCAGACAATCTGTTTTCTGAAGCACACAGCCATAGCCATCTATTCTTCTCTCAGGAAAAATACTTTCTGACAAACTCTCTCCTGACACAACACACCCACTAAACTTTACTGACCAATCCCTTGCTCTGCTCATTCTCATTTTGCATGCCTCCCCACCCCAAAATCCCTGTATGTAACACGCGATGTCTGCGGACTACCGCCATGTCCGCGGACATATTGTAACATGGACAGCCCTTCTACCATTTCCACTTCACTCTCTGTGCCATTCCGTCATTGGATACAGCTAAGCAGTCACACAACCATCCACCAATCACACCCAAGACCTCTACATCTAACTCCATCATCATAGATCAGCATGTCAAATGTACTGTTAATCACTCTGAGTACAAGTGTCATATCATTGGAAAGCACCTACTACAAGAACTACTGTACAAGTCTCCAAGATTTCTACTTGCAGCTGCATGCATATCCTTATGCATGAACACAAACTACAGGTATGCATATTTTCTGTATAGTACATGAACAATTCTTATAAATGCATATAAACAGATTAACTGCCTTTTAACCTGTATAACCTATAAAATTAACTTACTGTCATTTTTCCCATCTGCTATAATCAACTGTCAATTCCAAACCTATCTGCTATTTACTTTCTTTTTACAATCACATTTGCAAAGCATATTAAACTAACATATTTAAAGTAAAATATAAAGACTGCACATAGTCAAACGAAATTGCATGCACACACTATGTTCAGATATCAAACAAGAATACTTGTACACAAACATAAAAATCAATGTCTAAATTAACATCAGTGCTATAAACACACAAAATTACTAATTTATTTCCTTTACAATTGCAGTGAAGACCACTCTCCTGAAATGCAGCAACAGAATCTGAAGTACAAACAACAACTCAGAAGAAACCTGCTCATTCCACAAAAAAAGTAAGTTAAAAACCACCATAATATTTTTACTATTTCTGCGCCTACAAACAGAGATTGTGGACCATTCTGTCCACAAATCCCCATTTGTTAAACAGGGATTTGCAGGCAGAATGGCGCACAAATACCCATTTTTCGATGCACAAATGACATAACACAGCCCCTACAACTTTAATATTATAGAACAAAGAACTGTTTTCATTCTATACCATTAGATTTACTATAAGTGCTTATCCTCACCACTGGCTTACTTTCTACTGTCATCTGAACCCCAGTTTAGTAGCACATAAATTCAAGAATACCCATCCCAACTAGTTGTAGTTGCCCAATGCACAATCACACACCAGCACATACATCTTTATCAGCATACTCAAACACTCATGCACACAGCACACATACATTGCAGAACACCCCAACCCATACCTTCTTTATTTTTTTAACAGACCCTAAAGAATGCCTGCCAAGTCCATAGAAAGCAACACAGATGTAGAGCAAATGAAAATAGAAGTGTCCAAAATAAGCATCCATCTCTAGCAGAATTTGTACAAGAAGTTCAAACAAAACAGCTAATACAGTCATTTAGCGAAACAAAACAAGCTTCAAGTACAGAAACTTTGCCTCCTCTATCAAAATGTAAAACGAAACAGAAAACAAATTCAGCTACCACTCCTGCTAAAACTGTTCCTATAAATCTTGATATAGTGCCAAGTAAGCATACCAAAAAAAGTATTTTAGTAAAAATGTTCCTCCAAAGAGTGATTCAAAATCTTATAAAAACAGGAGAGAAATCATGCACAACCCTTAAAACCTACCGTACAAAATGAATCTTAGAAGCTTTGATAGACAGTGCAATCCTTCTCAAAAGAAAGTTATTTATTTTAGTGTTAAACAAAATCAAACCACTAACAAAACTAATGACTAAAATACAAAAAAGACTTCTCAATAAACGAAATGTCAACAAAAATAACTTCTTAAATATCTGTGGAGGTGAGTGGAGTCACACCACAAGCACAGAACCATATTTCAATGAAGAAGCATACAAACAAAAGCAAAGAAATACAATTGCCATATATAGCAGTGGACGAGGTTATTAAAAAGTTAATAATACCATAATGGAACAAGAAATACTGCTTACAAAAATATCCCCAGAAAACTTAGAATTACCTCTCCATTCAACTGAACCAGAATGTCTAGTATACAAATGGCCATGCACGTCAATGTCTAACATTCCCAAATAATCGTTTAAGTCTTTACGCCAATTCCTCAATCAGTATGTGAAAGGCAAAGACAACATCAAAATGAAACTACTGCAAAATATGGATACCTGTCCAGTGCGCAAGTACACAGGACTACAAGGACATTCATTAGCCTGCATTTCAGGACCTATTTGCAAAACCACCTTCCATCATATCAAAATGATATCAACACATCATTCAACTATAAGAAATCTAGTCTATAAACTGTAGTATGCTAAAAGTCCTGCTTTGGCACTAGCCAATTTAAATAACATTCTTCTACATGGTAAAGCCAAAGACCTACTTGAAGAAATCGACAATATCCAGAGCAAATATTTTGGAAGTAAAAGCCACTTACAAAATGCAATAGCTTTACAACAGACTAGCAACATTCTACGCATGGCAACCTTCTAATACACACATACAAAAAAGAAATACTGAAATTTAAAAGTACATCTGCTGAAGTACCAAACGATGTTTGTGTATGTTGCCGCAGAACTTTTTATAAAAGTAACACAAAAACTGTAGACCTAACATACAAAATAGAAGACAATGAAGATTCTAAATGGTTTGAATTAGCTCTCTACCTTATAGTAGGAAACAAATACGAAATAACTGACCCCTTAATACTTTTCAGTTACTGCACTATAAAACTTGACAACAACCAAACTCCTTCATGTGCTATCACAAATAATGTGGAATTATTCCCACTACCAAAACCCCTACAACAACTCAATTTAGATGAGAGCATCATAATTCAAACAGTGCACCCCTTTCAAGCAATAATACGCCTTCAACCAAAAACAGCAAGATTACCTCCCTATGAATTGGTGAAAGGCATTTGTGGCAAAGTAGTGTATTTACCATTAGATCTAAAACAAAATGTGCACACTCTGTGAGTGCAACGTCCAATGGAGCAATCTTTAATTATTTCAGTAAATGGTGTACCTACAAAAGACAAAAAAAATTGGCAACAACTGGTAGACTTACATAAAGTTAGACTAGCCTTGCAATATCTAAAAGACAATAGTGAATACTACATAGAAATTAATATTGAAGAAAACTTGAAGGAAACCACTGAAATAATTCAAGAGTCACCAGAAACTGGTCAATTTGAGCTTCTAGATCCTGCGACAGTATCCAAAATGCACTCTAATGACACCGTAGAAGATGCACTAGAAACGTACCAAATGCGACAAACAAAAGGATCACCAATCAGCATATGGGAAAAAAGTATAGAAGCACTTGCTTTTCCTCTACTCTTTCCTACTGGCAAAGGAGGAAGGTATGATGATAGACCTATTGAAATAACAGCATCAGAATACCACTCGTTACGGATGTATTCCGAAGATCCCACATTTAGACAAAATGTGGAATACATATTCCACCTACTCTTTGAAAGTGAACTAGCAACTCTATGTTACAAAGTTGTACATACAATAAAATCAGAAACCCACTTTCAAAATATGTCAGCTACACATTATTGCAAAAGGTGCAAGAAAAAGATGAGGTTTTACAATCAAGTATTACAAATCTATTAGCAAACATGCGTGGTACTAAAGAGTATTGGTTCAGACGTCATGGAGATGTATGTTGTATGATAAGAAACCTTGGCCCACCCACTTGGTTTGTTACATTAAGTTGTGCAGAATATGCATGGGAAGATTTACATGATTTCCTATGCATATCAAACAAAAACAAAACAAACATAGATATACTAACACCTGGAGAACTTTGTTCTCTAGATCCTGTTAATGTTTCAAGATATTTTCATCATCGCTTCAATGCTATGCTACACTTTATTTGTAATAAAACTGTTCCTCCCCTCGGAGAAGTGCAACACTTCTTTTGGAGAAAAGAATACCAAGCCAGAGGAGCACCACATATTCACATGCTTTTATGGATTAAAGATGCTCCTAAATTTGGTCACGACAATGATGCCACTCTGTTACAGTTTATCGAAAAATATGTCACTTGTGAAATTCCATCGGAAGCAACAAATAGTGATCTTCATGCACAAATTTTACAATTTCAAAGACACAAAGGTGGCAAATATTGGCATTGCAAATACAAAAACAAAGGGAAATACTACACCAAATGCCGCTTTGGTTTCCCTAGACCAGTTACAAAAACAGGTCAAGTAAACAACTTCATGTCTTCAGTTAGACATTTGGGGTCATTACGACCCAGGCGGTAAGTACACCAACTTTACCACCATGGTGTAAACTACGTTTACACCATGGTGGATGGCGGATTTACCGCCCCATTCCAAGGAGAGTGGGGCGGTAAATCCCCATTTCCCCTTCCCCATTCCCATTTTTTCCCCATAGGGCATATTGGGAGTGGGGAAGGCGCTAATTACGGCACCGTAAATTACGGTGCCGTAATTAGCACCAAGGCCGTTTAGCGCCATGGATTTTAACGCCTGCTAAAAGCAGCCGTTACAATTGGAATCAGGCGTTAAGGGTTAACGACGGCGATAACCCTTAACGCCTCAGTTGTAATGAGGCCCATAGTGTTAAAGGTAAATCACCTAAAAATACATATTACATAAAAAGAACAGAAGAAGAAAAATATATCAATGATACATGATTGCCCTCTTAATGAATGTAAACACAGATGTGCAGTACATTGCAGACAATTCCACCGCAGTTGCACGATATGTTACAGCATACTTAACCAAACTAGAAAAAAACAGAGCTTCAAGACCTCTGGAATGACCTGTCATCAGACAAAACACTGTCTCAGAAATTGTACAGCTTGGGCATAAAAATGCTCTCCCATAAGGAATGTGGCTCCTATGAAGCAGCAGATTGTTTAACCGGTACTGCTTTGTATGGAAAATCTGAAAATATAGTATGGCTAAATCTTGGTCCTGCTAAATCTAGAAAACGAGTTCTCAAATCATACGACGAAATAGAAACAATAGCCAAAAATGATCCCAACAGCCAAGACATTTTGAAAAACAATTTGCTGGACACATACTACCCAAACAGAAGTACCACTTTGGAAACCATTTGTCTATACCGCATAGCCCAAAACTTCACATACAAAAATAATATAAAAGCCGATGAAAAAAAGGTAGATACAGAGTGACAAATTGTGAAGGCAGCTTAGTAAAACTCACCAAACCAAGTTGAATTAATCATATGAAATTGTCATTAAAGACTCCTCAGCATAAAGAACTATATTACATGTCCCTGCTACAACTCTTTAATCCATGAAGAAAAGAAGAAAAAATACTAGATAACTATGACTCACACGAAAATGCTTTCAAAGAAAATGAAAGCACTATAACCGATGTAAACTTTACACACTACAAAACAATGTTGCAAAATGAACAGCAACACGAAGAATAACTCCAGGCCCAACTAGATAAGGACCTTCCTGACAGTAGTCAACCTTCTGTAACAGGAAGCCAAGAACCACTGGGACAGCCATTAATAGCAAATGAGGCAGAATTAGCTATGACAAATGTAGAAAATACCATGTGTCAGTATGAAGATAAAGAAGACTTAACTATACTACAATCAACACTAAACAATGAGCAGTGTAGCATTTTTCAAGAAGCAACAAAAGAAATTGCACATGGTGTACAACATGAAAATAAGAATGCACCTGCCAAAATTACAAACCCATACCACTGTACGTCAGTGGTGAAGCTGGTTCTGGCAAAACATTCTTAATCAAAATCATCAGCAAATTCCTTCAACAATTGACAAAGAACAAACTGTCAGCTGTGGTCACTGCCCCCACAGGTTTAGCTGCCTACAACATAGGCAGTGTTACTTTACACTGATTACTACTCCTGCCAGTAGAACACCAAAACAAATTAGACTATTACAAACTTTCTACAGAAGCTGCAATGGAACTACGCAGAGTATTAAAACAATTGAAAATGCTACTAATAGATGAAGTGATCATGGCCTCCAACCTAATGTTGGCTTTTATTCACCTCAGATTACAAGAAGTACTCAAAACATACTACGAAGAGCTCTTTGGAGGAATACACATTATTGTTTTCGGAGATCTTCTTCAATTGACACCAGTGAAAGGTGAGCCTATTTTTAAAACCTTAGGACATAAACTCTGCCGTAAAACTGTTGGCAGCATAGGAAATGTCAACCTTTGGCAACATTTCCAATACAGAGAATTAACAGAAAACATGCGTCAATCTGCAGATCTCACTTATGCCAACATCTTAAAAAGTATTAGAGTATGTATACTATCTCAAGAAGCACACACAATATTGAAACCCGGCACATTTGTGCACTTTATGGCGACAATGCATGTGCTATGGATGTTATGGAACAATTAGCACACAAAAATATCAATTGCATGGTCTTAATGCCAACTCTTGCAAGCTGTTCCAAATTCAATGAAACAATGTTGAAAAAAGAAATGCAACCAATAATTGTAATTAGTGCCATAGACAAACTAGATGTACATGGTATGACACTACCCATGTGTGAGCAAGCCACAACAAGACTAAATAGTTTAGAAAATTCAATCTCCAACACAGCTGGGTTGGAAAAAATATTAAAATTATCCTTAAACTGTAGAGTAATGTTTAAGAGTAACCTTGACGTGGATCAAGAACTAGATAATAGAGCACTGGGTACAGTTGTTGGCCCGACGGCCTTTCTCCTAGTGTAAGTGCATGAAGTGTTACAGTAATGGCCAAGCTAGGGAGGGGGGACAAAAAAGGGGGTAGGAGAACAGGACAGACAAACAACAGGTCCTAGTACATTTAGGTCATGCAAGCGTACAGACGGAGGTGCGGGAGGGAGGGGTGGTGGGAACAAACAAGTCCAGTCCAGCAGGGCCCTGTGTTAAGTGCAGAGAGGTTGCCCCACTCATGGAGCGTGAGCTGAAAGGGCAGTAGTACTGAAACATAGTGCAGCGGCCCGGAGGCAAGTGCAAAAGACTGGCGAGGGAGCCTGGGACCTGCACGGCTCTGGAGGTGAACCAGGCAACCAGTCAGCAAAAACTGATCAGAGTTAGGGAGGATAAGGAGGTGGAGAGAAAAAGAACGGAGGTTAGCAGGGGAGAGGGAGAGAGAAGGAGGAAGAGAAGAAGAAGGTCTTGAGAAGTTTCTGGAAACTTAAGGTGCTCTGGCTCAAGACGGAGAGAGGCAGAGGGGGTGTTCCAGAGGGAGGAACCTGCAGAGGATAAAGTTCTACCCACAAATCTCTGTTTGTGAAAGCGGCTCACCCGCAGAGATTTGGAGGAGGTCGAGCAGAGGACTCTTGTGGGAGAATATTTAGGAGAGCATTGTAGATAGTGCAGGCACTGGCCTCAGAAAGTCTTGTGGACTATGCAGAGGGTCTTTAACTTGATCCTTGCAGTCACGGGGAGTCAGTGGGGGGATTTCAGCACCAGGGAGATGCCGTCCCAGGGCTTGAGGCCAAGGATAAGTCTTGCAGTTCTGTTCTGGATGATTTGTAGAGGACGGAGAGTAGAAGCAGGAAGATTGAGAAATAGACTGTTGCAATAGTCCAGCCTAGAGAGAACCAGGGCTCTCGAGGTGGTGAGCCTCTGGGGGAAAGTGAGAAAAGGTAGAATACCTCTCAGGCGTTGCAGATGGTAGTGGGCCTTTTTGGAGATGTCTGAGATGTGAGAAGAGAAGGAGGGAATGGAGTTGACGATGACCCCTAAGGTTTTTGCCTCATTGGTAGGTGAGGGTGCAGGGCAAAGGGAAACCGGCCAGTGTGAGAGTGGGTAATCAGGAGTAGGGGTTCCAATGAGTATGATCTCTGTCTTACTAGCATTCAGACAGAGATCGTTAGCAGCACACCAAAACTGAATTGCGGAGAGACAGTCAGGGATGAGCGAGGAGGAGGAGGAGGCCGAGGGTAGCCTGAAAGAGAGCTGCAAGTCATCTACATAACACTGAAAGTTAGAGGTAAAGGTAGAGATCCTGTGGGCCAAGAGGTCCATGCAGATATTGAAAAAACAAAGGGATAGGTTAGATCCCTGGGGGATACCACAAGTAGTAATAGGGGAGAGAAAGGACCCAAGTTCCACCTGGGAGGACTGGTCAGAAAGAAAAGAGGCGAGCCATGCCAGGGTCTGATCTGTGATGCCCAGGGTATCACGAAGATGGGTGATCAGGATGTTGTGGTTTACTGTATCAAAAGCAGAAGAGAGGTGGAGAAGAATGAGTACAGAGGGAGAGTTAGGGTCAAGATTTGAGAGCAGTTCATCACAGGTGTTCTGGATGCTCTAAAGCGAGGCTGATGGTCATGGAGACAACAAACAGACAGATTTAGTGTGGAGGGTAAGTTGAGTGATAGCCAGTTCTCCAGGAGTTTTCCCAGGAAAGGGGTGATGGAGATCGAGCGATAGTTTGCCGTAATATACGGGTCAGCAAAGTTGCTTTTTAGCAGCGGGTGCACAAGAAAGTGCTTGAGAGGAGAGGGAAAAACTCCATTGGCGAAAGAGAGGTTGCACAGGTGGGCCAAGGCTGGAGCGAGAGTGTCAATATTGTCCTTGATGGTTTTGGAGGGGCAGGGGTCCACCTGTTTGGAAGAGGCTTTCATAGACCAGACTTTTCTAGAGACCTCATCAGGTGTGATGGGGAGAGGGAGGAGAGAAGAGGGGGAGGGGTAAGAGCAGCTGAGGGGGGCCCAAGAGATGTTGGTGCAGGAGGGGGAGCAGAAGAGAGGAAGGACAGGATGTCCTGTGTTTTGGTGGCGAAATGTGCGGCAAGGGCCGAGCAAAGGGCCTGGGTAGGTGCAATGGAGAATGCAGCTGCAATAGGGTTGGTCAGTTCCTTGCAGACTTTGAAAAGTTTGGCTGTGTTGTTAGATGCTGCGGAGATGCAGCCTTGAATGTAGACTCTTTTCTTAGAGCAGATGCAGAGTCTATATTGCCTTTGAAGAAGGCGGCAGGCCAGTTTGTCTGAGGGTGCACCTGAAGATCCCCATTTCTGTTCCGCTGTTCTGCTGCACTTGTGTTTAAGGGCAGCCAGATCAGAGTTGTACCACGAGTTTCACTTTTTGGCAGTCTTCATTTCGACCCTCATGACAGGGGCAAGAATGTCAAGAGTGTTGGAGATGGAACAGTGAAAGTTAGAGAGGGCTGCATCAGGGTGGGAGTCAGCCTCAGGAGTAGAAGGAGGAGAGTAGGTGGAAGCAAAGGCAGCCACTGACACTCACTCTTTTCATGGGTCAGATGACCTTGAAGGTAGGAGGTGGTGTAGAGTGTGCCATTGCTAAAGGAGAAGCTAGCTGCAAGTGAGAAGAGCATGACCAGTCCATGAGAGTGAGGTAGTGAGAGGAATAGAGAGTGCAATGTCTGTGGAGATAAGAGCATCCAGTGTGTGGGTAGCAGTGTGTATTGCACCAGAGGGTAGAACGGAAACAGAAAGGGAGTCACACACATCGCGAAAAGGTCCTGAAGAGTCAGGAGAGTCAAGATGGCTGTTAAGATCCCCCAGCAGGATGAGTTGGGAAGAGGAGGAGAGGGGAGAAGAGGCCAGGTCAGCCCATTCTGAGAGGAAGAGGGTGGACTCGCCTCTTCCACCTGTTTGGAAGAGGCTTTCATAGACCAGACTTATCTAGAGACCTCCTCAGGTGTGACCGAGGAGAGAAGAGCGGGAGGGGAGGGGGCGGCTGAGGGGAGCCCAAGAGATGTTTTTACAATCATGGGTGCAGAGGCGAGAGTGATCAGAATGTCATGTGTTTTGGCGGTGAAGTGAGCAGCCAGGGTCGAGCAAAGGGCCTGGGTGGGTGCAGTAGAGGATGACCCTGCAGTAGGGTTAGCCAGTTTCTTGCAGACTTTCAAATGTTTGGCTGTGTTGTTAGGTGCCTCTTAGATGCAGGCTTGAATATGGACTCCCTTTTTGGATCTTATGCAGAGTCTGTATTGCCCTGTCTACTGGAAGAACTTGCTTGACCCTAATAACAACCGCTGTCAAGTGCCTCGGGATGCAATATTGACACCCAAACAAATTATTTTTACAACACAAACAAAATGTTTGTAGTGCCACCTAACCAATTGGGAAACAAAAGAAAGTGAGTCAAGGCTACCCACCCTTAAACACAGTAAGTTAATGATGAAATACTAGGTAGGTGGTAACCCACAGTTATTTGACCCAAACATTGCGGTTCAGCTGCACTCTTGATGTACAGACTATACCGACACCATTTTATTTGTTTTGATGTAACCTTGAGGAACCTTGCATTGCTAAGGGTTTTCACAACAAGATCATATCGTCTTAACTATAAGTGTCCTGAAGAAAGGTCGGAGGATAGATTATACATTCAAACTGTAACTACTTTGAGCCACCCGCGAGCTGGAAACACAAAAAAGTGTTGACCAATGAAATGTGCTGTTAATGGTTGCAGTACATTAAATCACTTCAGTTACTAACCACACTTGTTCACCGTCAATGTTGTTACATGTTGTGATATTGAGAGTAAACATAACAGTCACGTCTTTCCATATATGTTCATGTGTTGTTTTAATTGTGATATATTATCATTTTTGAATAAACTGTTTTATCCGTATTTTAGATTATTGCCTGATCAAAAACGACTGAGGGATCTGCACCTTAGTCCCCTGTTGGCCATCATCATTACCTTACTGTGTTTAAGGGTGGGGTAGCCTTGACTCACTTCTTTTGTTTTCTAATTGACTAGTCCCTCATGAGTCAGGCCCCCCAATAGAAAAGATGGTCTTTACCCATATCATATTGTATATGTCCCACATAACGAGCACACAGTGTGATAAATCAAGAAGAACACATTTCTGGTATTTTCCTAAAGGTTTCTCCTTCTGATGGTGGGTTGACATCTTCCACGCCAACGTTAGCTTCCCAAAGCATAGATGGGTGTAAACACCTCAGCCTCTGTCATCCTGTACCCTTCTGGAAGATTCACCAACACAGTTACAGAGCAGGGTTGAAACTACTGTAGAAATGCTGCGGAAGACATTCTTCTGTTAACAAATGCTGCGTGTATCACTCCTCACTGCAATAAAAAAACAAGCATAGGCAAAGCTAATGGTTTGGGCTTTTGTGTAGACATGGGATATGCATTTGCCAGGCACTGCCATAATGGTACTACTTGTCCATATGATGGAAACAGCTGTACAATGGCGTGATTACCTGGACATGTGATAGGAATGCCTGGCAAATGCCTACTACCTGCACAAAAGACACAACTATTTGGTTTCTCAGTAATACTTTTAACAGAACGTCAGTGCCAAGAACAGATATAAATCAAATGACTGAAGGCAACATTGATTAAAATATGTTTTGTTACACCAGTGCCCCATTTACACCTGAAATTAAGCCATTATGGCTGAGCAGACTGCTTAGAAATAACACACGCAGGAAAACAGAAATCTCATCACCTCTAACAAAGCAATGCACAGCACCGCCCTGAAAGCAGGGAATGACTATGTCAGTAGGCCACATGATTGAAATGACACCAGCTTCCTTAAAGTACTCTGGACCTTGTTTAGTGTTTAACAGTGCAGGAAAAAGTGACAGTAATGTAATTACTATCACTTTTACTCCACAATCACACTCACAGTTTCAAACTCGAATCTCACCAAAACCGCCTGGTTTGTTGTGGAGGGAATTTCTTCCACACAAAACTGTCCTACATGTGATATTTCTGCATGCAGTACATTCCGCTTGTGATAATTAATATGGCAGTCCCGAAAGGAGTCTAATGGAACTCCAAAATGTGGGTCCATATGACTCTAAATTATGCAGATCCTTCCCATTAACTAATGATTACTGCTCGCAATACCAGTGATTAAGTTTGACTTTTCCAGAAGAAATACCATCAAACTCTAAATAAGGCCCTGCAGCGGAGCACCTCTATGAAAGCGCATCACCTCCTTCAAAGTACTGTGGACCATATTCATGGAATTAATTGCGCAGAAAAAAGGGTACTTGTGCACCATTCTGAGTGCAAATCCCTGTTTGTCAATTCATGGAATCGAATGCGCTGAACTTTTCCTGGACTTGCGTGGAGTTTGTGCATGCTCTGCAATCCTCTGCGAGCCATCGAGGGCCTTGCGTGAGACGGCACATGAGCGTGGATTGCGCAGAGGGTTGGGAAGGGGGCGGAACAACACAAATGGGGAAGGACCTGCGAAAAAGGGGGTGTTCTGAGGGACTGCCTGCAGGTAGTCCCTCGCACGGCCACAATTGTGCGGCACGAGTCATATTCATGGATTCAATCGTGCAACCTCTTGGCCGGGAATTGGCCACTCAAGTCCTTCATACGTTATACCACCGGAAGGCAGGCGTAAGTACACTTGCATGTAGGATTTGCAGTGCGCAGATGGGGCTACCGGGAACAGTTACGGGACCCTGCAAAGGGTCACCAAGATGCAGGTCTGCTTATGGGGGACCCCACTAACTGTTTGAAGGGTGTGTGTATTCATGCCCCGGGAGCACGCAAAGGTAGCTGATCTGGCTTTTTATGCTTTGCGTGTGGGCATGCCGGGGCCGTTCCAGCCGCAACTTGCTAATACGGTTACTTTGCGCAAACATTTCCATGAATACGCGGGGCATGCATTTTTCATTCTCGAGCAGGCTCACGCAGTGTCCTTCTCGGCACGCGGCCCTTGCGGGATTTCTGGGCACATTTCCCTGAATCGAGCCCTGTGTCTCCACCCTTCTGCAAGCATACCATTATAAAACACAGCACCCCAGTGAAAGACAGCTAGAACTGTCCAGCACATCTATGAAAACCCACCATATCTATCAGAGCATTACATAGCCATACCAAACCATATTTATAAAGAAGTGCAATAGTATGGATGAACTGTACCACTGTGAAATCATTACATCTCTATGAAAGCGCAGTCGTTAATTATTGGAAATGAATAAAAGGGCACTCCTCTTCCGGGGCGTGTTCAGTTGTAATACTAACAAGTGAATGCGTGTACTCCTTGACTGGGGTCTCCCCAGGCCTATAACATTTGGGGACAAGGTGGTTGTGCCGGACCTGACATCAGAAGTGCCATTACGAGGCGTTGGAAGTGTGCAGACTCATCCGTCGCGCTGAGCTCACCAGCAAAAGCTCCAGAGCGGCGTAGGGCATCCTGCTGGTGGGAGTGCTGAACTGCGCATGCTGGCCTGACTCGATGTCTGGTGTGTGGAGAAGTGGAAATCTCTTCCACTAGATATCGGAGCGCTGCCCGCTGCGGAGCAAAAGTGAACTAGTGGACATTCCTTGTGTACACAGCCCTCTGCTGTTGGAGAGTACTAGTGCAACACTGACTGCAGGCTGACCAACAGCAATGTCCCATCAGAGGAGGGAAAGAAGTGGAGAAGAGGAGGATGATGTATCGTGGTCTACAGACCAATGGCGCCAAGGGCGTCAATCCAGCACTGGACATCAACAGGTTCCCCAGGACATCAACAGGTTCCCCATCCTGTTCATAGCAACTGATCCCTAAATGTAATATAGCTGGCACACCGGCAATGCTGGAGCCTAGGCTGACCCTCTGGTATGAAGGACTGGACATGTTGTTCGCAGCTGCCAATGTTTGGAATGATACAAATGCCTAATGATATTATTTCATGGTTGCTGTGAGGCTCATCGCCTTTTTAAAATGCTCCATCAGGGTAATGAGACAGATGCTGATACGAAGGCGGCTCTGACAAATTATTTTACCCCAGTGGTCAATATCGACTATGAACGCTTCCAGTCAAGCACAAGAGGACCCAACGGAGTTGCAAGGCACATTCTATAGCAGATCACGTCACCTAACCTCCATGTGTGCGTTCCAGGACGAAGAAAGTGAAATCAGGGGTCAGATCACCCAGAAGAGTCACTCTTTGCAGCTGCGAAAACAGATACTAAAAGAACCAGGCCTGACACTAATATGTATCTTGGAGCTGCGTAGGCACAATACCTGGCTAACACTAGGGTAAGGCACATGGAAGATGCAGTGAAGGCATGAACCCATGCTTCCAAGACGACACCTTTCAAGAACTCTAGGGGCAGAGGGGGAATGAAGTCCTGACCTCAGCAGCGCCAGGAGTCATCGAAGTCATCATGTGAACAGTGTGGTGGGCCACTTCCACACACCCCCGGGATGCCCGGCGATGGGAAGGCAATGTGGAAGATGTGGCAAGATGCATCACTGCACCAGCATGTGATGTGCCGCACAGTATAGCTGCCCTCTGCATCCCAGAGGTCGCCAATCCAAACACGAATTCTCCAGGCCAGAGTGGTTATCATTTCCCAGGACATTCAAGACGGAGTAAAGTTGGGGGAAGAGACCTTCGAAACTGAAGCTGTGTTTCTGATCGCAGACATCTCTCATGAGGCGCCAGGGAAGCCACCTGAACCGGTGCTGAGGATCGTGCTGGCAATGACGGCGATTGACCTGGTGAAGGAGGAGGACACATGGAATCCCGTCCGTCCAAGACGAGGTTGTTGACCAGTGCATGGCGGAGCGAATACCCCAAGAGAGAACATAGGAGGCTGCCTGAGAGGCCGCATGATTGCCTGATGGAGAATGACTGAAAGAAGGGACAGCACTGCTGGAAAGTACTTTGCTAGAAGATCAGCACAGATAGACTAAATGTTGATGTTTTAATTTTTATTTGTGATTGGTAAGAGAGTGTTAGTGGCTGTCCTCTGTGTGGTGTAACGCAGCGTGAACATGATGTCAGGGAAATTAATAAAAGGGCACGTCTCTTCCAGGGCGTGGCCAGTTGTAATATTAACGAGTGAGTGCGTGTACTCCTTGACCTGGGCCTATAACACAATGCATCTCTGAAGGACCACACATGTCCGAAAACATACAACCTCTAAGAAAGCAGATCAACACTAAAAAACAAAATGTGCTGAAAAGGTAGGAAATATCCTACTGAAGGAAGAAAGAAAACTGAAGGCTTGTTCTAAAGCCTGCATCTGAAATCTAACCTACTAGGAAGGGTCCATTAAGTCTGGCAGAGACAATGTAGAGCAAAAATTAAAGTTATTTCTTTATTAGCTTGTAAAGTTAATACATGCATTATACAGATGGACAGTGCACAATATAGTCCAAAAAATAAAGTATATATACGTGGTTAAATGTATGGACATAACTCATGCATGTGGCATACTAATTAGCAAGACTCCTATCTACTTTAACTGTCATGCACCAGCTGCTCCCCCGATTACCAGAGGAAATGTGAAAGGATTAATTATGGTTTACACTCTGTGCGCATGGGCATGAGAGAAGAATTGAGTGGAGGCAACCAATTATTATGACAGAAATTAAAATAAGAGAATTATGCAGGCTTGCAAGGTGTCATTCTAAAATGCAGGATTTTGTTCAGTCGCAACACACATTCAATTTTCTTATTCATCAAAGAATTGGCAATGTTCATAATCCCTCGCCTGTTCCTTTAAAGGATGCGTTAACCCCTCACTCCCTCATAATTGGGAACGTCATGAATGGTGCTGAAAGAGCAGATCCTGAGAACTAAGGGTTCATTGGTCACTGCTGAGCACTGGTAGAGAAGATCGGGGTTCGATATCATATTAGCAGCAAGGGTCAGGGTTTGGTTGAGAAGGTGCGCTGAGTGAACCAGCCACGAGTGAGGATCCTGGTGACAGGCATACACACGATCCTTTGGGGGAAGCAAGGGGGAGTGTAAAGGGCAGGTGGACGAAGGCAGCGAGATGAGAGATAAGGGCCCATGATCAGCCTATGATAGAATGCCTCAATGCAAAGGAGTGATTGGGCCCCATGTCTGATAGAGCAGGAATGGGCCCAGTCACAAATCAAAGTAGCATCAACACAAGGGAGACACGAGACGCTATATATAGACAAGGGTTTAATAAGGCTATTTACAAGATTGAGCCAAATCAAGGGAAAGGCGGGGAAGAACTTTCGTGATAACATCAGGATGGCTTCTCCATACGTGTATCAGTTCAAGTCTTTTAGTTTGCAAAGCTCAGTTTGGGTTCTCTCCCAGTAATAGGCAACCACTCACACTGACTCACAATTCTGAGAGGTTTACGTGGCCCTTGTTTTTCTTTCTTGTCCTCATGTTTCACCAACTCTGGCACTCGGCTTCTCGACCTCACTCTTGGGGGTCTCCTCTTTGGGGGTCTCTGATCTCCAAGCAAGACCCCTCATTTGATCTTGGGAATGACTGATGTGGGGTTGTGATAACAGTGAACCAAGGCCCAGCACTTCCTCCAAGAAGCCAGTTGTCTGGATGGGTATAGATGCTTGACTCCTAAACCCTCACTACTGTTCTGGCTCATGGTCATGGCACTGTCCTTCAATATCTCATTCTCATGCACCTCATTGACATGTTGCTATACTGTTGTGCTTAGGGGACCCTTTCCACAACTCCTATCCTCTCTTATTCATCCTGCCTCTCCTCCTCCTAGATGCTGTGTCATACGCTTGCACCTGCACCCTCTCAGGTTCACCCAAATCAAAAATCTACCAGGCCTGCTCCTGCACCCCCACCAGCTCTTATTCGAGGTCCTCTTGACCTCCACCTGACACCTCCTTCCTATCCCCTTCCTCAATTTCTAATCCACCCTCCCCCAGGTGTTTCCTTCCAACTTCTTTCCTCTTCCTAACATTTCCTTTAACCCCTGTTTTTTTGTCCCAAACTCTTCTCTTTTTCCCATCTCTCCTCCGACATCCTCCAGATTGTAACCCCACTCTCATCTCGAGTTCCAATTTGTCCTCCTACCTCCTCCCTCTCATGTTTCCTTCCAACCTATGCTGTTGCTCACATTTTTCCTCCAGCCTCCTCCTCATTATGTTTCCCCTGATCCTCCTTTCCTACTCTAGCCTCTCCTCCAAGTTCCAATATTCTGTCTCCTCCCTTCCCTGTTCTTCTTCCCTAACCTCCTCCTTCTTATCTTCTGTTCCTCTCCTTTCAAACATCAATCACCTCCTTGTGCTCCACCACAACCTCTTTTGTTCTTCTCCTTTCAACAACCTCCTTCTGTTCCACCGCTAGTTGGTCTGTGATTTTTACCTCCACCCTTCTCCTGCAACCTCCTCACTTCATCATCATCCAGCTCCAACCCCCAAATTCTAACTCCATTCACCCACACTACTCTCCAGATGCCGTGCTGAAGTTTATCAGGCGTCAGCCACTCCCCCGGGCCCTCTGTCCATGTGAGTGGCTTTATCTGTGTTGGATAATTTGTTCAGTTTGTGGATTGGTGCTGCAAGGATTGCTGAGTCCTTTCACGTCTGTGTCCTTGGGACATGTAGTGCTGTACGGCTCAACACAGAGCGCCTTCTATTGGCTTGCCTGTCATCTTATTTCTAATGCCTGTAACTCTGCAGCTGCCATATAGACAGTCTCTGCATAGCAGTTTATTGTGGGGTTTCTACAGCAGCCCTGCTACACAGGAGGACAGCCAGCAGTCTGGTCCTGTTCACCTTGCAAAGTTCAGCTTAACTTACGTTTAAGTTTTCCTGTCTGGGGGGCTTTGCTTGAAGAGGGATGTATTTGCCAACAGCAGGACTTTGACTTTTCGTATATGGCGGGAAACTTGTTAAAGAAATATTTAACAGGTGTAGGTTTCCTTGGTGACAATCCGCTGCCACAGCCTGGGATCGAGGTGGGGTGGTCCTTGGGTTCCACCACCTCCAGGCCCAGAATTGTAAAGGCCAGTGGCAGCAGTCGACCCCATGACTGCCCTTTTCACTGACCCCAGGCACACGCAGTAGACTTTGTCACCCCAAAGAGATACAGAGAGGACCTCACCTATTGGAACCTTCTGCATGCCTTTGGGCATCCAGAAGGGTCCAGAGACCAACAATGTCACAGAGGACAGTCCACTGAATGAAATAAGAATACCCCTGTGTGTTATTTGCATAGGTCAGCCTGCTCTAACCCCTTAGAACCAAATGCTGCCAGGGTAGGACTGGGGCATACAATTTTCTAGGGCACCAATGAAAAAGTGGCCGATGGTTGCAAATGGCAATTCATTGCTTTTGTGACAGACTGTTTGAGTAGTACCCATCAGGGAGGCGTTAGATCAAATGTGATGCAAATTGTGCATTTTAAAGACTATTTATTCAGTAACACTGGTCAAAACTACTAGCCGCATGGTGAAGCAACGTATCAAAGTTGCCCACATGATCCAAAAGAATGCTCTATAGGCCACTCAGAGCCTGAGTGTAGCTGCACCTTAGCTGTTTTTTTTCCAACGGCCTGTCTGTTGAAATTCTATCCCAGGGATTTAAATGAAGTGGGGCCCTAATACTTGCCCTGTCGGATGCAAACCTGGGTCCGAGTGCATCAGTGCCGGCCCCCTGTAATCAGTTAGGGAGAATGTTGCCACAGGTGAGAATTCACTGCTGAGTTTCCCTATACACAGAACGTACATCATAAAGCGAGAGAGAAAGTCTTACATGCTGCAAACCACAGTCCATGTGTCATTAAAGTTTGACTAGATGAAGTCCCCTCTCCACCTGTGGTGTCCCCCAGGGTTCTGTCCTCTCCCCCTGGCCCTTTAACATCTACCTTGCTCTGCTTGCACTCATATCCTCCTTCTCTTCCAGCTTCCAGTGTTATGCAGGCAACACACAGCTATTTTTCAAACTCCCTGCCGACCCTCTTGCACACTCCATCATTCCTGACTGCCTATCTGCCATCCAGTCCTGGTGCAAAGCCAGTGATCTCTGCCTTAATGCCTGTAAAACTGAGATCCTTCCCATCGGGACCCCTGCTCCCTCCTTCTTTCCTTTACTTTGGCCTTCCTTTTGGGCTCTTCCCCTGCACCATCTTCTGAAGCCAGAAACCTTGGAGTCATCTTCAACTCCTCTCTCTCCTTCCTTCCTCACACTCAGGAGATTGCCATGAAGTCCCACTTTCAGCTCTTCCTTTTCAAAGGAATTCTCCCCTTTCTCACTTTCCACCAGAGGCTCAATGTGACCAAGCCCTGGTTCTCTCCAGGATTGACTATTGCAATAGCTTCCTCCTGAATCTACCATCTTCCACTCTGCGACCCCTGCAGCTAATTCAGAATAGGGCAGCAAGACTTATCCTTTGCCTTAAGCCCAGGGACCGCATCTATCGTGCACTAAAACGTCTTCACTGGCTCCCGGTTGCTGCACAGATTACATCAAAATCCCTCTGCATCATCCACAAGGTGGTCTGGGCCCGGGGACCACACTATCTTCAACGTTATCTTACTAAATACTCTCCCTCTACACCACTACGCTCCTCTGGCACCAACTCTCTGTGTGTAAAGTGATTTGCTAAACAGGGGGCAGGTGATTGTTAACTTTCCTCAGCTGGCTCCCTCCTATGGAACAGCCTCCCCCTCCCTCTACGCCTCGAGCAGGATCTTTTTAAATTCCGGAAGCTCCTTAAGACTCACCTCTTTACCTACTCCTTGCCTTCTCTCCCCTACTAATCCAATAGTTGCTGCAATTTTTGTCTTGGGCACTTATGCATCCTCAGGGCCCTGACCTCAAGCACCCAATTGGCCCATTTCCTGTCTATCCTCTGCATTTGCACTTCACCCTCCTCCCTGGAGGCTCGCACTTACACCCCTCGTGGCTCCAGGCCGTGTAAGACTCAACATTCCTAGCACTTCATCTGTGGCTCACCCATGAGGTCAGACTCCCCAGCACTTACCACCCTGACCTCTTCCTTGCTGAACTTGCACGTTCTGAATACTCACAAGGTATAGTAGGTTCGTCCCCTTCCTTCCCCCCCCCGCTCTTAAAGATTGTGTTTTTCATGTATTTTAATGTATTTCCCACTCCTGCTTCCTCCCTTGCCCTGTGGGCGCGTTGAAACATTACGTTCTTAATGTATAAACGCCTAACAAGTAAACAATACATAAATACATCTATATATATCATAGTGCATGTGTGTGGACTAAAAGCCTCAGATCATGATTTAAGAATAAGCAGATGACTTAAAACATAGAAGTGTGAGCTTTATATAGTAAGCTACTTATTTACTCTTTGTCCATCACTTGACAGCTGTGTATATGTACATACAAGTCCATGAGCCACCACAGCCACCCTCCGGCCTTAAGGGACCCTGCTCACCCTATGAGACAGGTCAATCTAATATTACTTTTGAACACTTTAAGGCATCATAGAGAACTACAACTCTGCTCCAGGTGTGTAGTCAGTCAGTAAAAAAACGGCTTTATTTGTGAGTTTTCCCTGGTTTAAAACACAACAAATACACAATTCCTAAAAGTAAAAAATACATTACAATTGTGTGTTTTAGTTCTTCAAATTGCTTTAAGAAATCACGTAGGCATAGTTTCCTTAATAACATTCGCAGTTAAAAGGGGGCATGGCTACATGGCTGCGAGCTAGGACATGCTTTCCGGACACTCCAGCTGATCCGACAGTGATCAGCCTAAATGTAAGCTACATACTGCAAAATAAGAGGAAGACTCTGAGGAAATGGACGGGGGAAACATAAGTGCATGATCCGGCACTTAGCACGAGTGCAAAGGACGATGGAAAATTGACTTTTGCTGTCCGGTAATCTATGAGAGCTGCGCGATCTGAGGGATGAGTTGGCGACCGCCGGAGACCTGTGAGAGGGCTCCAAGCACCATAGGGGAGCTGGTTACCGGAGTGTCCCTGCTCACATGCAGCAGTTCTGAAGCAACGTGGCAGATGAAACGTGAAACACTGTAACAAATATACAGCCGCGGGAGCTGGAATAATATCACACCAAAGGCGATGTGAAGCTGCCTCCCAGGCCCAGTGAGCCGCCACAGTTCTAGAACAAAGGAAGGAAGATTGTGGCCATCGGGGTCCACCTCAAAGACTCCAAGGACCGAAGCCGTGGATAGAAGCTGGAACTTCACGACCCAGAATCAGCAGACTTGCAGCGTTTGGAAAGGCGGGGACCGTGAAGGGGAACGGATACATTATAACAAAATGAAGCAGAGTGCATATGAGTAATTGCACGCTGGACTGAAGGATACATTATTGTGGCATTGACGTAAAAAACAAAACTTCGCAAGAAACGGGAGTGGATGTTCTTGTCGGCGAGTTGCGAAGGGATGGAAACAGCGCAACAACACAGCCCTCAGTAAGAATGCACGACTTGGAGGGGGACACATTACGGAGGGCGCAGAAATAAACAGAGTGGGAAGAGGCTTCCTCGCAGACCTCAATACGAGAGGGAGGTCTGGCAGCTTCAGATTAAGGGCGCAGGCAAAACCAAAGTAAAAAGTTAAAGCAATCCTACAGCCCAGCGCTCAGTGCACAACCCTGCTGCTATAACAATGCAGATATTTGATCCGGCCCCTGGGAACTTGACATTACGAGATAAAAAGGTGCAAAGGAGCGAACCAACTTTAGTGGAAGTAAAGACAATTAAACGCCTCAGGCACTGCAGAGCGCAACACACAACAGACCTCAGCAGGCAAAGGTCGTTAAGTGCAAATGAGAAGTCAGTGGGCAATACTGTTGTGTGAGGGTGTTAAGCAGCGGGGCGCACATGAACCATGCAAGAAAAAGATTAACCAAATACCACGCAGCCGCAGAGAACAATATTCATGGATACAGTACTGCACCAGCACGTATTCGGACACAAATCCCACTGCTAAATGGCTAGTTTGGTCAACTTCATACGGTGTTGGTGCCTGCATGGACTAGTGGTAGTGCCTACGGAACACCGTGAAGTGAAGCCCACAGGAGTTGCACACACATCACGAGAACGGGTGGTGTCCCAATTGGGCAACAAGGATAAGAGTTTCACAGGGTATACCACGAGACACTAAAGGACCTGTCCTCGCCACAACATACACGGAAGCAACAAGCATTGAGGGCGGTAATATAACCCTTCATAGCAAGGACCCTACACAACAGAGTGTGCTAAGGTCAAAGGCATTTTCCCGCTTGTAGCCCGCCCACAAAAAGGAGATGGCGTCCAAATTGCCCAAAGTCAAGGGAAAGCAATCCATCATCGAGGAGTTTGCCAAATCACTGCAGGCGACGGAGGGGGCCAGTGGGAAAGAACAAAGCACTAAAGAAAGTGAGAAGATGGTGCTCAACAACCAATGGATACTGGATGCCATAGCGGAATTGAAAGTATCGATGGGAAGTAGGATGGACACAGCCATTTCGGACCTAAGGACTGCACTGGAATCTAAAATTGATGATGTGAGTATCGATGTGAATTTACTGAGGCAAGATGTACGTGCACTGGCCGAGCGCATGGAGACCCTGGAAAAGGAAGTGAAAGACAATACAAGCTCATGTAAGGCCAACACGATGGAGGTCCACGTGTTGCAACAACGGTTGCTTAACCTCAGAAATAGAGTTGAAGAAGCAGAAGGGTGGGCTCGCAGAAACAATGTGCGCATTGTAGGGCTTCCGGAAGGGAGGAGGGATCGGAACCGCCGAAATACATCGAAAACATGTTGCTGCAGGAAATAACAGGCGCAGCACTAAGCCAAGGGTTTGCAGTTGTTCTGTTCTTGATGGTCGTGCAGATTAAGATACCTCCGTCCCCAAGTACCACACTGATAGAAAATAAATCACTACCAATGCAATCTTTGAGGCCACAGGTGTAGAGTGCCGTAAAGCTGGAACCAGGGACACCAGAAGGACCCCCTGACCACTGTAAAGCAATGAATGATTAGGTCAAACAGTAGCAAAGGATAACAGTGCAATATAACAAAGCAATGTGCTAGAGGGCTTACCCAAATGTGAAGGCCAGAAAGCCTTGAAGGGGTAGGGAGAGTAGGAGGGGTCGACAGCAGCACTCTGGGTGGAAAACACCTGAGCCAAACAGGCAGTACAGTGGATGATCCGTGAGCAATCCAATTAGCAATCCAAGCTCAGTAGCCAGAAGAAAACACCAAAGTCCAAAGTTCCAGAATCCAAAATAGCAAAGCCAAGGGTCATAATACCGGAAGGTGACAGTTCGACTTAACTTCAGGGAAGAACAAAGCAATCCTTAGAACGTTCCGTAGTCAAGAAATCCAAAAATCCAAAGAGATCAAAAACGCTGTGCAGCACTCCAACCAAGCATCTGTGAAGCGCTCACTTCGCGTTTCCCTTGCCCTTTTGACTGCGTGAAGTGGTCACGTGACACGAGTCACAAGGGAACGTGGGAAACGCGTCACGTGACCCTTGCTGTGAAAGGAGACAGCCGCCGGAGTTTGGTCACATGACCGGAGGTGCTCTGTGTGCCTGTGGAGGAGCGCTGCCGTATGCCCGTAGAATGTCTCCGTGCGCTCATAGACCAGCGCTGCCTAGGATATAAGCGCCAAGGTAAGTGCCAATGTAGAAAAGGCCATAGCCTGGATATCGGTTGCCGCAGAGTGTGTGCATGGTTGTGTACATGGTGGCGAGGGTTGTGGGGAACTTGAGAGATGACATATGTGGGACCAGGGGAAATGGTGCTAGATGCAGGTCTGGGAGGCATGGCAAATGCGTACCTGGGAGGAGGCGTGACAGTGGGAGGCGGTGTGACAGCAGTGGAAAGAGCGCACAGAGCCCTGTCAAGAAAACCGCCACCAGGAGCCCCACCACGGCCAATTATTGCAAAGATCCTGAACTATAAAGTCAGGGAGAAGGTCCTGGAACACTTCTGTAAGGGAGGAACAAAAAGTAGAGCATCAGCAACTGTCACTGTGTACCCGGACTATACACTCATGGTACAGAGGCAACACCTGAATTATGTGGCTGCGAAAGGAGGATGTGCGAAGCTGGATATAGATACATGCTGCTATACCTGGCAAAAATGAAGGTGCTCCTAAAGAACAAAGCTCTATTCTTTGATTCACCCGAGGATGTGACGAAATGGCTGGACTCGAGGAATTGTACGACGGGAGCGGCAGACCAGAAGGAAAGTGAGAAATAGATTTGAGCCGGAGACTTGTAGGCACCGCACAGAGACATCAGATGACTATACAAAGTGATAAGTACGTCTGATATATCGGCATTGGGACTAGATTATAGCGGATTGCACACAGGATTGTTGGTTCAGAGTATAGAGCTTATACTACGACATGCTGTCAGCACATAGCAGGAGGTAAAACCAGGAGACACACTACCAATCCCTCCAGAGGTAGTTTAGTTGGAATACCTTTTGGAAGGTATCGCCCTGCTGAGTTCCGAGTATCGGTAATACCGAAAGAAGATGCGGGGTACCCTGAGACCCAGGGATGGAGCTGGGCAACAGTTTGGGGAAGTTTGGAAGGGGGGTGGGAGGAGGGCAACAGTTGGGGTTGGGGAGGGTGGGTTGGGGAGTTTTGTTGGGTGTGTGGGGGGAGGGGGGAAGTTGGGGACAGGGAACAAGCTTACAGCCACGTGCTACTGCGCATGGTGCGGAAGACAAGGGAGGACAGAGGTGGGACTGGATATGGATGAGAGATGGGAGACCTTAAAATAGCAACCTGGAATGTCAGGGGGCTCAATAGTTACTTGAAAAGGAATAAGATCATGATGTATCTAAGGAGGCAGAGGATAGATATCACCCTATTACAAGAAACTCACCTCACAAGAGAAAAACAGGATGTGATAGGGAAGAAATGGAAAGGGACTACCATAGGGGCAACATACTCCGCTTACGCCCTGGGGCGATTACTTGGATAGCACCACATGTCTCCTTTCTGCAGTTCACCGTGGAATCAGATGAGGGGATGGTGGCGATACAGGGATTGATAGAATATAGAGAGTTGTGTATCATTAATACATATGCCCCGAACCAAGATACTGTGGCCTAATTCAAGACCTTATATAGTAAATTTAGCCTGTACCTTCGGGGTGCAGTGATATGGGGAGGTGACTTTAATTGCACGCTGGACCCCAAGGTGGAAAGATCAGACAGGAAGTTAGACAAACCTACCCCTCAGCCAAAACCTTGAGGACCATGTTGGGAGACTTTCATCTGGAAGATATATGGAGGTTACACCATCCACATGAAAGACATTATCCTCATTACTTGGCCCCACAAAACTTGTACACACATTTAGATTATATGTTTGTTACTCTGGAGCTGACGGGGGAGCTAGTGCGGTCGGAATACAAAGCGAGGGTCCTCTCAGACCACTTGCCACTGATCTTAACATGGCAATACTCGCCTCCAAGAGCTAGGATCTCAATGTGGCAGCTAAGAGCTGAAGCATTGAAAGACACAGGGCCTTATTACACGGTAGGCAGTAAGGGCTAACGGTCACCGTTAAGGGTAACGGTGACCGTTAACCCTTACCGCCTTATTACGAGGTCCCTTTGCGGGTTGGTACTTTAACGCCTGCTTTTAGCAGGCGTTAAAAAAGAACCCGCAAAGGGACCTTGGTGCTAATTACAGTACCGCAATTTGCGGTACCGTAATTAGCCGTCACCATTCCCATTATGCCCTATGGGGGCAAAAATGGGAATGGGGAAGGGCCTTGGTGAATGGGGAATTACCACCCCCGCTCACCTTGGAGTAGGGTGGTAATTCCGCCATCCACCAAGGCGGACACGGTAAAATACCGGCGGCAACCATGGCGCTAATAGCGCCATGGTTATCGCCTACCGTGAAATGAGGCCCACAGTGTTCAGGGAGGACCTGAGAGAGGAAATTGTAGAATACTTCGAAAACAACACTGGAAGCGTAGAATCGGCTGGCACTCTATGGGGGGCTTTTAAGGTGGTGGTGAGGAGAGCAGCTATATCCAAATCCAAAAGGTTGCAAGGAGGCATAATGCAGGAGTTGCAAAAGGTAGAGGCAAAATTAGAGGCAATTATGCAGAGAGGAGATAACTCCCTTAAGGATGCCGAAACCATAAGCCAATTGCAGTAAGAGTGTGGAGGGCACTGGGGAAGATTATGCAACTTAAATTACAAGAAATACATAGAGAGGCAGCATGCTGGCCGGGACAAGCCGGGGAGGTTGCTAGCATGGTTACATAAAAATTAGACACCCAGGCCAACGATAAGAGCAATAAAGGGGACAATGGACAAATACAATTGTATGGAGACGTTGAAGGGGCGAATGGAGCGAGATGTTGGAAACATTAGAGGATATTGGCTTACCTAAACTGGGTACTGTAGAGAGAGAGAACCTAGAGGCCCCAATCACATAGGAGGAACTAGAAGCAGTAATTAAGCTATTACCTACTAGTAAGGCCCCAGCAAGGGACAGATTCCCTAGTGAGTTCTACAAAATATATAAAATGGAAGTGTCCCCCCCCGCTACTGGCAATGTTGAATGAAGCGCTGGAAATAGGGATACTGCTGGAATCCCTGAGAGAGGTAACTATTACCCCGCTTCTCAAACCTAACAAGCCGAGCACGGACTGCGGGTCGTATAGACCGCTATCCATGCTGAACCAGGACAGCAAGATACTCATGGCTGTGTTGGCAAATAGACTGAGACAGGTTATTAACAAACGTATACATCCTGACCAGACTGGATATGTTCTGCATAGAAGCATATCCGACAATCTCAGAAGGTTCCACTGCGTCATAGAGCAAACAGAAGGGGACTCGCAAGAAGTTGCAATAGTCTCATTAGATGCAGTGAAGGCCTTTGATTCTGTCAAATGGCCTTGGCTGATGGCAGCCCTAAAAGAATATGGAATAGGGCGCAGGTACCTGAAGTGGGTTAAACTACTGTACAGTACGCCACTAGCCAGAGTCAAGACGGGAGCAAACATTTCAGAGAGGTGGCAACTCAGCAGGGGCACCAGACAGGGCTGCCCTTGGCCCCCGATGCTGTTTATCCTCGCACTAGAACCCTTAGCGATATATCTGAGGCAACAATACGAGGAGGTGGGAATCTACACGAAAGGAGGGCCACATTTAATATCAATGTATGCCGACGATATGCTATTATAAATTATGAAGTATCCGGAGGAAAACTTGCAATATATCTTAGAAGTAATGGAGTGTTTTGCGTGGCTCTCTGGCATCACAGTTAAACCAAAGAAGTCATGTATATTCTCCTTGGGGAGATATAAAGGGATTCCGCGAGAAAATGTACCAGTATTACAAATACCTTGGGAGACTAGAACCTTTAGATACTTGAGGATTGATATCTATCACACGTGGAGGTTGAATATAAACATAACACAGAGAAGGCAGTGGCAAACATCGAGAATAGTATGAGATTCTGGGCTAAACTCCCTTTGGCCATGGGAGGGAGGGTGGCACTGTTGAAGATGGTAGTATTGCTGAGGTTGTTACATTTTTTTGGGAATATACCATACATGATACCCAAGCGATTCTTGTCAAACTTCAGAGCATATGTAGAGGGTTCATATGGCACAATGCCAGGAATAGAATAGCCCTGTGGAAACTGCAGAACATGTATGATAAAGGGGGTATAAAATTGCCCAACTTTGAGGTCAATTATCTGGCCAGCCAATTACAATATGTGGCTAAGTGCTTAACGGAAGACTCAACATCGGAGTCCAGATTGTTGAGGTCTGAATGTGCTCCGTTCTTTTTGAAAGAATGGATATGGCTTCCAAGATCAGAGCTAAAAGGGTGCACAAGGATGTTAGAACTTGAATG
This sequence comes from Ambystoma mexicanum, assembly GCF_040938575.1. Classification (NCBI taxonomy): domain Eukaryota; kingdom Metazoa; phylum Chordata; class Amphibia; order Caudata; family Ambystomatidae; genus Ambystoma; species Ambystoma mexicanum. The sequence goes on from NC_090925.1 coordinate 954,758,481, forward strand.
GAAGATGTGGCGTAAGGATTGCCATGCCATGGAGAACCCCACTCTGTGTTCTCCGCAAGTGCGGCTAGTGGCATTGACCGGAGTGGATGAACAACTGAAAAAGACGATTCGTATGCATTGGGAACCGGTGGGCATTGCAACACTGGGAGATGTAAGCGAGATGGGAAGTTAATGGAATTTAACATACTGGTAGAAGAAACGGGTCTACACGTAGGGCAGTATATTACTGACATCAGATTGGTATGGCGGGTGAAAGAGGCATGGTCCGAAATAGTGCTGGAAGACCAACCCGATACGGCCATAGAAACAATTTATGATATCTCAGAGGGCGGGCACGAGGTCTCTCAAATCTATGAACGGCTGCTGTCCAGGGTGAGAAAGGAAGTGACCCAGCTGAGACAGGACTGGGAAGAGGAAGCCGGGGAACCCATAAATGGTGAGTTGTGGTAGAGGTTCCAGAGATACCATAAAAAAGTGTCTAGGAATGCGAGGCTGCAACAAATCCAGCTATATGTCACCCACAGAGTGTACATGACGTCCCCAGAGGATTGCTTGTTTCAAGAGCACAGAAGTACAAGCATGCACTGTTCCTACATGCCTGAACTCAAATGATCTTCCCACAAGTAACAGGAGACAGGCAGCTTTGCTCTTTTCTTCCCTCCATCCCACAGCTCAGGATCTTGCCTTTCATTTTACTAATAACTCGCATTGATATAAGACACCTCTGCATTCTGTGTTGTATAATAAGATCTTTGAAGAATTAGAGAGGAATCAAATAGGGAGCAAGGAAAACATCATTTACCAATAGAATTGGACATATGCTATTTGTATGCATGCTAGACGGGATCACGTTTGTATGACCTCACTACTATTGACGCCTCTTCATGTTTTTATTTGGGTAGTTCTCCAATTATCAGTCATGAGATTTATTGGATTTCTTCGCCTTTTAAAAAAGGGGAAGATGCATTGAAGTAAACTGAAACGTTCTGCTAATGATACGTGGTGAACAGTAGGAACACAGGACGCCTAATATTTTTCGGACCAAATTTCTTGGCAGCCGTATTTACCATATGATCTAAATAGAATTGAATCTGTAATTTCGCCAGGAACGAGGTGCATATTAGAATGTGATGATTCTGTTTTGCAACATGATGTTAGGTCACGCTGGCCGCCTCGAACAAAATAATACGTGAAATGTAAGGCAATTAAATAGAGTGGATTCCACTGCCTGTGAAAGGCGTCATAAGGACTGACGTGTTTGTGTTTTTTGGGATAAAAGTACACGCTTAGCAGTAAGAATAGACCCATGAATTGGAAGCAATCTGAGAACATGTACGATTTTCTAAATAAATGACATATTTTATAAGTGAACACCAAATTGCAGGTGTCGGGGGGAAATTCTGCCGGGGTCGGCCGGGCCGTCCGCAGACCTCCGGGCAGGGAGGCCCCAACTCCTCCCGTATATCCCAGATGAGATAGAGTATGAGACACACACAAGGAGCAAGGTGACTCTGCTGTTTATTTAGACAAAACGGCAGGGATGGGTCAAGAAGCGTACGCGTTCTTCCTGACACACACAATCGTGGGGCTCGCAGGCCCTTTTTACTGCATTATGACGCGCTACTTGCGTCACTTCAGAAAGTTAACAAAAAACCTATCGCCACTCTTAATTGGTTGCTCGAGTGGTAGGGTTAGTATAGTACACATATAGAGAATGATATTAGTGGACAAGGTGTAGTCAGGTGGTATATCTGGGTTGTCCCTACAATTAGATACATAAGAATTGTTACATGAAGACTCCTGAGGATTGGCTAATATTACTGACGTCTGAGATAAGAGCCCCATGTTCTGATTGGTGCATTCGTGAGCTTCCCAGCCTGGGACCACCGTTGTTCCCAGCTCTCGGTGTACCTGTGATTGCAACAATGTTTCAATATGGGTACGTGCAGACAATGTGAGGATTTATTCATAGGTGGAAGGCTGACCGCTCCCACTGTAGCAGATGTCCATTGATCCTTTCAAGTGTATCGGCCTGTGTCTCGTAGCGAGGGACCCAGACGCCTTTTCTCTCCTGGGTTTTGGCATCTCGTCAGGTTCGGCTTGGTCACGTGGGGAGGGACCGTGAAAGAGGCAGAATTCTGCACAATTAATATTGTTTTTTATACTGCGCGTCTGGTTTAATTTGCCGGCGTGCCTTTATCGTTGAGGCGCGGAGTGCGAGGTTGCAACATCGTGCCTTTGATGATTTGTTCTTGGATGTGGGTTTGCAACATTGCGACCTTGGCTGGTTGCTCCACCGGGTTCTTTCTGCAGGATCAGCAACCTGACTCTTGCTTTGTTAATGTCCATGGGAGCTCTTGGTTGAGGCCTACTTGGGCCTGGTGCATAAGTAGTCTGTTTGGTACATAGGTGCTTTTAGGGTATAATAGCATATATTTCCATGACCAGTATCGTATTTCCATTATACCTCTCATGGTGGTAACGGGTTTCAAGAGAAGCGTGAGCAAGCGTTATAGATGAGTTCATGATGCGTCTTGCGTTTCTGCATTCTGAAAGCCTATGTAAAAATAATAAAGATGCACGTCCGTGAATATGCCTGTCGCCTACGTCAGAGCACTGAGTATGTTCTTCGTGTAGATTGGTGTGGAGATGTTCAGTGTGTATATTTGTACAGATGTGCTTCCCGTTGTCTAGGTCGTCATGGCATCTCTAACGACGTGTGGATTTTAGTCTAGCTGATCCGAGCCGCAGGTGTCGGCATGGCCAGTGCGGGCTGCTGGGCAGGCAGATGGACACATCCGTATGTTCCTGTACCAGGGTACCTGGTCGTCTGGTAAATGGACAAACTCTTCTCGCGGCGGGTGTCTGGGCCGTGACCCTCTAGGCCAAGCGCGAGAGGTGAAGGACGGGAGCCTGGTCTTCCATTCTCCCACTTCAGTCCCCCCTCTGGTCGACTTGTCGACCACAAACATATCCTTCTCGTTATCTCCTCTTACCCTCCATATCTTAGTTATCCCTCCGAGATGTCCATAATGGTTTACATGATCTTCAAATGACCAATACATATATTCACATGTTCCTCCAGGAGTACAGTATACCCATCTTCCTATGTAGCTCCTGGGGTTCCTTGGGTTCTCGATCTTCACTGATGGTGGGTCTAGATGGTTGGTGATGATTTGGGTGCGCAACTTCTCCCTCTCTTGTATTATCACACCTGTATGCTGGCCGTCATCTGCTGGCATTAAGGGGTGCATTCCCACCATTTCCAGCAACTCGTCAGTCGTGCGTGCCTTCCGGGCCTTCCAAAACCTAATTATGATCAGAGTAGCTCCAGTCAAAATAGTACACCCCACTATTATTTTTAGTCCATCTGACAGCCAAGATGGCATCCATGACCATAATAGTGAAAACCAGCTCTTATCCTTGTCTACACCGTTACTTTCATCCATCATTTTGGAGTGCATCCGGGCCAATTGTGACACTGCTTCTGTCAGTGTACCATTGTCAGCATCGTTGGCAGATATGAACGTGCAGCAAGATTGTCCTATCTTTGCACAAACTCCTCCTTCCATTGCTGTGAGAAGGTCCAATACATATCTGTTCTGGAGTGCTACCATCCTTACAGCTCGCAGCTCCTCTTTAATTGCGTTGAACCCATTTACTGTTGAATTGATGGTCATCATTAGTTCCCATCTGGTTATTTGGAGCCATTTTGCGTTTGCGTATGCCTGCAGTCCCGGATGTATTATTGAGGAGAAGAACATCGCTGCTCTGCTGAATAGTCTGTGTTCTGGCGGTATTGATGTTAGTTCCGTTTCCGACCTTCCCCACAGGTAATTTCCTGTCAGTGGCTCTCCTTGTCTTTTTCTCCTATTTAGGACAGTATCATTGCTGTTGGTCCTGTTCTCTTGCTCCTTCTGAAGTGGTGCAGATCTCTTTCTTCTCCTATCCCCTTCATCCATTTTAGGAAATTTCGCCACATCGACATTCTTCTTAGGTACCACTAGTGATGGTACATTGACGTGTACCATTGTGCACACACCATTCCACAGGGGAGGCAGTGTATGATATGCCTTTTCTCCGCAGGCCCAATAATGGTCCATTATTACTGCTGTTCCCGCTCCCCCCTCAGGTAACTCCACCACGCTTGCACAATTGGTGTTATATCCTACGTCCACCTCTCCTTTATGCTGGTAGCATACTTTGGGCGCAGTCAATGGTAGTATAGTTATTGGGTCTTCATCTTCTTCTACCCACGTGAGCATTGGTACATACTTGATCCACGTCGTCCAACATCGATGATTGTGTGTCTCGATGGTTGAGATAGTTTCTTTTGTTACCATGTTGCTGCCAATCACTCCTATCTCCCAGCTGCTGCCCAGATACACCTTTCCTGTTATCGTCAGTAGCGGCCTCTCCCAGCATCCTTGTTTACCTGGAACTTCAGTGGCGTACCAATCACATGGTAGATACTGCAGTGTTACCTTCTTTGTTTCTCCTTTTGCAGGGCCACTTGTTATGTATCTGAATGCTTCAGCATGTAAACTGGTCTTGTGATAACTCAGATAGGTCTTGAGGAAGTTGTTTTCATATGGGTATGAGTCTCGTGTTTTCCATGTCATGTGCACTACTGTTCCTTGAAATCTTCCTTTCGTTTGGAACAGGGCCAAATATATTATGCACTGTGCTGTCTTTTCATCTATTTCTGTGGCAACAAATGTTCGTGAAGCGCTCATGGCGTATGGTATTAATGAGCAAACGTAACAGCTATCCTCAGTTGTCTGCTTACCAATGCGGGTCATGTGCTGGTACCACATGTTGTTTGCGACGTGTGCTGAATCTTGTACATAATTATCAATACCTTTATTGTCTGAGTATGTGCTGCGTTTAACTCTATTTTGCTTGGGTGCAAAGTTACTATTACCACCTGACGTAACACCTGTTGCAGCAGGGAACGGGGGTATATTAGGTTTGGGTGCAGCAATAAAATCGATAGCATAGCTGTACTGCCAAACAGAGGCAGCCAAGAACCCGGTGATCATAAAAATCCCTATTATTTTTATTACATATGCTAATCTCACCGGCATTTTGCTCTTACCTTGCTGCAGTCCTGGCAGCGTATTCTTGTGACGTTAAAGTTGCCCGCCTAAAAATTCTCAAAAGTGCTCGTTATTAAAATGTTAGTTTTGTTTCCTTTAAGCTCTCCCTATCAAGTAGTCATTCAGTGCCCAGGCGAAGAGCTGCTCCCACGCTACTCTAAGTGATCGGTCTCTTAGGACCGGCAAGTATGGGCGGAGGTGGGGCATGTAATATTCTATGGCCAGGAGGAAGGCTGTGTAGTAGACACGTACCCTTCTCCTTTTTAGGTATGTTGGCCTTTTTATTTCGTATACAAATTGATGTGACAATTCTTCTGGGTAGTTATCGTCTGGCAGCACCATCTACGCCTGTACACTGAACTTGTTAATTAGCTTTTTCTTAACAATACAATATTACGCAGTTCCTGTATGTGCGAGAGAAAAAAGAGAACATTCACGTGTTTACATGTGTATTGGTGCAAGCAATGTCCTCCAGTTTTAATTACAACTGTACTTAGCAGTCAATGGGGGGGGGGATTTGCGCTCAAATGGCGGAAGTATTTTTACTCTTTGAGCGTGTGACCATGGGGTGGGCAGTATGGGGATCACCCCTTTCTTCGTCAGTTATCGTCTCCGAGGGGACAATTGGGTCGTTGTCTGTGGTGGAACTTTCTTCCGCTGTCGGGGCTGTTGTTGCTGTTCTTCCAATGGACCTGTCGTTGGCGCTGGGGCGGGTCTGCAGTTTGTAGATCTTTACGTCATGTAGGTGGTTCCAGGCACGCTTATCCTTTAGTTTTACTGCTCTTGTTGATACGTCCTCTACCAGATGGGGGCCAGTGAACCTCTTCTCGTTCCACTTTCTATTGAAATTGCGAAGTAGCACATGGTCACCTTTGGCAAGTTTGCACAAGTTCTCCTTTCCCGATTCTGTACTTGCGCCTTTTTCTTGATTGCTGGTAGACCCGCCCCGTGTGCGCTCGAGCTGTTGAGACACAAACACGACACTAGTAATCAAAGAAGACACATATTGATACATTTCATCACCTAACACACTCGCTGAACTTTCGTGGTCGGTGAATGCCCTTGACGTTGGGGTTAGGGGAAGGCGCATTTGACGTCCAGTAACCACTTCGTGAGGGGTGAGGTGGTGGTCGGACCCTGGCCTATTTCTAAGTTCAAATAAAGCTAACAGAAGGCAATACAACCAACTTTTCTTTGTTGTTTGTTGTATTTTAGCAATTGCCTCCTTCAATAAGCCATTCAGGCGTTCACATACACCATTAGCCTGTGGGTGGTATGCACATGCAAATTTGTGTTTAATGTTCAGCAGGGATGTGATATGCTGGAACATTTCGTTTGCGAAATGTGGGCCGTTGTCTGATCTTAACACCTCGCACACTCCCCACCTGGGGAAAACCTCCCTTACTATGAATTTGGCTGCTCTAAACGCATCATGGTGTGAACAGGGCCCTGCTTCAATCCACCTGGAAAATGGGCATACTACTACAATCATATACCTATTACCTTGACATATGTTGATCATATCAACATAGTCAATGTGAAGGTGCCGAAAAGGTCCTTCTGGCCGGGGTATGGTACCTCTTATCACCTTTAGAGTATGACCGGCCGTAAACTGTTGACATGTGAGGCAATTGCTGATAAAATTTGACACATGAGAGTTTAACTCAGGACAAAACCAATCTTCTCTAATTCGTGCTGCTATTATTTCCTTGCCTGTATGGGCAGGGTGATGTAATTGGCTCAGGGCGGTGTTTAACAGTGCCAACGGTATTACAACTTTCCCAGTGCTACCCTGGCGCCATAGTGCGTCGGTTGGGGACATTGTACATCCTCTTTTTACCCATACTTCTTTTTCGGCCATTGGTGCAGCCGCTTGTAGCTCCATAATCTGTGTGGCTGGGAGATGGGTGTACCCTTCTCTTATTAACATCTCCCTAGCTATTCCCCTCCCTCTCCCTCTCTGTGAATCTGTGGGGTTCCATATCTCACCAAAGTATGCAGCATATTTCGCATGTGCGTCTGCTGCTGCATTCCCTTTTGAGACGTAGTCTTCACCATTGGTGTGTGCGGTGCATTTGACTCGGGCTAGTTCTTGGGGGTCGTATATTACTTCAATTAGTTCAGCCAACAAGAGGGCATGTTGTACTGGAGTGCCATCAGCTCTCCTAAACCCTCTTCTTCTCCATTTTGATAACCCTGAGTGGACAGTGGATGTAACATATGCACTGTCGGAATATATGGTTACTCTTTTATTAAAACTTTCCTTTAATGCCAATATTAGTGCAACCAGTTCTGCGGCTTGAGCAGAGTAATGCTGTGGTAATTGTACACACTTCATAGCCACACACACCGGCGCCTCCATCATTTTTACTACTGCTGCCCCAGTCCTTCGTATCCCATCTCCTTGATCAATAGTTGATGACCCATCAATAAACAAAAGCTCACCTCCCTCTAGTGCGTTTTCTTCAACTTTTCTAGTACATGAGTACATTTTAGTTATTTGGGTGCAGTCGTGGGCGTAATCTCCCTCTTCAATTACTTCTGCTAGGAACCTTGCAGGGTTAACCGTGCTACATCTAACAATTGCTAGTTCAGCTTTAGACAAAATAATCTCATAACCTGATGCCCTCTGTGTCGTTAGTGTGGACTTAGGTTTATTCAATATCGCAAATAGTGCATGTTCCACAAACAGTGTAGTTGGACACCCCATAGTTATTGCTGATGCTTTTTCTACTGCAAAAGCAGCTGCAGCAAGACCTTGTTCACAAGGGAAGTGGCCTAACATCACAGGGTCTAAGTGCCCGCTGTAAAATGCTACTGGTTTATAGCCCATGCTCGTTTTTTGTGCCAATACTGCTTTCATCACTGCTGAGTCGCAATGTGAAAATATAAAAAAGCGTCGCTCATAGTCTGGGGATGCCAGTACTGGAGCAGTTGATATCGCGTCTTTCAATTCGTCAAATGCCTCCCTCATTTCCATAGTCCATCCCAACTTTTTCTCCCCTTTATTTGCTTCCTTCAAACCCTCAAGCAGGGGTCCTATGTATGAGTTGTAATCAAATACCCATGCTCTACAGTAGTTGCACAGCCCCAGAAATTGCTGCAGTTCTCTCACAGTCTGTGGCACGGGAGTGCTTGAGATGGCCTGTGCTCTTTGTGGTGCAATCCTTCTTCCATGTTGGGATATCAGTTGGCCAATGTAAAGTACCTGTTCCTGACAGTATTGTATCTTTTCCATGTCTACCTTGTACCCCTTTTCAGCCAATATTGTCAACATTTTTAAGGAGTCCTCTCTACATTTACTTTCGTTTGTACTGCAAATTATTATGTCATCCACATACTGTAACACTGTGCTTTCCACCTCAACGTTACCCAAATCCATCTGTATTACTCTATTGAAAATTGAGGGTGATTCACAATACCCCTGTGGTAATCTGGTATGTTTCCACTTTGTATTTCGGTAAGTGAAGCTTGTCAAATCTTGTGAGTCTGGGTGTAATGGTATTGAGAAAAAAGCATTTTTAAGGTCAATCACTGTAAATCGTGATGCTTCTGCTGGAATGCCACACAATATTGTGGCCGGGTTTGCTGTTACTGGATACTCTGCTTCTACTATGTTGTACCCCCCTTTAGCCTTGCGCACCGGGTACACAGCTGTGTTACATGGTGATTCTGAGGGGACCAATATGCCATTGTTTATAAGGGCCGTTATGGTTTCATATATGCCCTCATCTGCCTCTTTTGACAATGGGTACTGTTTCACTCTTGGTAGTATGGCACCTTTTTTCAATTTTATCCTTACACCCCCTATGCTTTTTATGCATCCCACGTCATAAGGGCTAATAGTCCATAATGATTTGGGCACCCTCGACATATCCTCCCTAAAAAATGGGACTGGGGTGCCTGCGGGTGCCTCAAGTGCCATTGCAATTTTCTGTGCTACTTGTTTGTGAGCCACTCTTAGCCATATTTCTACACTCATCATGAACACCATTTCATCTTCCTCCTTTTCTTCTGAGAACAGCTCTTCATCTGACACCTGGGTCAGCCTACATCCTTCTGCTAGTGCTATCACCGCCCTCCATGCTCTCCCTTCTTTATCTTGGGCGTGCACAGCAACATAATCAGCTGTTGCAATAATGCTCTCAATGTCCATTACAAACACCTTCCCTTCCAGTTCATTAACTGGTGTTTCTGGTCGGAACAGATAGGCTGCTGGCCTCCTCCATATTTTCCCTTCTATCCCTGGCATCCATGCAAATGCCATGTCTGTGCCATACTGGAATAGCTCGCCATCTACTGGCTCCGCCCTAATCGCTGTCTGTCCACAGTATGCTTGCAAAATCTGTCGTGCTGCGAGCATGTTAATCCCTGGAGTAGAGCAAATTATGCCATCCTCTGTAAAGGAGATCGTCATATTCAACCTGTTCATTATGTCTCTCCCCAGTATATTTACTGGTGAGGCACTATAATACAAAAGTGGGACTGACAGATCATAATCTCCAATAGATAAGGGAACGTTATCAGTAAAAGGAACCAACCCTTTAGCCCCAGAAAATCCTTGGGTGTTCATGGCTTCGCCTGACATCTTAAATTTACCTTCCCTTATGCAAGACCGGGTTGCCCCGGTGTCAACAAGGAATGATAATTTTTTGTCACCTATCGTTACCTCTATGCGTGGTTCCTCCGCACTATTAGGTGTTACTGACAGGATGGGACACACCAAGGCCGTCTGTGGGATGACCTATTGGGGGTACAATGATTGGCCATTCCCTGTGTAAGGGTTGTGTCCCAACACCGTCACCCTACCCAATTGCGTTTGTTGAGTTTGGGGTGGTGGTTGTATTAACGCTACTTGTTGTTGTGGCGGTGGCAGTTGCTGTGTTATTTGTTGTTGTGGCAGTGAATAAGTTTGTGGCTGTTGTGTTGTTTGTTGTTGTGGGTCACTCCCTTGTTGTGACATCTGCTGTCGTTGTATGCCCTGCTGTTCTTGTGAGGTCCTAGGTTGTGCTTGTTCATTCCATGCTGGTGTTCCTGGCCTGACCCTACATGTACGTGACATGTGTCCTAATAGTCCGCAGCTCCAACACACGGGTGGTTCCCTGCTTTGCCATGGGAAGCTCCCTGTGTTGTCCTGGTATACGGGTTGCCCTGTGGGGTAGTAATTTCTAAGTCCCCCAGCCTGTTGTTGGGTATTATATCTGTATCCTCTCCCCCTCATAAACCCTCCTCTCCCTCTGTTATAACTATAATACCCAGTTCCTTGCATTGGGTACCCTCCTCCCATGTTTGGTGCGTGTAATTGCAGATGCGGCACTTGCTGTATTACACCTTGTGGAGGCGCTATTTGAGCGGGATCTTGTGCAGCCACTACTTGCGTTGGGCTTTGGGCCACTGGTGTGGGCGTAGTTATTAGTGCCCCTTCCATTGTGTATTTAGTACGTTTTTTCTGTACTAGTTTGGCCTCTTCTGTTTTCCTGTCCTCTTCCTTTTGTTTCATTTTTCCTTGCCATGTCCTGCAGTGATGTACTATAGTCAGTTGTATTTCTGGCCATGGTTTTGCTTCCATCCCCACTACTTTCTTTAGTTGTTTCTGAACTCCTTCTGGGAGCCCTTGTACTAGTATATGATAAAATATGGCTGGTGTTTTGTCCCATTGTTCTCTAGTTTCCATGCGCCACTTCTCTTGAATATCCTGGATATAATCAACAGGATCCTCATTTTCACCCATCTTACGGGAAGTAATGGCTCCTATGTCTGATGTGTCTGGGTACTGCACTCTCAGTGCCTGCCATAGCGCATGTCTGCAGTTTGCAAATGGTGCCCCATCATGCGATGTGTTCGTTATTGTTACCCCATGGAATCCCGCTTTTTTCCAAATGTCATCCGCTCTATCCCCTAATATTGATATTAACAGGCCCTTCACATCTCCTACTGCTAGTTTCTGTCCTGCAGTGTGTTTTTCCATTTCATATATCCACTTACCCGCACCTCCACTTAGTGATGGGAGCCTACATTTTATATTTTCTTTATCCGTATGTTTCCAAGGTACATACTGTGGTCTAACCCCTCCTCTCTCCAACAGTGGCATTAAATTCTGTCTTGTGTCACCCTTTACGCTCCATAATATTGAGTCTTCACACCCCTCCTCTTCCCCCGTTTCCTTTACTACTTCAAATTCTTCCTTACTACCTCTGCTCCTACCTCCCTCTTCTTCCTTTCCCCTTTTTTCGTCATTTCCTGTGTTCAATACGGGTATGTTTATTTGTCTGTCTTGCCTGCGACTAGGGAGGTCCCTAAGCCGACATGCATAAGGTGTAAGTTCGTTCATGAAGGGCGCGAGCTTTATTCTGTGCAGTGAGCGTGCGGTGGTTGAACATGTAGGGTGTGACGTGGGAGGGCGTGATGGGGATGTGGGTGGCGTGGTTTCATGGGTTTGTGTTTCCCCTATTCTTTTCACTCCCTCCTTACTTCTCTCCAGCTCCTCCCATCTTCTACTCATCCAGGGCGAATCTATGTTTGTTCTAGTGAGGTATAGCTTATCTAAGCTTTCCCTTTCACTCTTTCTTCCATCCTTCTCCACTCCTTCTTCCTCCTCACTGCAAAAGTCATTCATAAATGGCACCCCCCACTCTGCCTTTTTTCCTTTTATTGTTACTGTTTTTAAGTCTATTAGGTCTCTTTCTCCCCTTTCGTTGTTACCAACTGTTCCCCCTAGTGCTGATGTTGTTGCTACCTCTCTACTTTTATATACATCTCCCCACCTTTCACTCTCCCTACTCCTCCCTTCTCTTCCCCCTTCACTTCTCTCCTCCATTTCCCTACTATTTTCCTCCCTTTTCCTTTTCAATTCCTCCATTACTTCGTTGCTCATCTGTTCCAATATTCTTTCATCCTCTTTCTTCCTTTCCCATTTCACCCTTTCTCTTTCTATTATACTCTCTATTACCTTCCCCTCTTCATATTTCTTAGCTGTCTCTGATACTACCCTCCTCCTCCATATTTCCATTTCCTTTTCCTTTTCTTCTTCTTCCTTCTTCTTCTCTCTCAGCACTACTCTTGATACCCTATCTGCTGCTGCTTTTACCCTTTCAGCTTCTTTCTTTTGCTCCTCATTTCGTTCCCTTAATTTTTCCAATTCGTTCTTACCTTCTTTCCTTTTCCTCACTCTCTCTCTTTCCTCCCTCTCAAGTTGTTTGATCAATTCATTCTGCTCATCCCTTAGTTTTGCTTATCTTTCCTCCAAAATCTCTTCCTTCTGCCATAGTAGCTCCTCTCCCCTCATTTCACTCTCTCTGGCACTATCCTCGTTTGTTCTCTTTACCGCCTCCCTTTCTTCTCCAGTTAGTGAGCCTCGTAATTTCAATAATATCTGTGCAGCTACCCACTCATCGTTTCCTATCTCTACAGTCTGCTCTCCTCCAATCCTCTCTTCCCCCATTGGTATCTTCCTATGAGCCACATATGGTGGAGGGCTGTATGCCGGGTTCGAGTATCCTTCAGCCGCCCTGAACTGTCCTTCTATTTCTCCTAATTCTCTTAAAGGGTACAACCCTCCTCCCTCTGTTTTCACTCCCGGTGTTATGGGTATCTCATTGTTCGGTTCCTTTTTTATGTCGTTTGATTTATCAATCTTTTCTCCTCCCTGTCCTTCATTTCCCGTATTCTTTGTCCTTTCACACCCCTTTTCCCCATCCGTTCCTTCTTTCTTAATCTCCTTTTCTTCCGGTGTTTCCCCCATAGTGAACATTCCATTTGGTCCTGGTCGGGACCCCTGGAACATCCTCCATAAGTTAAACACTTCCACATGGTTTGCCAACTTCTTCCCCTTGTACGTATTGTGCAGATGGTTTAGTAGTGAATGTTGGGCATATGGATCGAAACTACCATTTGGCGGCCATGGTGTTAACATTTTGTTGTCCGTCCCCTGGGTCCACTCTATGCTGTACTTAATTAATTTCTCCCTATGTGGTGGCAGTGTGGTGCATATGTGTTGTAGTGGGGTAGTGAGGGTATTCCCCCACCCTCCCGACCCTCTCCCGTATGACATAATGGCACTCCCCTTGTTACCCTTCCCTTTACTAGCAGTTTACAATGTACAACCTTATATTGCTTACCTTGCCCCGCAAGTGTGGGGACTTACGACAATCCTTTGACAAATTATGCAATACTAATAATAAAAAAATAAACATAAAAATAAAAAATAATAATAATAAAAACAAATATATATATATATATGTATGATGTTAGATTATATTCCTTCCCCTACGGCCCCCTGCGGCCGAAGCGCACGCAGCCCCCCGCGGCTGCGTACCCCTTACGACGATCTTATACAGTCGTCCTGTTTCTCCGTTCTCCTCCCCCTTTTACACTTGCCGTGGCCGGCATTCTCCGTGCGCAGCCACGCCCCTTTCCCCTTCTCCTCTTTCGATCCACTCGTTTATCGTTTATCTCCGTATCCGCTCCTTTATCATGTTTCTCTTCCCCACCACTCTCAAACCCAAAGTTTCTTGTGCTCGCGATATCTTATTAAATCCCTACTGGTGACGTCACCGATTTCTTCGAGCTACTGGTACATTCTTGTTATGTTCTTTAAGTTCAAAATACACTTGCAATCTACCCCGCTAACCCTACAGCTGTCTTCCTGTCTCTCCTGGAACAAGGTAATCTCATCAATAATATAACCGGACTGCGCACGCTGCGTCGCCTCGCGTGTGATACGCCCCTCAACAGGAGGGCTTAACCAGCCAATTATCTTCCGTTTTGGGCAACTATGTAACTAGCTACCGTCCACAGGGAAACGTCATCTACCTATCGAGTTTCTTGCTCGAACAATAGGGAACCTCATCTACTCATTGATCAATAAATGTCAAATCGTAGGAAACCACACACACCCACCCTCACACGTAGTCGCAATCTAGGCCATCAGTGTCTTACGAGCGGCTGCACGTGATGTTTTCGTGCCCCGCCCCCCTCTTTCGCGTAACTTAGCCGACTGCTCTCGCACTCGTCCGCTACCATTCATTCCATTGGCAACCCTCAGTTAAACCTTCGCCGCACATCTGTACAATACCTCCCTCCTCCCTTATTTACTTCCTCCCCCTCCCTCACAATTTCGCATTGCTTGTTGTGCGTGTCATGCTCACCAAGTTCTCTCGATGCAGGGCCGCTCGACTGCGTGCACCCCTCCAAGCGGCTCGCCACCTCCCTTCGTCTGGACCACGTCTGGACACTCGCCGACCGCGGGCGGGATACTTCTCAACCGGCTCCCGAGGGCCAATATCCGGATTGCGCTGTCCGGTCTTCTCACAGCTCCGCGATGGTCCTGTAGTCCTCAGAAGGGGGCAACGGCAGAGGGGGCCGCGCCGCCGGGCCTCCTCGCAACGGGAGTGCCTGGAAAAATTAAAAATAAAAGTCGATCTTAAACAGATCTCAGCAGTGCCTCCAACTTGTCGGGGGGAAATTCTGCCGGGGTCGGCCGGGCCGTCCGCAGACCTCCGGGCAGGGAGGCCCCAACTCCTCCCGTATATCCCAGATGAGATAGAGTATGAGACACACACAAGGAGCAAGGTGACTCTGCTGTTTATTTAGACAAAACGGCAGGAATGGGTCAAGAAGCGTACGCGTTCGTCCTGACACACACAATCGTGGGGCTCGCAGGCCCTTTTTACTGCATTATGACGCGCTACTTGCGTCACTTCAGAAAGTTAACAAAAAACCTATCGCCACTCTTAATTGGTTGCTCGAGTGGTAGGGTTAGTATAGTACACATATAGAGAATGATATTAGTGGACAAGGTGTAGTCAGGTGGTATATCTGGGTTGTCCCTACAATTAGATACATAAGAATTGTTACATGAAGACTCCTGAGGATTGGCTAATATTACTGACGTCTGAGATAAGAGCCCCATGTTCTGATTGGTGCACTCGTGAGCTTCCCAGCCTGGGACCACCGTTGTTCCCAGCTCTCGGTGTACCTGTGATTGCAACAATGTTTCAATATGGGTACGTGCAGACAATGTGAGGATTTATTCATAGGTGGAAGGCTGACCGCTCCCACTGTAGCAGATGTCCATTGATCCTTTCAAGTGTATCGGCCTGTGTCTCGTAGCGAGGGACCCAGACGCCTTTTCTCTCCTGGGTTTTGGCATCTCGTCAGGTTCGGCTTGGTCACGTGGGGAGGGACCGTGAAAGAGGCAGAATTCTGCACAATTAATATTGTTTTTTATACTGCGCGTCTGGTTTAATTTGCCGGCGTGCCTTTATCGTTGAGGCGCGGAGTGCGAGGTTGCAACATCGTGCCTTTGATGATTTGTTCTTGGATGTGGGTTTGCAACATTGCGACCTTGGCTGGTTGCTCCACCGGGTTCTTTCTGCAGGATCAGCAACCTGACTCTTGCTTTGTTAATGTCCATGGGAGCTCTTGGTTGAGGCCTACTTGGGCCTGGTGCATAAGTAGTCTGTTTGGTACATAGGTGCTTTTAGGGTATAATAGCATATATTTCCATGACCAGTATCGTATTTCCATTATACCTCTCATGGTGGTAACGGGTTTCAAGAGAAGCGTGAGCAAGCGTTATAGATGAGTTCATGATGCGTCTTGCGTTTCTGCATTCTGAAAGCCTATGTAAAAATAATAAAGATGCACGTCCGTGAATATGCCTGTCGCCTACGTCAGAGCACTGAGTATGTTCTTCATGTAGATTGGTGTGGAGATGTTCAGTGTGTATATTTGTACAGATGTGCTTCCCGTTGTCTAGGTCGTCATGGCATCTCTAACGACGTGTGGATTTTAGTCTAGCTGATCCGAGCCGCAGGTGTCGGCATGGCCAGTGCGGGCTGCTGGGCAGGCAGATGGACACATCCGTATGTTCCTGTACCAGGGTACCTGGTCGTCTGGTAAATGGACAAACTCTTCTCGCGGCGGGTGTCTGGGCCGTGACCCTCTAGGCCAAGCGCGAGAGGTGAAGGACGGGAGCCTGGTCTTCCATTCTCCCACTTCACAGGTCTAGTCATTGTACCTGTGGAGGAGGGGAGAACGCCATCCATACAGTCGGCCACAAGCATAACCCATTGCACTAACTAACCCATAACAGACAACCTGGAAGCCAGTGACACATTTTTTGTAACCTTAAGCACTGGAAAAAATATATATATTTCCAGTGCAAACAAGTACTTGCGTATAAAATAAATTGGAGCGCAGGTGGCCCTTCCCACACTACAAATAAAGCATGCTTCCAAACTTCCAGAAAATCAGGCTTGATTATGCTGAAAGTTACACAATGGCCCTCATTATGAGTGAGCCAGTCTGGAAATAAGGTGCCCGTAGGTAACAACATTACTGTTTCCGGACCTGCTCACTCTAAGTCTTCCATGTAGGGGCTGTGACATAACCCCTACCAGCAGATAATTAACCGAAGCACTAGCACCGTTAACAATGGTGCCGGTGCTTCAGTGTTCCCATTCCTGTGGAGTCCTATGGGTCCTATGGGACTCCACAGGAATGGGAACTTACCACTAAATCGGGTGGCAGAAATGGTATGCTGAGGTTGCCGGTAGGCCAACGGTACAACCGGCGGCCTACCTTCAACCTCATAATCATGGCCATGGGGGCTAAAAGGAGTGCCTGTTCAGTGAGGATGCCCCAAGTGGCTGGGAGGGACAGATCAACCCGATTCGTCTGCACTGTTAGTGAACCACCAATATTTGCATATTCCTGCATTTGTAAATGGTGATGCTTGCCTATTCATATGGCATTTGTGAGATGGTCCGAGGACTCCTGGAATCATTTACACCCATCCTCCTTTCATCATCAAGGGAGTTCATTAAGGGAAATACATGTATATTTTTTTCAGGTCACTTTGTTGGTGGATTTATTTAAAAAAATCACCATGAGTTTATTTGGTAAATAAGGAAGGCTTGCAACACAGCTATCATTCAGTGCTAATAGTTGATTTCATATTTAAAAGTTGAATACAGTAGAGACACTTAATCCAATACGACAGTTACAGTGAGTTCTGGATATTTATTTAATTGGATTTTATGTGGAAGAACACAAATTTACAATCAGTATGCATATTTTACTAGGCAATATCAGTACATCATTAAATGGACAGCACCTTATATCTCGAAAGTGCTGGATACTAGATTTTCTCTCAAACGATTTTTCCTACTATCTAGCAAGGGATCCATTTCCACTATAGATCATACATATATAATATTCACTAACAAAAAACGTTGTTAAAGGAACGTTATGGTTAAGTTGCACTAGTAAAAATCTATGAAATTCAATGGAAAAACGTTGTTACAGGGACGTTATGGTTACAGGTAAAACCGAGAAAAAAAAAAGAAATTTGCCAGTTATGGTAAGCTAAGAAACCATAACTCGTGCCACCAGTGTGCACTGCAACGACTAAAACCCATGACATCAAAGATGCCATCACAAATCTTGTTGATGACATCACTGATGACATCACATGTGCATTTATTTTCCATGCTAAGCCTCCACAAGGGATTGTTATTGTAATGGTGGCAGAAAACTATCAAAGATCATTGGAAGAACTATCATGAGATAAGCAGTTCATTACAGACTTCTTTGCAGTATATGAACAAACTCATGTGGAAACGTAGGCATTGTCTGCACCATCCCCCATAGAAGCGTAATCTTCAAAATCTTCCCATGTTACATAGTGAAATCATGAATGCTTTCTTCGTAGAGTTTCGGGTACTGTGAAAAATGTAAAAAGTAGCTACCATTGCCTTGGTAACTACATAATTGGAATACTGCACAGAAAACATAACGACATCACAATGCATACAAATATGAGCATATAGAAGGAAATTAAAGTAAGCAAAAAAGGAGCAGTATTACCAGAAACTGTTCATAACATAACTGATTTTCTTCATGCACAGAAATGATTGCTGTGTTGTACACTTTCTTCTTCCCCTATATGTATCATATGATGTGAGTGAACCCCAAGGAAAGTAGTGCAAGAACATTTGAGAAGGGTGCCCTACACACAGATAGAATCTTTTGAATTGTTAGTTCCTGACTGTTAGTAAAGGAAAGCACCTGGCCTACTTATGTCGGTGAACAAAAAAAGAGGGAGCCAGACATGTAATGTCATCAGTGATGTCATCAATGAGATTTGTGATGGCATCTTTGACGTCACAGGTGTTATTCCTTGCAGTGCACAATGGTGGCGTGAGTTATGGTTGCTTAGCTTACCATAACTGGCAAATTTCTGGGGGTTTTCGGTCTTACCTGTAACCATAACGTCCCTGTAACAACTTTTTTCCATTGAATTTCATAGGTTTTTGCTAGTGCAACTTAACCATGACGTCCCTTTAACAAAGCTTTTTGTCAGTGAATTTCATAGGTTTTTAGTAGGGCACTGTAACCAGAACATTGCTTTAGCATAGTTTTTTCAGTAAAGGCGATAGGGTTTTAGTAGCATAACTTAACCATAACATCCCTTTAACAACGTGTTTTCATAGAGTACGGACTGGAAAGTACCAAGACCAGAACGTCACTACAATGTAGTAAGCACACTGAAGTTTGTCTACTAACTGCATAGGTGCTGCAGTAAACAATAGTAGAGAAGCATAATGTTTCATTTATTACGAATCAATGGCAAGCACCTTAGAGTGGCTGGAAGAAAATTCCCCTCATGATGCAATGACTTACACAACTAACCCCATTGGTATGCACAGTATTGTGAAGCGTACATTATGTAATATATATTGCTATATGTACACCAAACACATTCTATTTTCTGTGATAGAACATATTGGAAACGAAAGCAAGGCAGCACAAGCGGCAACACTTCCACAACAGCATACGGCCATAGCAAAGGAAAGAAACTCTGTGCATAGCAAAAAGGACAAGCTGGGAGCCAAAGTGGAAAAATTGGTGAACAATTGTGCCACCTGAAAGGTTGCGTACAAGGGTGTATTATTGACAAAATGAAACAGCACCAGCAGACCTGCACGTGTACCCCTTCCCCATGGCAAAGGATGCTATCCCCTCGAAATCCGTTTGATGGGACACGTTAAGGTGTTACCTGAATGTCTTCCTCCCCTCACAACCAACTTGAGGAAATCCCCAATTCCCCACAATAAGTATCCACTTATGCTACCCCTTCCCTTTCCTAATGGTGTGTATGAATGTGTACAAGTAAACCTCAATAAGTGAAAGGTTGTTGAGTGTATATGTGATATTGTTTTTTTGTTGAAATGTCACTCAGCGGCACACAATTCTCGTTGGAATGACCGCAATTAAGGAAATGTTAGGTGTCCTACAGACACTGCAGTTGCCCGGCCTATCCACAAAGACAATGGAGGCATATGTACAACGCAGCAAGCTCCGCATGTCCGCATCTTGTCCTCCATCTATGATTACATGTGGGAGGGAGAATTTTGTCGTTGTGCAAGTACACACATGTGTATCTGTTCCTCTGTGTCCTGGTAACACTGTCACTGTGCAGCATATGTGAAAAAAAACGTTAATTAGGTCACAGCGCCCACCCACAGCCTACAGGTACATATACAGATAAACATCACACCTGATATACACTATAAACAGCCAGTGTCTCCCAAAATGCTTGGCACATGTATGGCGCCCTATTATTCAGTACAGAAGTAGCAACGGTATGTACATGTGCACAATGTATTTCACCCAAAACGCATCCTGTGGACAGCAGTTCAAAAGGAGAGCAGTGGCGACATCACCATGCGACCGCACCCACTGCGCGTGGGCCCTTATTTCGGCAACACGATCTGGACCCATGGACAGTGATAAAAGAACAGTGTTGAAAAATGTAGTGAGTGTTTTTCGGAAAGCATACGCTTACAAACACACCACAATGGGCCGTTGTACATGTATGTAGGTTTTTGAACAATATAGGCCTGTTTTCCGGTTGCAAGTTCTCCACAGCAGCCCTACAAAAGGCCACACCCCAGAGCTGCTCTGCAATCTGTTTGCAGCTTTTCAGAACACAGGAGCAGGCCACATAGGTTTGGCATGCAAGTGATGTTGGACCAAAAGGGCTGTGCTAAATTGCATTTGCAAGTAATTGCAACCATGTCAGTTCAGCTCAGTTCGCACAGTAATGTAGAAACTGAAGAACAACCTTTCCTGGGACCCATACCCGCAGGTGTGCTAGTCCTTACTGTCCCAATGTCATGAGTAGCAAGCTGACAACGGGAGTATGTGCACGTGTGTTTCCCGAAGGAGTGCAAGGGCCGTGCCCCAATAAAGCGGAAACATTCTTCTTCCCTTTCTACTGTCTTCTTTCCAGCACACCGTCATTGATTACTGTTCAAAAGTTCCACACACATCCACCAATAAATTGAAGATCTCTCCATGTAACAGTATCAGTTCTGTACAACAGTCCTCTGCGTACACACCACACCCAGAAACGTTATTGCGCAATCCCTCTGCTTCTGCAGTCCCATTTCCATTACTGCCATCCTGAAAATCCCCGGATGTGGCTTTCGTGCTGCGTGCAGGCGTGGGGGAATAAATTGCAACCCTGGTAGGGGAGTTCGTTGTAAGGGGCAGCTCTGAAAAGAGCTTTGTTTTGTAGATGCTGCTAGAGAAAAACCTTTTTGTTCAGTTTTTCTTTGATTTTGTGTTTTTTTGTACTCACATTATTACAGTAAACTCTTTAGCGCATCCTGAAGACGAGCAATGAAAACTGCATTACCAATGGACGACAACAAAATTCCATTTGCTTGGAACAACTCCAAATTTCTACAACTAATGAGGTCATTGTTGCAGAAGAACATCCCACAAATGGACAAAAAAGTATACATGCTTCTGTTGATGAGACCCCTTCCGACCTCTAGCTGGCGACAGCAATCATTGGAAGAGGTGCATAATAATCGTGGTGGTATACATGAAAAAAGCACCTTGGCAGTGGGAAAAATATGCTGCACTACTTTCATCACCTTCTTCAGTTGACGGTACAGACGGGAACAAGGCATGTAAATGCCACGCTCCATAGTGCACGACCACACTATGTACAGTAGCTAAATAGCTAAAGTGGCCACTCATCGACATACTGCAAGCACAGCGCCGAAGCTGCACACATCGCCACAGTCCACAAAACCTCCACTCCCTCCAAATCGAAATTGCCATGAAAGCCTTTTTTGACGGCATACTGGAACAGATTTTCCACAAAGGCATCACCGACTATCAAGACAGTGTGTCTGTCCATCTCTGCCTGCTACCGTCAGTACACAGAGTAATGGGAAAATATATTGCCACCCTTTCCTGTGACACACACCCTGAGCACCTGATAGGACAATCCCTAAAGTCTCATTTCCATAGGCCAGCATGGTAAGAAGTGCAGAATGTGGCACGTGCGCTTCCCCAAGTACTGCAAAGTCCGGGCCCGACTGAAGCAGGAGTCTTTCTTCCTATTGCTGCAAATCCTAATCACCTGATTGGACAATCCCCACAGTCCCATTTCCATGGCCGCCATCTTCAAAATCCTCAGATGTGGCTTTTGTGCTGCGTTGCTGTGTGCGGGAATAACTTGCAACCAGAGTAGGGGGAGTTTGTGGTAAAGGGCAGCTCTTAAAAGAGCCTTTTTAAAAAAAAATCTTTAGATGCTTCTAGAGAAACACCTTCTTTCATTTTTTATTTGCTTTTTTTTTCTTGTGCTCACATTATTACAGTAAACTCTTCACTGCATCCTGTAGATGGGCAAACAAAACTTCGTTGCCAATGAGTGACAACAAAATACCATTTTCTTGGAAAAACTCAACATTTCCTCAACTAATGAGGTCATCATTGCAGAAGAACATTCCATGAGCGGACAAAAAAATATACATGCTTCTGTTGATGAGACACCTTCCTGCGTCTGGCTCAGAACAACATCCATGAGCAGTGGCCGATACTCTTCATGGTATTATGGATGAGAAAAGCACATTGGCATTGGGAAAAAGCAGCTTCACGACATCCAGCAATCTCCTCAGTCGCGGAACAAATCTAAGCAAGCCACGTAACCCATATGCATGCCGCCGTAGTGGATGACGATAACATCAACAGTAGCAAAAGTGCCCAGGTCTTTGCAAAGTACATGCATATTGGTGAAACTGCACTCATACACAGCGTTCCACAATGCGCTCACTCCTTCCAAACCAAAATTGTCGTCAAAGTGTCTTTCCAGGGCATAGTTGTGCAGATCTATGACAAAGGGATCACCTACAGTAAACACAATGCATTTCGCCATGTCAGCCACCCTCAGTATGCAGAGTATATGTTACAACAGTTGGACCGCCCCTTCCTGTGAACCACACCCACAGTACCTGATTGGATAATCCTCACAGTGGCATGTCAATTGGGCAACATGGTGAAAAGGGCAGATTGTGGCACGTGCGCTTGCCAAAGTACCGAGAGGGCCGCACCCCTGTAAAGCTGGAACAGTGTTTCTTCCCTTTACACTATCTTCTCTGCAGCACCACCTCATTGGGTTACTCGTAAATAGGCACACATGCATCCACCAATGGCATTGAAGCCTCCATCACCCAACACTGTCACTCCTGTACATCACTTCAAATGTACCGTTACACATTCACAGTATAAGTGTTGTGCCATTCCAAAGCATGTCCACTACAAAGTTCAGTAAATGTATGCACGATTTCTCCATCGACATACATCCACATGGCCACCCAGGATGTGACATGTGCAATCCTGAAAGTACCACAGAATCCTCTACCTTTTCATGATAGTGAGGGGGGTTTGGGAGCGCGAAGCAATATCAAGCTGGGTAGGGGATTGGGTCTTCCATCGTAGATGTAGAAAGGTTTTTATTTAAATGTTTTGTTTTTTTACGTGCGTGCGAGCAACTTTTTTGGTTTTTTTCTCTTTATATGCGTTTCTATTTGCCTCGCCTCACATTTTTACCACATTCTGCTCAATGCTTCTTGCACAGTGTAAAAGAAAATGGCATTGCCAATGGCGCTCAAAAAAGAAAATCTGCATCACTGCTTTCAGCAACCTCTTCAGGTGACGGATTAAACTTCCACACGCCATGTAACCCAAATTTAGACTTCCATAGTGCACCACATATCTGCAAAGGTGAACCATCACGCCGAAACTGCAGTAATACTGACAGCCACAGAAAGCGTCCACTACTTCTAACGTGAAATTACCAGCAACCCATCTTTGAACACAACACCTGTGCAGATGGCGCACAAAGGTATCACCGATGATAAGCACTGTGTGTCTCTCCATCTCTACCAACCTCACAACACAGTATTGGGAAAAAATGGTACTGCCCCTTCCTGTCAACCACACCCTAAACACCTAATTGCCAATTTCCCACAACTCCATTCCCATGGCCACCATGTTCATAATGGCAGGATGTGGCACGTGCGCTTTCCCATATACAGTGAGGGCCACGGCCCAGTAAAGCAGACACAATACTTCTTCCCTTTGCACTGGCATTTTTGCAGCACTCCCTCATTGGGTACTGTGAACACATGCAGCAATCACATACAAAACCACTGCATTGCACACTATCATTTCTGTACACCACTCCATATTTACCGTTAAACACTCTCAGTGCACATTCTGGTTGATTCCAAAGCCCCTCCACCAGAAACTTCTGCTAAACAATGCACGATTGCAGCATCCACAAAGATCCTGAGGCACACCCGGCACCCCTTTGGCCATGCACACAACAGTGCAGCCCTTGCCCACACCCACCACAACACTATGGATCCATGCATGCGACCATGTGGGTAGCTAACCTTATGCTCAAACGTAACATAGTAGCAGCACTTCTACCCAATTCCCCCACACCATAAAACACCCATTCACGAAAACGTGTCACAATTAGCAGACTGCACAAACATACCACAGCATGCACCACCCCTACCCACTGCCATTCACAAATTATTGTGTCAGTGCAACCTCAGCACAACATCTTTACAACATTGGGCATACTTCAATAAATCTGCACACAGCAGAGTAACCAAGCACATATAAGCTGCACTTCAACCATACCCTCACAGTATAGAAACACTGCACCCTGTGGCCACACTGCACAACTTCTCACTGCACCATCTCCTGCCATACACCACATACGGTAGCATGTTGCAACTATAACCACAAGCATGGAACTCACAATACATGCTTTTTAACTCACTTGTGCTGCTGTAGCACATCTAAAATGTGCCCCACACCCATTCTCCAAAGTCACCACCCTGTGCCTGATGCACTGTCAAACCTGCATTGCTGCAGTGGGTGTGCTTCTTGCACACATTCACCACACCGTAATGCAACCATGCATGTTTGTTTGTTTGTTTCTTTATTTGATAATGCGCACCAAACCCTTAGGTAGGCGGGCGCAGCAGTACATGTAGCCTTATAGTTTAGTTACAATGCATATCACAGGCATATGCAAACAGATACATACATACATACATGCAATACAGAGCATATCATTTGTGTGTCACGTGCATATGCGTTCCTACATACAATGCAGTGTAAGTCAGTGCAGAAGTTTATGTCTGGTTATGAATCATTAGTGCGCAGCCATTTAAGTACCTTGTGTCTAAATTTGGGGTATGGTTGTTCAAGTCTGAGGTCAGCAACTACCACTATGCAGAGACGCACCACTGGCACCAGCACTCCTACCCAACCTCTGCACTGCAATGGAATTATGCAGTGCAAAATGCAACAGGTACCATAATCTACAAACATTACACTGTCTCTGTCAACCTTACCCCCTTTCATTCACATCCTATGGTCTTACCCACTTCCACTCAGAAAGTATTGTGTCACTGCAAACCTAACCACAAACTTCTCACAACATTGCCCCTACTCCAAGCATTCTGCACACAGCACACTATCCAAGCACATATAAGGTGCACTTCAACCATACCCTCTTCTATACTGACAGCATGCAAACACTGCACCCAGTGCCCACACTCTGTGCCTTTTCACTGCACCATCTCCAACCACACATGAAAAACTTTACCATGTTCTAACAGTGACCTCACCTGGGAAACCAAACATACACGCATGGCAGCTCACTTCTGCTGCTCTATTGAGTCTGAAATGTGCTCTACAACCATTCCATACAAGTCACCACCCTCTAACTGATTCAGAGTCAAAAATGCATTACTGCAGTGGGTGTGCTCAAGCCCAAGGCTCTTGAGTGCATGGCCTACGGCCAACGGCTTTTGGCCATGCACCCAATAGTCTAGGCCTTGAACACACCCACTGCAACGTAACACCACCATGCATGTCACCATGTCACCAATTACGACAATCCAAATACACACTACTGCCACCAGCACTCCTACCTAACCTGCACACCGCCATAGAGCTATGCAGCAACACCACACTATGCAAGCACCACCCTCTACCGAATGCAGCGTCAGACATGCCATGCACCCAATAGTCTAATCCTTCAGCAGACCCTACGCAACTTTATGCATCCATGCACGTCACCATGTGCGCAACTACCGCAATGGATCCGCAGAGCACACCCAACCTATGTCATGTGCAATTCACTCCCCTTCTGAAATTCACCTGCCACCACTCACCACAGAAAGAGGTTGCTACAAATAGGTCGCCAATCACCACACAAAGTAGTTGCCTGTCTAGGTACCCGCGAATTGGCGCAATACGCACGAATACTGCAGGCACTCCTCCGTCTTCTTCCACCTATTTACATATGTCACATGAACCACTTCTCACTCCCTCCACCCTTTCCCTTTCCCTCCCTACTTGCCCCCAACACATATATATTTTCCAGAGACTTCCGCCGGTGCACTGTCCTCCGACACACCATGGTGCGTTAGGCAAAAAATGTTGACGTACAGCACGCTTCCCTCCAGCCAACCACTGGGCACGTCCAAAGTTCTCCGACACACCGTACCGCAAGGCAATGTCGCTTCTGTTCGCGGAGTGAACAGGGAAATGGGTCCACTATCACACATTTTTAGAGACGTACATTTCAGTTGTTTGCAACAAAAGTACTGATCGGATTCCCACCAGCACACAAAAGCACGCTTTCTGACCCAATCCCCTGCAGCAAATTTAGTGCAAATCCGTCCAGCCGTTCGGGCTGTAGACGTGCGCAAGGTTTTTGCCCATTCAGTCTATGGAGAAAAAAAAATGTTTGGGGGCCCCCCTATAACTTTTCCCGCCTACACGAAACCTCAACAAACTTGCCATATATTTTTTTAATCAATGTGTGGTGCAGATTCCTCCAGCGGGAGCAAAGTTATAAGCTGCCGAAAAAGTGTTCTTCCTATGGTTTTAGCCAGTTAACTATAACTACACGGCTGCTACCGCGGGCCATGTAATATGAACAAGGAAAGCTCGTTTATGAGAAATTGGCGAAGCGACCTAGGTCTCTGTCTCACCAGAACTGAAAAGAGATTTGGGCAAGGGTTAAGGGATCCTCGTTATGCATACAATATAGGGAACTGCATACACACAAGAAAAGAGAGAGCCGTGAGTATGCCTGTAAATTCACTGACTATTAAGAGTGGAAAACCCTAAATATACAATAATCTATTGCAAAAACAATTGCACACATATTTGCACGCATGCAGATTTGCATGCTAGCACCTGGACACACTTGCACATATTGAATTGCTCATGTGCATAATTGCACACTCACACAATTGCATACTCCCATTCACCCATTAGCATACTTCCATTCACCCATTATCATGCTAGAGTAACCGTTTCCCTGCATGACAGGTTTCTCTTTGTTTATTTTTTGGCACAATTTATGCATTGTTTGCACTTGTTTAATGGTTGCCCCTCTGTAGTTTACTGCTTAGTAACCCAGATTAAATATTGCCTCATTGCATGAATTGTTTTCCCTATTTTAACAGTTGCTTCACTGCATGTTGTGCCTTAACTCTGTATCAGTTGCTCTGGTAGAATGTTTTGATTATGTTAAGTGTTGCCCAACTGCACTTTACTCCTTAGCATCCAACATCAATTGTTAGCCAAGAGCATGAATTATTTGCCCCAACACTAACATTCTCTTTTTTACATCAATGTTTCTATGGACTTATCAAAATGGGCCAGACCCTTCCATTTTCCAACAGCAGTCTCGAAAGGGAGCGCTTTCAATCTAAGTTGTGTTAAAAGATGACTCTGATTTACATGATGCACCCAGAGAAGTTATAGTTTAGGAACGTTTGAGGTGTTCAAGGCACAATAAGCTCTTGTTGTTTTGTTCCTGTAATTCTTTTGTTTGACATTCAATCTTTCATAAATGTAATCTTTGTGTACACCGTGATCCCCTCTTGGGTATTGATTCCAGGCCTCTTGAACTCCTATTTCGGATAAGACTGTTGGTTAATTATTAGCCATGCCATTCAATGTGCTGCCTTGCTGTTCATTTGGTCTGATAGCATAAATTGCCTTAGCTCTACTCTTTTGTTTAACCGGATTGAGGACCATAATAAGCATGGGTTGCATATGATAATGTGAGTTTGATGGGATACACTGACTTCCTTGTGGAGAGCATATACTGGTGCAGCACAAGGCAGTCCCAGCCGTTTTCATAAACACTGTTTTGATAATGCCAGTAGATAATTACAGAGCACTACATTCCAGCCCCATGTCGCAATGGCCAAATAGTCTGCTTCATGGCCTTTTAGCATCAGTATAATGGGTTGCCTGGAAAGATATTGATAAATGTATTCCATTGTGTCTTTGAATAAATGACCCATGCTAAAATGGCCGAAATGCGTACTGTCCAATAATCCTTGTTGTAGCTTGACGCCCTTCACATTCATACTATACTTTACCTTCGATTTCTTAAACACATACTGTATGACTTACTTGCATTTGTCAAAACGTCTCCAATGGTCAAATATGAAGCACATGACTTTATAAAAACTTCTGTGATGATATCGATGATCACGTTAATGATGATGATGATGAGAATGAGGAGTAGCAGGAGGAGGAGAACCGGGTGTGAGGAACTTTAGGATGAAAACCGTTACATGTTCGATGAGTGGCTAGTGTGTAGAGCCAGCGGGGTGACATGATATGATATGGCATTTATAACGTGCCTATACACAAGTGTTTCAAGGCGCGACGGGGCAAGGGAGGGGGACACAGAGGGAAGACAGACAACAATCCTACTAGGCCAGGTGTCATTCAGATCGCGCAAGTGAATTGGAAGGGGGAAAGTGCGGGGGGTGGAGGAAGGGGCAGTGCAGTACATGGGATAATATAATAGATAACAATAAGTAAAAGTAAGGCCAGCAGGTGGCAAGTGCAAGGTTAAGTGCAGACATCAGGTGTCAAGTGCTGGTAGTGGGGCAGTAGGGACACACAAAGCAGTCCCCAAGTGCGGGGGGTTGCAGGAAGGCAGTGCAGGTGTGCGAATGGCGGGGGAGGGGACCTGGGCCTGAGAAAAGAGGGTGGCCAGGTAACCAGTGCAGTTTCAGTTTCAGCCAGGAACTCTGCAGGGGAGAGGAGGAGAAAAACCAGAAGCAAAGAGAAAGGTTTTGAGGTGCTTCCGGAACCGGAGATGATTCTCCTCAAGTTTCAGGGAGGCAGGGAGGCTGTTCCAGAGGGAGGCCCCAGCTGAAAAAAGAGAGCTACCACCAACTCTATGCTTGGAGAAGCGACTGACCCTAAGGGAGTTGGAGGCGGATCAGCGAAGAGCTCGAGAAGGAAGATATTTAGGAAGAGAAAGTTGAAGGTATTGACGCCCCAATCCCCAGAAGGCCTTGTGGACAATGCAGAGGGTTTTGAACCTAATCCTCGCAGCCACTGGGAGCCAATGCAGAGATTTCAGTCCTGGAGAGATACGATCCCTGGGCTTGAGGCCAAGGACAAATCTTGCAGTCCTGTTCTGGATGAGTTGCAGAGGACGGAGAGTAGAAGTAGGCACATTTAGAAAGAGGCTGTTGCAATAGTCCAGCCTAGAGAGAATCAGAGCTCTGGAGACAGTGAGCTTCTGGGGGAAGGAGAGGAAAGGAAGAATACCTCTGAGGAGGTGCAGCTGGTAGTGTGACTTCTTAAAGACATCGGAGATGTGAGGAGAGGAGAGTGTGGAGTCGAAGAGGATCCCAAGGTTTTTAGCCTCACAGGTGGGAGCAGGAAGAGGGCCAAGAGAGGCCAGCCAGAGAGTGACAGGAAAGGAGGGTGTGGGTGTGCCGATGAGGAGAATCTCAGTCTTACTGGCATTAAGGCAGAGATCATTGGCGGAACACCACTCCTGGGTGGCGGACAGACAGTCAGAGATGAGAGAGGGAGAAGAGGTGGCTGAAGGTAGCCTGAAAATGATCTGAGTATCATCCATAAAGCACAGGAAGTTGGGGCATAGAGCGGCAATGCGGTGGGCAAGAAGTGCCAGATATTGGTTGAACAGCCAGGGAGAGAGGTTAGACCCCTGGGGAACACCACAGGTAGAGATGGAGATAGAAGAGAGGAAGGACCCAAGTTGAACCTGGGAGGGTCGATCAGAGGGGAAAGAAGTCAGCCACGCTAGGGCCTGACCAGTGATCCCCAGGTTATCACACAGGCGGTTGAGCAGGATGGCATGGTTGACCGTGTCAAAGGCAGAAGAGAGATCAAGTAAGATGAGGACACAGGGGGTGTTGGAATCGAGTTTGGAGAGCAGGTCTTCACGGATGTTCAGGAGAGCAGTTTCCGTGTTTCTGGCAGCTCTGAAGCCAGACTGATGATCATGGAGACAACCAACAGAATCAGTGTGGAGATTGAGCAGGAAGATGGCCAGCTTTTCCAAGAGTTTGCCCAGGAAAGGAGTGATGGCGATTGGGCGATAATTAGCCAGGCAGGAGGGGTAGGCAGAGGGTTTCTTAAGCAGAGGGTGCACAAGGGAGTGCTTCAGGGGGGAAGGGAAGACTCCAGTGGTGAAGGAGTGGTTGTAGAAGTCGGCCATGGCAGAAGCCAGGGAGTCAATGTGGTCCTTGATGGTTTTGGAGGAACAGGGATGAACCTGTTTTGACGATACTTTTATAGATCAGACTTGTCTAGAAATCTTGTCTGGGGAGAACAGGCGAAAGGCAGAGAAGGAGGGAGGAGAGATGGCTGGGGAAGGGCCAGAGGAAGAGCAGGGAGTAGAGGGAGGAAGGGAGAGGAGGAGAGAGCAGATAGGATGTCCTGAGTTTTGGAGATGAAATGAGAAGCTAGTGCTGTGCAGAGGGCCTGGGAAGGGACAGGAGAGGTAGAGACGGCGGCAGGATTCTCTTCTTGGTGCGGACAGAGAGCCGGCATTGCCTTTGGAGCAGGTGGCAGGTCATCTTTTCAGAGGATGTACACAAAGCACGCCATGGTGTGGCGTGACACCTCAAGAGCGGTGAACTGGATACTTGTGTACAATCTATAACTGGAGGCTGTAAAGAGTCATATAGTCGGGTCAGTGCCTCTTCATCCAATGTCAACATAGCTATACCCCAGGCACAGTTCTTGAGTTGTCTCCAATTAACTGCGAGACTGGGGGAAAACAAAAAGCTTGCATTGCTGTATCTTGGTACACGGAGATGCTACAAAAGCTTGGGAAGGCATGAATTGGAGCTACTTTTTGAGGCACTCGATTATATGCTGCATGGAGATGGTTTCTGATGCCTAAAGATATGATATGATGTGGCATTTATAACTCACCTATACACAAGTGTTTTAGAGTAAAGAGGCGAAATATCACAATTAGAGTAAAGTTCCTTGGATGTTGGGAAAGTTTTGAGGTCGGTTTACGTTACATTAGAAAAATACACCAATCAAGGGAGCCTTCTGTTGCCTCTTCTTTTTGATCTTGCATTTAAAGAAACGTTTGCACTTTATTAAAGAATTAACAATAAAATCCTCAAGTTTATCATTTGGATTGGAAGGTTACTGAATAATATGGAAGGGTGATAAGCCATGTTTGGTATTATAGTGCTTCCAATGAATGATGAAACACTGCCCGGAATAGCTCCAAACTGATGCTGGCCTCAGTTCTAGAGGGGAGGGGGATTCCAACTCGTCCCTCCAAAACCCTTCGGATTATTTGGGGCAGTCATTGCTGGCAGAGCCCACTTC
This sequence comes from Ambystoma mexicanum, assembly GCF_040938575.1. Classification (NCBI taxonomy): domain Eukaryota; kingdom Metazoa; phylum Chordata; class Amphibia; order Caudata; family Ambystomatidae; genus Ambystoma; species Ambystoma mexicanum. Next base: position 954,789,623 of record NC_090925.1, read on the forward strand.
TATGACGGGGGCCAAATATACTCCTCTTTAAGAAGGAGTGGGACAGACAGCAGGCTGCCCCAATGGTCTTTGAAACCTGGCACGCTACCAGATCACACACAGAAACGACACCGCTGAGCAGTGTTCCAGACAGTTAGCCAGGTTTACGGTTCTCCTAATCGAATGGGATTTCTTTGCATGACACCCTGGTGGAAAGAAATGGTGCCCACAATGGGAGTATATTAAAATTGATAATGACCGAAATAAAACATAAATCCCTGTAGAACAAATACAGTCGTATGCTCCTACAAAACAGTTGCAGATATTCCAAAAACAAATTATTGCTTTAGTGTGCTATAAGGCAATCTTTTTAAGCCGGAATGCATTTCAGATAGAGTATGGAAATTACGTGTGCCTATTAAGCTTTTTTGGGGCGATGACAACCTTTGCCTCATCCTACTTGGCAGGGAAATTCACCCTCTCTGGAGAGCTACACACCACAAGACATCATGGCATCTCCAGACTAGAAGACAAGAATGTCCATACATCAATAACCTTCAAACAGGCATTCCCTTGCTACCCACTTGGTCTGTAGTTCCGTATTTCTAAACAAATCAGGCAGACAACCCTAATTCCACAACCCAGTGGAGATGGAAGCTTATACTGTTCAAACACGCGCATCACTGGTCCCCGACCGCTCACCTGCTTCCCCTCGCTGTAAACCTACCCTAACCTCAGCCTCAACACTCCTTTCCCCTCTGTATTGATTGTTCTGTTATGTTGTACTGTGTCACACTGCTTACTAGCCTGGCGTGTGCTGTATAAATTCCTATACATAAGAAGAAATATACATGCGTAGATGCTGTCAGGTGGCGATTGAAGCCGATACACAATTATTAAAACAAATTTGGAAACATCTCATCATATTCCCTTTCTCTTGAAATAAGTCTGATCACTGAGGCAATTTCCGTGGAAGCACAAAATTATATGGGAAGATGGCTTTATATTAATCAAAATCCATAGGCAGATTCCACCATAGCCATGATCTACACCTTTGAGCGCCACGGCACAACACCCAATGGCAACAGTAAAAAAAAAAAAAACATTACCATGGTGTCCCTTGGGTTTGTGAGGCGTATTTCTCCCACCCCAAATTCAAGCACATCTACGTGCACCAAGGGCAAAATAATCCCACTTTATTAGGACATATAAAAGTTACTGATTGGCTTTACCTGGGCTAAAGTCTTTTTTAGAGGTGCTGTGGGTGTGGGGGATTAAGACAGAAAAGTCTAAACCTCATAGATTAAGCGTCAAGTTCAGAGCCTTATGTAAAGGCTTGCACTTCATTCCCGAAAATCTCACAAAACCTTCATGCCCAGGCAAGCTGGACTGTGCTTTCAGCAAGGAGACTCCTTCAAAATAGTGCTGCAGGTCAACAAACCCAATGGAAACAAAAAGACCTGAATGTGGGCAGGAAAATCGCGCTGATCAGACTGTAATTGTGTTAAAGTAAGGTTGGATGCCTTCAAAATGAATGTCTTGCTTTCAGTGCCATATTTCAGAATCACTGTATGACTGAGAGCCCTAAACTGCGGCCCTGCGGCAGCATCCACACGTTTCTGGTTAACGTGTCATTTTAAATTTGTTTCATGGTCAAATTGCCCAATAGCTACATTTGCTGTCCGTGTCAAACTCTGCAAAAAAAGCCACACGTTCTCTAAGATCTCTGGGTAGTGTACCTCTGCCCAAATTCTTGGGGAAGCAGGCATGAGAAAAAGACATTCCAGAGTGAGCTTGGGACCCTCTCTCTACAGGACCAGCAGTGATGTTGTTTCACCTCACATGCCTGTCCCGCTCGTCTGTCTTAGTAAATATTGTGACACTGGCACCACAAAATATGAGATGCCCCAGAGCTAATAGAGTAAGACATCAGCAGCTGCCCAGAAAGGGCATGGACAAGCGTGCAAGGGTGCCCAAGTACTGTGTCCTTTCCTCACCTCCAGCGCAAGACTGTCTTTGTTAGACCGTGCAACTCACATGGTGCCTGCACTTCCCCAGAATGTGTTTCTATCCGTTCTGCCTGACTGGGGGGCAACTATTCCTCCTCTAGTACCACTGTACCAAGAACCATGTCTGGGATGGGCCGGGCTGTCATTTCTGTGCTTCAAATACTTCACCATCACTTAACAGAACCCCCATTGGCTCCAGCACCTTCTAGGGAAGACTCCCCATTGGCCCTGACCTTGGCAGCCAGACGTCCAGGAAAGGACCTGTAGAAAGTGTTGGGTGTCCTGACCCACGTTTGAGCTATCGTGCTGCAACATTTGGTGCTGTGGGCTTAGAAAATCCAAGATGGCCAAAAAGCCCACATGTGCGCCAAAATCCAGGAGAACCACGCAGTTTGTGCACACTAAAATGGTTGCCTAACTTGCCACCCACCAGTGCGAGCAGGATGGGCCGGGGTGCCATGAGTGAAATGTGTGCCAAAGGAAAAACCGCACTTTAAAATCACCTTTTGTTTCTCTGAATGCCAGCTCAAAATGCCTATTTTCAAACATTGCAACACATCCAAAAATCTCACTGAACACCAGCGGACATCTGGCAGAATGAAGTATGTTCATCTCCTTACATTGCATTAAGGGGGGGGAGGGTGAATTGTCCAAGAAAGTGATTACATTGTCTTTTGCTGAAATCCTATCAAGTTATTTTCTGTACTGCATTTCATTCCACATTGCATCCATTTGAAACCATAAAAGTATTGTTGCTATCATATCCATCCTATAACCACTCATCATTGATTATAAAGAAGTGTGCTAGTGCCGGACTATCCATTATTGATTACTGCTCAGATTAAGTGTGATATTCAATTATTAATTTATTATAAGGTGTGATATATATATATATATATTGTTTAAATTATCAAATAAACCTTTTAAACTTGCAAAACAGAACTACTTGGCTCAGTGGGGTCAGGGGGATTCCAAGAGAGGGGTGTTATATAGGGGTAGTCATCCAGAACTCATGAACTGGACGTAAAGATATATCAATAAGGGTTTCCATTCAGTATCCCAGACTAGGCATTGACTTAGCTGTAGTGTTGAATTGAATCCTCTTACAAATTGGGGGCTCGAGCCGGACGTTTGGGTTAGATCTATCACTTGTGCAGATTAATACAGTGTGCCAGCTGACCAGATACACATATCCGGTCGGATCACCACGCTGTGTTACGCTGTAAAGCACTCCTCAAAGGAACACTCTAAGGAAAAGGTCTGTTTTGCAAAAATAAAATATAAACTTCTGTAAGTCAGGAAGGAACTCAAATTCCAGAATGACGACCTTGGTAGATATGAAAATAGCCAGAGAGCACTTCTTACATAAGCTATTTGTGAGAGGTGAGTGGACTCATCAGGACCAGATGGTCTGGTTGCAGGCAATCGCACACCATATCACTGAAACAGGGTCAGATAAATGGAGAGACCAGGGTCCCCTACATGTGGCCCTGAGTGAACTATATATGGCCCCTAAGGCCAAGGATGAGCACCACAAGATTGCCAGGGTAGCGGCATATTTATATTTACATATGGGAGCCATGCAGGACAAATGTGCTGAAGGCCAAGATCTGGCGAGTAGGCAACTGCTGGCATTACAGAAGGCCCAATCTGATCTGGACTCTTCTGAGCAGAGGCTGCACAGAAGCCAGGAGTCAGAAAATGAGAGTAGACAGCACATCATTAAAATAAAGAAGGATATGGATATCCTGCAAAAGGAAAAGGCTGACCAGGATACCAGAATTCTGGCTTTGCAGAAGGAACGCCAAGACAGTTTGGACTCCCTGCTGCAGAGCCAGGAAAAGCTGGAGCAACAGATCAATTTCAACAGGGCATGCACAGAGCAGGTAGCCACCCTGCAAATCCAACTAGACAGAGAGAAAGAGGAGAGCAATAAACTGATCCTGAAAGACCTGTATACCCAGGCAGAGTTTGATCAGGAGCGCCAGAAAGCTGGTGCCTTCCAAAGGCAAACGGACGACCTGGCGTCACAAAGTCAAGCTCTTGGTCAGGAAAGGGACACCTTAGGCCAGGAAGTCTGCCACTTAAGAAGAAAAATGGAAGAAAATCACCTGGCCCACCAGGGGCTGGGTGACCGCCAAAAAGAACACCAGGACTTGCTAGAGCAAGGATGGAGGAGGCTCTGGCAAGACAGGAGCAGGCCAATAGGGACACAGCTCAGGAGGTAACCCTCCTGCAGCAAAGACTGGCCCAGTGCTCCAGGACCAATCAGGAAACGCAGAGAGAGAATGAGGCTCTCTGCCAGCACAACGATAGGCTCCAACAACAGGTAGCGATGCAGGAGAGACTGATAGAGTCTAGTAAGGCCTTAACTGAGGAACTGAAGGCGCAGACTCTTGCATTGCAACAGGGAGCAGGGGTGGATAGAGACCAGGTTCGCTGGGAAAGGGAAACTCCTGAGCATAACCTCAGGAGCCCTAGTACCAGAGGCCTTTATCTCTCTCAGTCCCTGGACTCTGCCACCCCCATGTCCCCTGGCGCACATGAGCACCGGGCCACAGGGATGGCAGATTACTATCCAGCCAGAAGCATGGGGCTCATAGGCCAGTACCTCCCAGGAATGGATGGTCGGGCATCCGGGTATGGGCACCCAAGCACAGTGCAATTTAGTGGGGAACCCCAGGAGAATAGGCCCATTAAGGGCATCCTGAAAACTTCTGCCCAGTTAGGTCAGTGGGGGGGGTACCCATCAAATCCTGGCAGCAAGGAGGAATCTGAAGACTCCTCTGAACGGCGCAGACACAGGAGACCAGGTCCCCACATTCTGCCAGCCATTCCCAGGCTCGCAGAATCCGGGAAAACCTGGAAGATCAGACAGGAACCTCTGGGAGCAGTGCCTCTGAGTCAGAGGATGAATGGACCAGGGTTACCCGAACCAAAAAGGCCAATAAGCCAAAAAGGGCCTTGCTTAAGGAACCATTGAAACAGATTAAGGCAATCAGGAGTGTCATCACGCCTTATCATAAGAACGCCAAGTACTCTGTTTGGGAACACTTGGAGCTCTATGAGCAAATGATGGAGACTTTTCATTTGAAGGACAGCCAAAGCTGTATCCAATATGTAAAGTGGACATTCTCCCCAGAGTACTCCAGTTTCTTTGCGGGGCTGGAGGACCAAAATCATTCAAGGTGGTCCACCTATAGGGCGGCCATATTAAAACATTTTTCTGTTCACAGAAATCCCCAAGAGGCTCGCAAGGCAGCCTACAATTTGCAATGTGGGGAGGATCAGGCCCCACAAGAATTCATGCAAGAACTGAAACGTGCCTTTGCGCAGACCAGCAGAAGGGTGCGCACAGACAGCAGAGAATTTGTCAATACATTTTTCCATGCCTTGCCCAAATACATCATGACCCAGCTCGTGAGAGATTTTCACGAGAAAAGATCTTTAGACTGGGTCATTGAACAGGCTACCCGGATCTATGAGGTGCAGAAGCCCATAGAAAATAAAAGCAATACCCAGAAAAATCCCAAAACCAACAGCACCCCTGCTGCTGCCAAGGTGGCAGAGGTAAAGGTCACCCCCGTTTGGGATTTGGTGATGGGGGGCCTAAAAACCTACCTGCACCTAATAATTCACAGCCCAGAAGGCCCTCGGGCCAGCCACAGATGGGGAGTCGAGGAGGTAGTCCCACAAATGGGGTCCCCCGCTCCCCTGACTATGTAAGTCCCCGCTACAAGGGAAACCGACCAATCCTGGGTTATGTGTGGACTCCTCCAGCCCAAGGGGGGGGATCCAGCCAAGCACCTAACCCAGGGAACTTCCCTCCCAACTTCCCACAGGAGGGCAGAAATTCTCCAAATCCTGGGCAGAACTTTTTCCCCAGGTATCCACCCAATTTCCAGCCCCAAAATCATCCATCCTTCTTTCCCCAATTCCCTGAGCCCAGACAACCTAATCCAGGAGAGGGGAGGCCAAGGATGGAGGGGTACCAAAATCTTCCCAACCAGGGGTACTACCAGAGATGGGATAGCTACCCTTCCCGGGATCAGCCCAGGGGAGAAAATAGAGCCCTGTATCAGCCTGAGCGGGTTTCCCAGTTAGAGCGCCAGGTCCAAAATATGGCACGGGATCTGGGTCACATACTGAGGGCTCAACAGAACCCTCAGATGAGTGTGCCACCGCAGAATGCCCCAAACTATGGACCTGGTGCTCCAGAACAATGACGGGGGCAGCACCCCGATAACACACCGGCTCCCAGGGAGGAGGCACAAGGGGAAGGGTGGTGTAAAACCTTGGAGGAAGCTTCCTTCCCAACTTGTAAACAGCCCCTGGAAAACCAGGAACCGGAAACAAAATCTCCTGCCCCTGAAAGCCTGCCTCCCAAGGAGCAGAGGGGGGCTAGGAGAAACAAAGGACCCAAACAGACCCACTTTGTGGAGGAGGTACAGGTCTTCCAATTTGAGGGAGAGGGATCCTCAGAAGATCCTGGGAAAAGGATCTTCTCCTTCAGAGATGGGGGAACTCCTCCCAAGGAAAAATGGGTCCCAAGGGATGTCAATTCAGACTGGGGAGATATGGAGACTGAGCTACCGCCGCCCATCATCTCATCCCAGAACCCACAATACCGAAATCCCCTGGTTCAAACCCATCCTGGTGACTGCCTCCAAGAAGGGGGGGGCAGCCCAGAACTGGAACCCACAATGGCTCTGATCTCCAGTTGCCAACTTTTTCTTTCAGATTCCCAAGGCTCTCCACAGAATTCTGCCCAAATCTCTTCTCTAGCAATGTCCAAAATCAGAAAGTTAGCCCACCAGTTGTCCAAAAATGTGCATTATCTGTGCCCCCTTGAGGAGAAGGAGGGAAGATACTATGCCCCGGTACAAGTACAGAGGCAGGGTACAATTTTGGCACTGGTGGACACTGGATCCCAAGCTACCCTTCTGTCCAAAAGGGCCTTTGATGAACTAAATGCAGGAAGGGGGGAGAATTACCGTATTCCTCTCACCTCTCTTCCTGGACAACTGCAGAACTTTGACGGGAAGGAAATTCCTGTTGAGGGGACTGCAGACTTGGACATTAAGATTGGGCGACACAAGGTGAAACACCCGGTCATAGTACTGACTCCAGAGGGCACCCCTTGTTTACTAGGGAATGACCTCCTGAGAAGGTTGTCACCCCTAATAGATTGCGTAAACAAGGTCCTCTGGACCCAGACTAGCAGACCAATAAAATTAAAACAGAGTGTCAACCATGTTAGTTTTAATGGCACCTGCCACATGGTTGAACAAAAATCTGACCAAGTAGAATTTCACTTCCAGAACAACCAAATTCCAGACGTGACAGTAATAGCAGTAGGACAACAGACTAGTGATGGGGGGTCCTCTCTATTTCTGAAAATCAACCTTCCTTCCAGTTTAAGGTGGTATTCCACACTGGAAGGAAACACCCTGAAATTCTTTACTAATCCACAATCAGGAACTCTCACTCCTATAGTCCAGAAAGAGGTGAAATCAGCTCAGAGCCTGGCTGATATTCAGCAAATTGGAGAGCAGTTGTTCATCCCTGTTCAGTTAAATGATGGGAAGGACTCTGTTCTCGCTCGAGTGTGTGTGAACAATGGTAAGAGCTTCATCAGCGAAGCCATGTTCCGCCAACTCCCAAAAGATCCAGCCATTCCCACATTCAAACTGATAGACAAATGGGAAATGGACCTGGAAGCACCCAATTCCAAACATCTCCTGCCAAGCAGGTGTATGCTCAAAATCTCCATTGGCAACAAGAGCATAGTCCACAATTGTTGGGTCGTGCGAGACGTCACCGCCGCTTTTTACTTAGGCAGTGACATTCTCAATCGCTTTACCATTAGTTTGGACCTAATAAACTTCAAAGCTTGGTCCCGATTAGCGGATAACCCCATGGGCTTTGATGATCCAGACAATGCATTTAGGTCAGCTCAATTGCTACCTTATGCAGTTGAAATTCAGATCAAAGAGGAAGTCACCATCCCAGAAAGGACCCGACAATTCTCCCTGGAAGTGAAAGCTAAAAGAGGACAACATTTGAAAAACCCTGATGCTTACATACATCTAAACGCTTCTCTCCAACAGCAAGGGTTGGGGGTAAACCCAACTCCATTAGTCAACATAGAACATGACACCATTCTAATAGAGGTGGATAACAGTGACTTAAAGAGTATTACTCTAGCCGCAGGCACCATTATTGGAATGGCGGTTGATGACCGACATTTTTCCATCGATTTAGGAAATGAACTGTTAGGACCAATCCCCAAGGACTGTTTTGACAGTGACAGTGATGACAATACAACACCAGACAGGATTTTTACCCGACATTGGGGGAACTTCCTGGTGTACACTTCTTGCCCTTATGGTAAGGAAGATGTGACTTGTGACTTCAGGAGGGATGAGGTGATTTTCCAGGTCAATGAGGGCTGCCTTTCCCACCTGAAGCCTCCAGTCCAAATCAGCACTCTGACCAGGGACTTCTCCACCCAGCTGGAGGAGGCCGCTGAAATAGCCAAACCAGAAGTCTTTCCAGGCTTCAGGCAGATGGTGGAAGAGAGAGTCAACCTAGCTGATGCCTGTGTGACTCTGGAACAAAAGCAAAAGTTGAAACAAGTTTTCTTGGATTTCCAAGATCTCTTTGCGGTAGACTCATATGACTGTGGTCGCACCGACATCCACACAACAACAATCCCCACGGACCCTGGCATGACTCCAGTGTTGTGAAGCAATATCGTTTGCCTCTCGCATCCATGGAGTCCCTTACTGAAATAATTAAGAACCTTGAGTCCCGGGGAATAATCCGTCCAGTCCACAGCACTTTCAATAATCCGGTGCTGGGAATATTGAAGCCAAACGGCCAGTGGAGACTCTGCGCCGACCTCAGGGAGCTCAACAAACGGGTCCATACTTCCCGATGGCCTCTGCCCTACATTGACCAAGGGCTGGCCCAGATTCAGGGGTCACAGGTATTCACTGCAATAGCCCTGACCAATGGATACTGGACTGTGCCTGTCAGTAGGGAGGACCAATACAAGCTGGCTTTTACCTTTGGGGGCCAGCAGTACACATGGACCCGGACTCCCTTCGGATACCTCAACTCCGGCAATGAATTCAACATTTTCCTACACAAGGCCATGCCCGACCTGGGTGCAAGGGGTAACCTGGCTTATGTAGATGATGTCCTCATCAAAAGTTCATCTGTGGAGGAACACATAGCAGAGATCCGTTATGTTCTGACCCAGTTGAGGGCTGCCGGAGCAAAACTTTCCTTTCAGAAAGCACAGTGGTGTAGAACCTGTGTTAATTTCTTGGGGCATGAGATTACTCCTCAGGGTCTCTGTCCCCAGGAAAAGAAAGTGGAAGCACTTCAGAAACTGAAAGACCCCACAACTCTGCGGGAACTAAGGAGCCTCCTTGGACTGACTAATTACAGCAGAAAGTTCATTGAGGGCTACGCAGAGATCACCAGACCCCTGATTCATCTCCTGAAGGGGGGGGTCAAGTGGGAATGGGGTCCAGAACAAGCCGAGGCAGTAAGACAACTCAAAAGAAGCCTCTCACAAGCGCCCTGCCTAGCTTACCCTGTCAGAAACAAGGAGTTCTTCCTGGAGACGGGGTTCTCTAATACGTGCTTGACGGCAGTATTATACCAAAAGCATGACAAGGTCAACAAAGTAATCTCCTATGCGAGCAAAACTTTATCCTCTGTGGAGGAAAAATTCAACGATTGTGAGAAGGCACTCCTGGCAATAGTGTGGGCATTGAAGAATTATCGCCCGTTAATCCAGGGGGAACACATCATAGTGGAGACTCCACACCAGCCTCTGCAATATCTCCAAAGTGACAGAATCCGGGCCGGAAATGTGAGTAATGCCCGAATTACTTCCTGGATTCTGTCAATGCAAGGCTTTCCTGTGGAGGTCCGATATGGCCAAAACAAGAAGAGTCCCCTCGCGCAAGGTCTGGCTGACTTGCATGATTGTGCCAGAGAAAACTGTCTCGAGGACGAAAGTCTAAAAATCAAGGACAACATGGAGGCATACCTTAATTCCCCACACAAAGTCTTTGAAGAGGACAAGTGTGAGGGAATGCCCACTGTCTATGTGGATGGATGCTCTTACCATGTTGACAACAACGGGGAGAAAGAACTGGTGGCTGGCGTAGGGAATGCATGGGTGAAGGAGTTCCCAGAACCCTCCGCTGGATACAAAATTGGTCCCCGAAGTAGTCAGGTGGCAGAATTGATGGCTGTGCATCAGGCCATCCTCACTGCTGTCCAGCATCAACTCCACGAACTGGTCATAATCACAGATTCGGATTATGTACGGAACGGGTTCGTGGAGCACCTGGTTAATTGGAAAACCAGAGGCATGTTATGCGCTAATAACAAACCCCTGAAACATGGGAAGCTGATCCAAAACATTGATGATCTGGTCACCTCGAAGGGGATGACCATCTATTGGAAGAAGATCAAGGGTCATTCCAAAGTAGAGGGACCAGACAAAACTGGGAATGACTTAGCTGATCAGCTGGCCAAAACCGGGGCCATCCAAGGGGATCTAATTGAGATTGAGTCCATGTTGGGGGAAGTCCAGGTCACTGCTATCACTAGGTCCCAGACAAATGCTCACAATGACCTTTCAATTGCACAATGGAGTAAGGATACCCCTGATGCTGATTTGATTACCGCTCAGAAGGGGGATCCAATAATTGGTCAATTTTACCAACACATTGAGGACCCTGAGAACTTTCCCCTGACGGATACCGATTACATTGGGAAAGAGGACCTAAGAGTGTTGATGAAATGTCCAAAAATGTTCTGAATCCAAGACGGTTTGCTGGTAAGGAAATCCAAAGCTGGCCATGATCAGTGGGTGGTTCCTACCTCATTCCGAAGCCTGATGTTAAGTCACGCCCATGATGCGGCCACCGCCGGTCATAGGGCGGTTCACACAACACTGGAAATCTTAAGAGAGGTTGCATACTGACCCCACATGGGGCAGGACCTCGACCAATACTTGAAGGGGTGTCTTGTGTGTGCACAATTTCAGCCATCATCCCTCACACACCGTGCGCCTCTCCAAAAGAGGGGGATGACACTGCCATGGTCAGATTTGCAAATCGACTTTGTAGGCCCTGTAATCCGCTCGTCTAGAGGAAACAAGTACATGTTGACCGTTACATGCTTGTTTACCAAGTGGGTGGAATGTCTCCCAGCCCCAAACTGCAAGGCAGAAACAGCAGCTGCCCTGATGATTAACCACATCTTTTCCCGTTTTGGTCTACCTCAAAGGATTGAGTCAGACAGGGGTAGCCACTTCACCAGTGAAGTGATGACAACGATGTGGGAGATACTGGGGGTCAAGAGAAAGCTACACATTGCTTACAGGCCAGCTTCTTCTGGAGCGGTGGAACGCTACAACCGGACAATTGTGAGCATCTTAAAAAGGTTTGTGGCAGATTCTGGGCCAAGTTGGGATATCCGATTACCTCTGGTCCTAATGGCCATCAGATCTACCCCTTCATCTGCAACCAAAATGTCACCATTCGAGTTGATGACTGGACGCAAGATGGTGCTTCCGCAGCATTTGCTCTACAGGACCCAAGAGCAGACACTAATAAATGCCTCCACAACTCATGTATGTGGAGAATTTAAGGAAACACCTTCAACATGCTTTTGCCTATGCTCAGCGGAATCTAGAAAGATCAGCTGAGAGTATGAAGACCCACTATGACCTGAAAACTTCCAGGAAGGAATATCAGGTGGGGGACCAGGTCTATTTATACAATTTCCAAAGGAACCAGGCCAAACAGCGAAACTTTTTGCCTACATGGAAGGGACCCTTTGACATTATAGACAAGATTTCCCCTGTGGCCTACAAGATCCGCATCCCCAAAGGCGGTTTGGCAGAGGGGGAAGACAAGTGGGTCCACATTAACCAGTTGAAGTGTTGCCATCCCAGGCACACTCTGCAACAACTGGAGGAATCCTCTGGAATCCTAGAGGGTACTGTCTCAGATTAATTCAGTTCTAACTTAAAATATCCTACATATCGCCTATCAAATTCTGAGTTTCTCAATGTGGGTGTTTTCGTTTTGAATGCAAAAAGAAATGTGCATGTTCATATGTTTTGACTATAAATTTACATGCCACCCCACTATATCAATGGTGGGGGAAAAATGTCTATGAATAGGTATTGCCGCTCTTCCTTTGTCGTCCTAGGAGAAAGAAAACCTGGAGACTGGCCAAGGAGGACGATACGGAGACCGGGAGCCGAGACCCGAGGGGCCCAGGGTACCGCCCAATATTCCCATCAGGACCGGAGAGGAGAACCGATCGATCAGTACCGGATGGAGGAAAAGATGCTGAACTGAGCCATTTGCAGAATTGGAAGAAGATTATGCGGACAGACCAGTGCGTGGGTCAAAACCCTTGTGCACCCGACTCCCCATCGACTCAAATTCAAAGGGCAGTCACGTGGGGGGGCTTTGTTGGGTGTCCTGACCCACGTTTGAGCTATCGTGCTGCAACATTTGGTGCTGTGGGCTTAGAAAATCTAAGATGGCCAAAAAGCCCACATGTGCGCCAAAATCCAGGAGAACCACGCAGTTTGTGCACACTAAAATGGTTGCCTAACTTGCCACCCACCAGTGCGAGCAGGATGGGCCGGGGTGCCATGAGTGAAATGTGTGCCAAAGGAAAAACCGCACTTTAAAATCACCTTTTGTTTCTCTGAATGCCAGCTCAAAATGCCTATTTTCAAACATTGCAACACATCCAAAAATCTCACTGAACACCAGCGGACATCTGGCAGAATGAAGTATGTGTGCATACTAAATCTGGGAAGTTGAAGAGCCCCAAAACAATGTTCATAACAAGACTGGCTGAGCTCTGCAGGTCTGCAGCAGCCTAACTGAAACTGGATTTAAAACTACCAAAAATCGAAAATGTTTAAATTAACTGAGTGACCTACTTTGAGTGTCACATAGTTTTGTCACTGTTGAAATGTCATAGTTTTGAACTTAGAATCAGCATTCTAGCTGCATATGTAAAAATTGTCTTGACTTAAACTGGGGAACAAAAAGTGACATTTTATCTGAAACCTGGCTTAATGAAACTGAATTCTGCCTGACATCTACCCCCACAGGAGTTAAAACCTGCTCAGCCACTCTTCCCCTTGCCAAAAGGAGTTGTCACCTCTCTGATTAGATTAGGGGTGGAGCAGCTACAGGGAGTTGAACAAAGGCCTGTCCTGGGCCCATGCAGATGGTTTATTAGGGTGGCCGTAAAATAGCTTCCTCTTGGCAGAAGCTGGGAGGGGCAGGGTCTCTGAGCTTGGCAGAAACTGGATAAACTGGTTTCTACACCATGTGACCTGAAAAGACACACCCCTGTTGGCCAGAATATGATTCTAAGAAAGATGTATAACTCATGGTGCGGACTTGTCAAAATTATTTAAATGATACCATAATTCTTGTGATTTTTCTGTGCACATTTTAAGACGCGTTGGGAATTTGTGTGATGTTCTGGGCCAAAACCCCGCTATTTATGGATACTACAGACTCTGTGTTTAAGCTAGAGACATGGGAATTTACTGGAGTATGTATGGACAGGCCATGTATATGTGTATAACTTTTAATGAAGAACCAAGGTTGCATAACCCACTAAAATCGAAAATGTTGCCGTTTCTGAATGCAAGCCCTCAGGAAGAGCAGATTTGGGACAGAGACTACCTCATGTGATAGGTAATATGTACATGCAATGACAAACCACTATGTATTTGAGAAATGTGTATTTTGATCAAATATAGATTTGTGAGCAAACTGACCAGGGGAGGATCCTCTGACCCATAAAACCTACAGCATCAATCTGACTCACAGTTCCTTCCCCAATCATGGGAGAGGGGAGAATTGGGCCAATGACAAGTTGAAAGAGGGGCTGGCTAGTGATGCTGCATACACAACCACTTTCAAAAGACATAAAAAGAGCCACTGGAAGCTAGAGAGGATATTCAATTCCATTTGCTGCGGAGCATGCTGATCGACGACTTCACATCCAGAGATCCAGACTTCAAATCCATCAATCTCCAGAACCTGTAGCAGTACCTAAAAAGCAGAGCAGTATCCAGAATCCAGAGAGGCTAGACCAGCAGAGCAGAGCTGACCCAGACCGCTGTTAGCAGAACCAGAGAGCTGACCCAGATCACTGTGAAGTGCCGAGACCAGAACCGGAGTCCAGTCCAAAACCTGACCAGATCCGTGGGGAGGCCTAATTCAAAAATATATTGTGAATACCTAGCAGAACTGTGCAGAACCAATGTCTTAGTTAAAATAATCTAATCCAAACTATTTTAATCTAACCAGAACTGCCTCCTAACTGTCACCTGTCATTTGCAAAGCTGTCACCTGTCATTTTCTAGCTGCAAGCTGTAACCTGTCGCTTTGAACTTTTAAAATTTCAAATCCGAAAAACTACCTTTATTTAATCGTCCGTATCTCTGGAACCGTTTGGGCCAGGAACTTGGTTTAACTTTCCTCTGAAAGCTTAGAATCTCAGCTTGTCAACAAGCCTAGAACCGACTTCCTACTCCTTATACTTTATCCGTAATCACGATTCTCGCACCCGCGAATTTTGCTGCAATTTGCGATTTGGCCCGATTTCTTTACTTGTAAAAAGATAGCTACTTTTGCCTGAACTACTAAATTTCGTTTGCCTCTTAAGAACCATCCCTGAATCATTGCTAGAGTGAGCCTGGACTAATATTAACTAGATACCACTCACCCTGAACCTCCTGAAGGGAATTAAAAGCATTTTCAGCATATTTCTCACTGCATTGTCACCATATTCAAAGCACTTGGGTCTGTGTTTCAAAACTCCTATCTGTTGTATAAGCTGCTGGGGGGGAATTGAACTGAACTCTATTTGATTGCATTCCTAAGAACTGAGTCCCATTCTATTCATCTCCTTACATTGCATTAAGGGGGGGGTGAATTGTCCAAGAAAGTGATTACATTGTCTTTTGCTGAAATCCTATCAAGTTATTTTCTGTACTGCATTTCATTCCACATTGCATCCATTTGAAACCATAAAAGTATTGTTGCTATCGTATCCATCCTATAACCACTCATCATTGATTATAAAGAGGTATGCTAGTGCCGGACTATCCATTATTGATTACTGCTCAGATTAAGTGTGATATTCAATTATTAATTTATTATAAGGTGTGATATATATATATATATATATATATATATATATATATATATATATATATATATATATTGTTTAAATTATCAAATAAACCTTTTAAACTTGCAAAACAGAACTACTTCTTGGCTCAGTGGGGTCAGGGGGATTCCAAGAGAGGGGTGTTATATAGGAGTAGTCATCCAGAACTCATAAACTGGACGTAAAGATATATCAATAAGGGTTTCCATTCAGTATCCCAGACTAGGCATTGACTTAGCTGTAGTGGTGAATTGAATCCTCTTACAAAAGACTATCACAAAGATTGGCCTTAAGAAGCTGACTTTTTTACAGCCTGGCTCTGACTACAGAAAAAGAATTCAAACAGGGAAGCACAATCAGCTTTGTTTACTGCATTTGGGCAAACCTTTGCTTCCTTCCTTAAACCTATATCATTGGCCTCTAGTTCTTCATGCAGGCTGTATAGAAATAGACTGTGAGGGACTGATCCAGAACCACACTATTTCGAAAAACATGAAATGAAAAGGCACCCTGCTGATGGCTTCCATGTTATGATAGCTCAGCATCGGAACCATATAACATGCATCTAGTGAACCCACAATCAGCTTAAATCTAGAAAGTCAAGTCCGTCCACTATCATGGTTTCTCACAAAACTGTCTATGGGCTTTGGAAGTGAAATTGCTATCATGTATGGACATTTCAAAGTCCCATGGACTTCAAAACCAACAATGACCTTGCAGTTGACATTAACACCAGTGGTTAGGTATTTTAGAGTGCCTCCACCTAGAAAGCTTATGTTCCCACCAAAGAAAACTACTTTTCACTGTGCATTATTAAGTCTATTTGAATTAAACAGAGACAATTTCTTTAAAATAAACATTTGACTGGGAAGTCATGTATTCAATTAAATTAATATTACCCTCTGCACTGATCTGCCACAGTATACTCTTAAGACCTTGACCTATATTTGTTGTCCACTTCCTCTAATAGCCTAGAAACAACTGCAAGTGTAACCCTGTTTCCCTATTTAAGGAACAGTGCCATGTCTCGTTCCTAGGGACTGGAGAAAATGTCTGATATGCTGTCAAGATGTTGACCGGCTTAAAGAATGAATTACACGGGAAGATCTGTCAGACAGATTAGACCATAACACGATCATCCACCTTACACGCCAACATTGTATTGGATTAAAGCAAAAATGCGTAGGCTGGATCTTGTGAAGGGACAGATCTTGGTGCAATTTACTTGCAGGTATTAACACAAAATGTTTTTCACTTGTCAGTAAATAAACCAATTCTGATATGGCAATGAGGAAATGGTGGATCTCATCTCTGGTGTAGCTGTGCAAACTAACAGCAAAATGCTCTTCTGTGACATCTGTAAATCAGACATGAAAAAATATTACACAAAATTGTAACTAGGTAGCGACCCTCTGGTTAGTAAACATCTCATTCTGCATACCTACAGCTCCAAGAACAGGCTCAGAGGAGGTAAGTGAAGGGTCAGGCAGTGGGTTGGGAGCCAAAGATCCGGTGGAGGTCCCTGGGGAAGTGGGCCAGAAGTGGGTACAACGCAGGCTAGGGGCGAGGCTAGGGGTGTCCCGGACCAGAGAGGGGCGGCTGTGCAGAGGGGCAAAGGTGGGAAATACCTGCAAAAGGGTGCAGGGGAGGAGGAGAAATCGGTCCCCGTCAGTTAGTGAGGAAAGGGGAAGGTGCGGAACGACCTCCTCGCCTAAGAGGGCTTCAGGCGGAGGGCATAGTACGGCCCCCATGGTTCCTGAGGAGGAGATAGGAGAGGGCTTGAGAATGGCCCCTCCTGGGGAATGCAGGGAACAGACTAGAGGGCGCAGAACTGCCCCTAGCATGGAGGAGCAGAGGGTGGAGGAGAGAACCCCTTCCCCAAAAAGAGAGTAACTGGCGGGGATCGGCACAGCCCCGCCAAGAAGACATTAAAAGAATGGTGGGGCAGATGCCCCAGGCTCATCCGAAGAGGGGCTGCCCAGCCTGACTGTGCCCTCGCAACAACAATGGTATTTTATTGGGGATGATGAATGGGAGGAGGAGAATGTTGGACATTGGGAGGAGGAAGAGCAAAATGGTTTATGGGGGAGGGAAAGGGTGAGAAGGGGTTTAAGATTTGAAGGGGAAGGTCAGGTTGGAGGGGGCAGAAGGGCAAGAGCACGGCAGGGAAATGGGCTTGGTGAGTCTGCTGATTTTTTTTGTCCCCGGAGCAGGAGCCCAGTGAGAAAAGAGCTGAGCAGTGGCGGTGTGGAGGCCAGGATGTCACAGCCAGGTGATGGTGGGGCAGAAAGAGGCGAGCGGGAATGAGAGTGGTCAGCTGCTTGGCACAGGTCGGACACGCGCGGGAGGACAGGCAGGGAAGTAAATGGGGCATAGGTGATAGGTGGGGAAATGAGGTTCCGGACCACGGGGGCTTTGGAGAGGGGGAAGAGTGTATCATCACTGGAAGTACAAACTGGCAAGGTGGAGGAGCCCATGGCTCTAGAGGCATTGCAGGTTCCTAAGGAGAAGGTTGCTGAAGGTACAGGGAAGGACAAAAAGATGCTTTATTTGGGCTTTACTAAGCCACTTGGCTTGCATTTAATGGGAACAACAAAGGAAAGAATATTGGCAGGGGAGTTTGTGGACGTCTTTAAGCTCCTGCACAGAGAGGTGAGAGCGAAAGAAGGGTCTAAGGAAGAGGAGAGGGAGTTGGCCACAAGGCCAAAGGTACCGGTCACAATTGACAATTGGATGTCGGCTTTCATTATTATGCCAGTGTTTACTGTGAGAAGTATCCGGGGAGGTGCGTAGCGTTATTGAAGTACATTGATGTAATAATGAAGGCGTTTACGAGTTTTGGGGGTTTTGCATGGGTGAGATACGATGAAGAGTTCAGGGCAAGGATGGCGGAGGATAGTCAGGCAGTGTGGGGAGAGATTGACATGTATCTCTGGCTGCAGTGGATGGCGCCTACGCGGCCAGCACCAAGGCTGCACACAGCGAGCGGCTTACTCATACCTTACTGGCCCTTCCTTGGTCGCTCCATCTCGTAGGGGGCAGGAGAAGGAGGCAGCATGTTGGGCTTTCAATAAAGAAGGTTGCACAAGGACAGTGTGCAACTTTAAGCATGAGTGCAACAGATGTACTCCAGTTAACATTGCGGTTTTGGAGAAGTGGCTGTTTCTACCCCAACAGAGAATGGGCCAAGATTGTGGGGCAAGGTTTTCGGGAGGGTTTTAGGTTGGGTTACTAGGGTCCAAGGTTGCGACGGTCAGTGGAAAATTCTGAAGTGGTGAGGGCAAAATTGCACAAGAAGGTGGTAGCGGGGAGAGTCATAGGGCTATTTACAGATTTGACGGGAGAGTTCGTGGTGTCCCCATTGTGGGTCGTGCCTAAGAAGGTTGCCGGGGAATTTAGACGAATACACCATTCATCATGTCTGGAGGGCATGTAAATAAATGATTTTATTGCACCGGAAGATTGCGGGGTGTTGTATGCGAGTGTGGACCAGGCAGTGGGTTTGGTGAGGAAGGAAGGAAGCGGGCGTTCATGGCAAAGTGCGACATCAAGGCAGCGTTCAGGTTGTTACCGGTGCATTCAGAGGATTTCTGGCTGCTGGGGATGCATTATGAGGGACACATCTATATAGGCAAAGCGTTGCCGATGGGTTGCACAATTTCATGTGCTTTGTTTGAGCATTTTAGTTCCTTTCTACAGTGGGCTTTTACATACAGATCAGGAGCTGAAGGAGTGTTACACTATTTGGATGATCTTTTGTTTATCAGTCGGGCAGGCAAAGAACAAGAATGCCGGAGGATGCTAGGGACCTTTCAGGCACTGATGCAGGAGTTGGGGGTGCCTTTGGCGGAGAACAAAACTGAAGGGCCGGCAGTGGTGTTGATCTTTTTAAGAATTGAGTTGGATTTGGTGGCCATGACCGCACGCTTGCTGCACGACAAGGTGAGCATGCTGGTAGTTTTACTGGAGAAGGCAATAGTAGCACGCAAAATGACACTGGTGGACATGCAGAGGCTAGTGGGACATCTCAATTTTGCATGTAGGGTAGTGGCCCGCGGCGCAGTTTCTGTAGAAACATGGCACGGTGTATGGCAGGAGCTAAGTGCCCGCACCACAGGGTGAGGTTGTCTGGAGCGGTTAGGGAAGACTTCAGGATTTGGCTGAGATTTCTGGAGAGGTACAATGGGGTGTCCATGTGGCTTCAGAATGATCCAGTTTCATGACAGGTGCACAGCTTTTCAGATCCAGTAGGCACATGAGGTTTTGGAGTTTTCTGGGAGGGAAGGTGGTGTGCAGAAAGGTGGCCAGAGCAGTGGCAGAAAGGAGGTAGAATCATAGCCTTTTTGGAATTCTTCCCTATATTGGTGGCAATGGAGTTGTGGGGGGGTGAATTGAGGAACAAGAAAGTAAATTTCAATATCGATAAAGTAGCAGTGGTTAACGTGGTTAACAGGCAGTCGGCAAGGGACCACAGGATGGCAAATTTAATGAGAGAATTTGTGTTGCGTTGCATGGAATGGAATGTGGTGTTTAGAGCAACGCACATGCCAGGGAAGGATAATGGCATCGCTGATGCATTATCTCATTTTCAGTGGCAGAGATTCAGTGGAATGGCACCTGGAGTAGACTGGAGTGAGCATCGAATGGCATTGGAGGATAGCAGTTTGGGGTTATCAGAGAATAAGTTTAAAAGTTTGAGGCACTGGAGGTCAGGGAAGTACAAGGGGTACATCAAAGAGTTTGTGAAAGAGGAAGGTTAGAAATGTTGGAAGCACAATGGGTGGGGTGAGGCAGGGGTTTTGGAAGTGTCAGAGAGGAACTCAAATCAATCTTTCTTTTGCAGATTTGGCACAGCGGAGTGGTGAGTTGCCCCAGATATGGATTAGTGGACATTAAATCGTAAAGTGGGCAGGGAAAGAGGCGGCAAAAGGGATTTTTGGGATACAACTAGGTTGCAGCTATAACGTTGCGCTAGTGAAATGGTCAGGGATAGGAGGACTTAGGTGGGACCAATTGCTGCCCATGTTGGCGGGATTGAGGAAGTGGCATGGTATTCTGAAGGGAATAATACTACTAGCGGGGGAGAATGACTTAGAAGGGCTGACAAGGGCAGTCTCTGCCTAGGACTGCTGGAAGGAAGGCAGGCAGAGGAGGGGTTCATTGGATCCACCTGGCTGGCCTCTTCAAAAGCCCTCACTCACGGCGAAGCTGCGGCGAAGGGCTGACAAGGGCAGTCTCTGCCTAGGACTGCTGGAAGGAACGCAGGCAGAGGAGGGGTTAAATGGATCCACCTGGCTGGCCTCTTCCAAAACCCTCACTCCCGGCGAAGCCGCAGCGAAGGTCTGACAAGGGCAGTCTCTGCAGTCTGTGCAGACTGTAGGCTGCAGTGTGCTGCCAGCGTGTATTCATCTCAGCGCCCACGACTGTGAAAAGGAAAAAAAAGCTGTTGAACCTTGCTGCGGTGGTTGGACCTCGGTCGTTGCAGTGTAGGCGGCCCTCAGAGGTGAGATGAGGCATGACTGTCATGGGGCTGCAACCCTAGCTGCCTTTTAACCATTTTCCTGCTCCACCCCCGCCCCTGCCTCCTGCCTTCTGCACACTGCCTGGGCTCCCTGTGATTTCTCACATTTTGCCTCTGTTTGGCCTGCATCTTCCTCGCACTGTGTGTCTTGCTCCTTCGGCAGCATTAAGCCCGAAATAACCTTGCTTCTCGCGCTGCCCGATCTGTGTGCATTTGACACTCCATCACACACGGCTCAATTCCATCAGAAGCACTGAGAGCGGGCCGTTAGGCGGGGGGCTACTTGACTGTTGAAGTCTTTCGCCCCCACCCTCTTCCCTCGCCCTATCTCAGTCTCGGGCCTGTGGACTTTCTGAAGTGAAGGGTCCGTTTATTCCTTGGATTCACCGCTTTTGTGCTGCTGCGACTCCCACAGTGGTATCTTGGCACTAAGGACACCTTAAAATATATTATAAGGGTGACATTAAAACGGCAGGAATCGAGACTGTGTTCACACAGATTCCATCCTGAACCTTGATCCTGCCTATTAAGACATCCTTTTATCTATTGTTCTAATTACTGTCACATCTTGGCTACGGACGCCATCCGCCATTTTTGACAATTGGAATCTGGCAGTTTGGAGGACAGGGGGGGAGAGACGGACTAAGGCAGCTCCTCAAGCTGTCGTACGTGCCCTGTCCTCGCTGCCTGCCTCTCTCACCTTTCCTCTGCGCTCTGCTTTGCTTTATCCTCCGGACTGGAACCGTGGGACAGAGGGGGAGAGTCGGACTAAGGGGGCTCCCTGAGCTGTCGGGCGTGCCCTGTCCATGCACCTGGAGGTGGGGATTTCTTTATTTTTTCTTCTGCTGGAAATGAAGTTGATTTATGTCCTATATTACATTTATTTTTTTATCTTTTCTTTTTCTTTGATTTCGCCCCTCAGGGTAGCAGGGTTATAGATTGTTAGTTTAGATTGTTAGGGAGAGAGACTGCAAGTGAATCCCCTACCCTAGCCTTATGATATAAACTACCCTTGACCCGTGCTCTTTGTGCATATTTAGCGCTTTTTTATTTCCCCTTTTAGGGCTTTTTAAACCGTGCCTGTGTGTTTTTACTATTTTTGTGTCGTTTATTCTACACCCTCTGCATTTACACTTTAAGTTACACGCTTAGACTTCTTATTTATAGGGGTATCTCGGTCTACAGTTCTTAGGACTTTACTCTTGCATTTAATCTTGGATTAGCGTGGGCTGTCCCTAGTGTTACTGAACTATGTCTAAACGCAATGCTAAAGCCCCCCCTTTGGTCCCCAATAAAACAAAAAAAGCAAGCCCTGTTCCTTGGGTGTGCCGGGAACCCAGGATATTGCTGGCAATAATCCTAAATTGAGGCCTAGAAAAAGCAAATGTGCCCAGATCGACCATGGCCAATCTACTTTAAATGACTACCTTAAGCAAATGGCAGGCAAACTGGAAGAGTGCATCCAACATACAGAAAGAGCCACTGAAGTTGCTACCCTACAATCTCGTGCACACGGTGATAAAAGAATGCCTTCGTTACCTTCTCCAAATGACTTACGCCGCAGTCTCTCACAATGTCTTGAAATCTCAATGAATAACCATCCCTTGGAAACTGACCTAATGGGTGGTGATAGCGTGGGGATTCCTGCTGGAGGTCCAATATATGAGGAAGAGAAAGCAGCTGATCCGATGCGCAGCTTGGTGGATAGTGGTCAGAATCCTCACCTCACTGTATCATTTAATGACTCTCTGGAGTCAGCTTCGAGAAGATGGGAGAAGATGGGAGAAAGCGGGAATGAAGGTTGAGAGGATTTTAAGGCGACGGAAGGGAGCAAGGGACAGGAAGGAAGACATTTGAAATTATTTCATTATTTAATTGTGGGGGAATTATATTGTGTATTTATTTAATTGTTTGGCGATTTGTTAAAAAACGGTTATGTTAGTCTGTAAGGCCAGGGGCCACGTTAGCGTTTCTTTGTGAGCTTTGGCCTTTCACATTAAAGCGACCTTTTCCACTTTAAAGCAAGTCTATGTATGTTTGTGCAGTAAGCCCAAAAGTCAACACATCTGCAAGCACTCATCTTCCTTGTTACTTAAATGAAGGTATGCTGAAGCATGCACACCAGATGAATGGTCTGGCAGTCACATCACATCCCCTTTCCCTTTGTCGTGCTTGTCTGCAGGTAGTTTTATAATTCAGCTGGGAGTAATGTCTCACGACGAATGCTCTTCTAAAACAGGAGGCCCTGTTGACTTAATTCAATGAGCTTCCACTGTGTACATTTCTTATAAACTGCAGAAAAAAGCTCATTCAATACAAAATTAACTGCTCCATTGTGCATTTCTCCTTTTAGTACCAGCTAGAAGTAGCAGCAGATGCCGCCCTGAATGCATTAGTGTGGAGAACTTTGCATAAGAAAACTGATGTTTAAATGCAAGTTTGCCCCAAGATCTCTGTGATAAAGCCACGTACTGCATGTAGCTGCTACATAAGCTTGATGGAAAATTTGGGAGGCATCAGGCAAAGAAAGAAGTTACATAATCTTCAAAAAAGCAACGTTTGCATTAACAACCGTAAACTGAGCTCTGCCTGCCTTAAGAAAATAAATTAATACTGACTTCCATTGGATTAACAAACTGTAATATAAAAGCTGCCGGTAGATATGAAAATGTTCTCCATAATCCACATTAAGAGCTAGAGTCAAATTAAGAAAAGTTAGTTTTTCCTGCTGCTTTGTCAGGTGCTGCTAATGTGGTGTACCCAAATGAAAAGAGAAGACGGGGCTTTAGGAAGCGCACTTTATGAACTAGAACAATAGATATATCTTACTAGGATTGTTGTGCCTTCATTCATCGGCGCTGCAGTCATTATATGGCCATCCAGATCAGAGATCCCAGGAGGATGCATTTTACACGGGGAAGGGCAAGAAGTGGGTGGGAATGGCCATAGGGATTAGGATGAGGTCCCTCCTCATATGGCGTTTCTGCCTAGCTGTATAAATACTTATATTTTTAACTTGTCTACATTAGTATTTTAGTCAGCAGACCCAGCAATTACACTGAAAACAAAGCCACGGTTCTGTTAACAGAACCTGCCACGGGCCAGGGCTTGCAGTCACTTTCCTGCACGTGAGGGGTCACTGCATGAAGGCAAAGTATGACCTCATAATTCAATATTATGATGGTAATTAGTCCATACACAAATATTACAGCAAAAGCTGTAAAGTGCAGAAGGGGGAGTTTAGGATAACATTTAAGTTATAAGACAACACATTTCAGTGGGGATGGGGGATAACACTTCAAATGTAGGGAGAGGAGGTCACTCTGAGACTTTGGGGAAGATCACATTTACTTCTGTGGGGGGTATCTAACTTCTTTACACATTGTAATGAGACTATGTTGGGGCAGCTTCAATGTTCCAAGCAGTTAACTCTCTCCTTCACATCTGAAACTATTTTCATACTGCTCTGAGGCTATGTTGCCCTTTCTTAGATCAGTCTCTTGATTTCTTTTTGTAGACCATCGAAAACACCTTGCATGAACAAATCCAACCAGTCCAGGGTAATTGTGAAACTAAACACATCGGAGTTCAACTTCCATAGTGCACCTTCCAGATAGTTAATTGAAGTGACCATTCTTCAGAACGACAAGCAAGGTGAGCTAGCATGAGTCTTTTGTAGGGTTGGGTGCCAGCATTCAAATAAATTAGAAAGGAAGGCTATGTTTTTGGGGACCAAAGTGGTGGGGAAAATCAGATGAACAGTACAGACTTAAGAATGGTATGTATGGCTAGCTGAGAAAGTGGCATATGAAAATCGACCGTCATAAGACATATCATTCTAAATAAAACTGCATATAGTTCAAACAGAAGTAAACTTAGTACCCAGCGAGGGCACAATCAGAATGAGAGAACCATTCCGATTGGCCCTCGCTGAGGCATTACCAGGCTGGGAATCCCTCGGCTGGGATTCCACGGCCATTGTTCCCAGGGGGGGGCATGGCAGTCCCTCAGCCAATGAGGAGGCTCGACGCTGGGCCATCCCCGCTCCGAGCATCCACAGCTGGAAGTTGCCTTCTGTCCCCGCCGGGGACTCGGGTAGGTTTTTTTTTTTTATCCTCCTCCTTCCCACCCCACTTACCTTTAGCCTGCTTTGTCACTGGTGGGGGACGATGGCAGCCTCCAGCCATGTGGTGACTACAGAGCGGGCCACCCTCACTCCGAGTCTCCACATGGCTGGAGGCTTCCATCGTCCCCTATGGGGACCCAGGTCCTTTTTTTTCCCCCTCCCGACCCCAACCCCACTTACCATCTTGTCTTTTTTTTCGGGAGCAGACGCGCTGGGAACAGAAGTGTTCCCAGTGCATCCACTCCCGATGGCCGCCTTGGAAAGGGAAACGGACTCGGTTTTCCCTTTCCCGCAGCCATTTTCTTGGTCGGTTTTTTTTTCTGTCCCGAAACATTAGTGCCCCGGTCACGCAGATCTTGCGGGCTGGGGTACTAAAAGCAATATCACCCTTGCGGCGTGGGCATTACCGACTCAGGTAATGCCCCCGCTTCACTCGGGCCTATAACTATGGGCCCCGGGGCAGTACCTGAGTCGGTAATGTCCCCGCTGCTCGGGTCATATTGCTTAAATGATAAGTATTCCATGACAGACACTTTTGTGGCCCTGCAGTCATGTATTGTTAATGCCTCGTTAGGGTCACACACGATTTCTTATCCTACTTATGGCACTGACTGCCTGGCCCGTAACAGTTCCATGCTTTTTGGTGTGATTAAATGTACCGTGTTTCAATAGGATTTAAAAGGTACTTTTAAACCATTTTACCATGTTGACTTTATATTGTTTTTACCGCTGTAATCAATAACATTACGGATTGGTGTTATTGTTACATTCACACTCTTAATACTGCTTTAAACCTAAATTGCACAGTTGTTCATATGTTACATGTTTTTAAAAGCACTGTTTCTTCTCCAGCTTTATTTATGCGAGCAATGCACCAGCAACCTCCTGAACTGTGTGGCTAAAACCTTGCAATGGTGAACATCGAGACTGGTAGCAGGTCTCTTTTTATTTCATCTTGTACATTTGCATATCGAGCGTTATACATACACTTGAGAACATGACAGGCAGGCTTTGTCCTGGATCAATGCTGGGACACCACCAACCGCCCCCTCCACCTCCCACATCACAGTCTCATCATCTCAGTAATAATGGCAGGTATATGTGGTGAACGATAAAGGAGGTTAAACACAAATATAAACACAAGCCGATCCACAAATCTTTTTCTAGTCATGAGCGGGATGCCTGAAAAAGGCTATTACTGGCATAATCAGCATATGATTCAGAAAATGCGAACCACACTTATGCTCTTGGGATCAGCCGACTTAATCAAAATGTTCTCACTTCCCCCTCAAAGCAATCATCTCCCTATTTTATTAGGCCAAAGCTCCCCCAACCGAGAGTTGTCTGCCTGCCCCTTGCAGGAGATCCTGGGCTGGAGGAGCGCCATTCCTGACGGGGGAAGCTGAGCTTTATTCCTTTATTAAAGCCCCCTCGTTGCTGTGCCTCAGACGGAGGCTCACCACAGGAGGCGTGAAAACCCTGCTTGATTATTACCAAGCTCACTTCATACTGCCTCATCACAAGTTTGGGGGTAACCCTTAAATGTGGCGATAACGCTATTACCGCTGCATTTAAGTGTCTGCCAAATCACAGGTTTGGTAGGATTTACCCCCAACTCTGAGCTGGGGGCAAATCTGCTGCAATTTTGCTGGTTTTTGGGGCTTTTACCGCACGCTAATACTGCCGCCGGTAGTAGCAGTGAAAATTCCCCATTGGGCCCAATGAGGAATTCCTGAATGGGCCCAATGGGGAATGGGGACTTGCCTTTCCACCAAATCCGTGATCCGCCACTAACAGCACTGGGGGTTTTGGCAGTAATGCTAATAGCCCCAGCAGTAATACCACCGGGGATACCGCCCAACTCGTGATGTGGCCCATAGTCTTTTAAGTCCAACTGGTTGCTTGCATAACACCATGACACATAAGGTCCACACCCTTCTTTGGCACCCCTATGATGCTCCATATCACAACTCGATCAACTTGGTAGTTAGATTCATGCCCTTCTCGGAAAGGTGCACCCCATCTCCTTCATAATACTCTGGTGTCTGTAAGTTAATCTTCCCATGGTGTATCTGTGTGAAACCCATTCACTTGCAAAACTTTGCCATCGCTTTATTCTGTTTTTTTCTGAATTGTTCGACTGCCTGGTGCGAATCTGCCCCTCTCCATCCTATTCTCTGTGTTATTTCCGACAAATAAATCTCTGTGTCCCCTTGCCCTCAAGGTGGGCCCTCAGTATTTGCAAAGTTCGTATCATGCCTCTTAATAGCATCCTACACTGGTTAGGTTGCTGCCTCCTAGGTGTACTATCAGGACCTCCGGTTTGCGGTGCATCAGTAACAAAGTCTCAAGATGCTTCTCCAGTTGTGCCCATCTCATACTTGGTTTTCCAAACCACTGGACCTTGAATGCTTGTGCCGTGGTTTCCCCCTTGTGGCCTGTCCATTTTGGTTTGGCCCTTGTCAGAAGCGAGTGGCAGACCACCAAAACTGATCTTCTGTTCCTCCTCAGTCCTGTGAAGGGAGGCACAATATTCAAACTTTGTTGAGCCTCACATACATCTTATAACAATCTGACTTCCAACCTCCCACTCTCCTAATCCACTCTGAACACATGCCTGTCCCTGTGGCAGCCCCAATCCTAAAGGACTGTGTACCGAAGAACCCCTCATAGATCCCTATTTCCTTGATTACTAGATCCATCACCCCTTTAAACTGAAATCTGCTCAGCAGCAGGCCATCCATGTGTAATAATAGGCAGCCCCACTGATGCTGGGGTATCTCCTCGCCAAGTACTCCCTTAATCAGCAGACTTGGCAAAAGAAGCTATCCTTGATGCAGTGCAGGGTTATTGTCCTCCCTCTGCCCTCCTGATCTATTTTTGATCTCCTTAGGCGCAGTTGCACTGTTCCCCCTGAAACTCCTGCATCTTCCATTCTCATGAAGCCTATTCCTTCCCTTTTTTTGTTGTACTGTACCAGTTCGCTTTCCCTGAAGGCCCTGAACAATGCCAGGCGAAGGCCGTCCCGAACATGACTTCAAAGCTGTCCTTGAACGCCCTCTCCAGTGCCCTGAGCATATCCTGTAGTTTTCGCAAATCTATGTGGTGTCTGGAATCCTCTTTGGAATCCTCTTTCTTTCCTATTTGTCTGGCCCAGCCTTTCATTGCCATCCTCACATAATGCTCTTTCATGGGGGTCAGTCTCCCCACAGCTTGTGGTAAAATGAAATCGTGGCCAGGTGATATGATGTCCACCAGAGGCGTTGCTAGGGGCCCCTGGTCTTTTGGTTGTGGCCCGGATATAACTCAGGGGCCACAAGCAAAAGGCTATAGCTAGCCCCGAAACCCGCCAGTCCAGACATTAGCTTAGCCCCTGAACTTGTCCAGACCGAGCAACACCCCTGATGTCCACACTTGGGACTTGTGACTGCGCCAAGCCCATCGGATGAATGACCTTACGGATGTATACGATTTGGCCATGGCAGAATTCTTTGCAGCTGAAATAACCGTGGTAAATTTAGCTGCAAAAACAATTTTGCCATGGCCAAATCTGGCAAAGCTTTGACCCACCATGGCCCCAATACATCTCCCACCCACCCCCTACTTACCTTTTTGATGTCTGCTTTTCTTCAGAGCCTGCAGCGTCAGTTCCGTCCCTCCTATGCGGGTCTGATCCGACTCCACAGGTTCCGCTTTGCTTCTTTTTTTTCCTTCCCCTGCCCCCAAACCTCCGGAATAGGGGACAAAGCCGCTACCCCCAACGGCCATCACTACCAAACATGGGGAGCGGGGGACACCCCCACAATCCCCGCTTCCCATGGTTGGTAGTGATTACCCAATTTGATTGTTTCTAATCAATCGAATGGTACTGGCCGAATTCGGCCAGATGTACCATACGGTGAATTTGAAAGGGTCAAATTGGGTAATACTGACCTTACTGCTGCATCTGCCTATTTCCATGAAGGTCATAAATGTGCCCCAGCAGGCCCTGTACCTTTTTGCTGTGCTTTGCGCTAGGGCACGGTCGATGATGGGGATCAAATCTGGCCAATTGAAAGTCCCAAAGTTGCTCTTTGAATGAGGTCATCCACTCGTTGGATTCTGGCATCGTCTCCCTGAATTTCGGCCACTGTAAATGAGTTAGAGCATCAGCCGCTATGTTCTTCACCCCGGAGATGTGCCTGGCTCGCACCTCTGTGTTTAATCTGAGGAGGCTTGCTGTTAAGCGTAAGTGCAGCACCCTAGCCCCACTTGTGTGTCTTCTATTTATGCCTTGAACTACCGCTAAATTGTCCGATAGCAACATAACTCTTTTGTTCCTGAGCTGGTCCTCCCACATGTGAAAGGTTACAATGATGGGAAAAAGTTCCAACAGCGCGATGTCCACTGTGCTACCCCCACTGTGCCATTCCTTTGGCCATGCCTGAGCACACCAATCGTGCCCCAATATTGCCCCAAACCCATGCCTGCCAGATGCATCAGTGAAGAGCCTTATGCTGTTGCTGCTTGCCCACGATACCCTCACATGAGCATGCCATTAAACTTGTCCAAACACATGTCCCAAATCTTTAAATCCTCCTTTATTGCCATGCCCCTGCAAACGTTTTGTGCTGCATGTTCCAGTCCTGCTGTTTTGATAGCAACATTCCTTCCAAAAACCCTCCCAGCGGGTATTACTTTGATTGCAAAATTCAGTTTCTCCGCTAGGGACTGCAACTCTTTCAGCGTTGCCTTGTTCCTCCCCAGCAAGAGGGCTATTGTTTTCTTTAAATCTGCAATCTTCTCTGGAGGCAGTGTGGTCATTCCCTCCACTGTATCTGTCAGTCCACAGGAATGAGGGGACCCACAGTCTTCCCTTCTGCTAGAGGCACTCCCAGCTCGTACACCAACCCCAAAAACGGTTTCATCAAAGCCCGCACTCACTTGTTCCCCCCTGATCAATGAAAAGAAAGTTGTCTAGATAATGTATGGCTCTCCCTTCCTTAGCGTCGCTGTGTTCTATGATGCAGCCCTCCTGCTTCGCTGAAGCCCAAAAAACTGTAAATAGGTCCTGCAGAGGCAGGACACCTTTATATACCTGTAGAGGGCCAAGCCCCATTCTGGCTGCCTTCTCCTCTTCCAGCTGCAGACCCCCACTCCAATTTCCAGGGCATTAGACATTTTGGCGTGCTTCCATCCTATCCTTTGCTTAGCCTCAAGGGCCACAGCCCAGGTTACCCTTATGCCTCCTTCAGGGTTGGCTCCTATGTGGAGCCAATATGGAGTCATGGTTACTAGTCACAAACATTAGTGCATTTCCATAGTTAGCTATGCAACTAACATACGGCTAAATGATGTCAATGTGAGTGATTAACGAAGTATTGGGAAATGCACGATTTAGAGATATTTGAGGGACTTTGAACCTCCCGAAATTTAGGACTAAAAATCAGTGCTCCAAGTGTATGTTTAGCAAGCAAGGTTTCAGAATCAGCTGGTCCAGGGGTGTTGCTAGGTCTGGAAAAGATCCAGGGCTACAGTAATTTTGGGACTGTCGGGACTGGGGTCTACTAGCCTTTTTGGTAGTAACCTTGATCTTCTATCTGGGTCTTTTGGTTGTAGCCCCACCAAAAGACCCAGGGTTATAGCCCCCTCAGCCCCCCCCCCTAGCAACGCCTCTGAGCTGGCCCTATCTGATCCGTCATTGCACAACAAGCACTGGCAACCCCCAAACATGTTGGCATATGTATATGCATGTTATAGGCGTCTGCAGGCATTCGCCTGGTATCAGTTATTGCTACCATATATTGGGCACTGGTTATTTTACACCAGCTTTTGCCATTAACATGCCCAGGTAATCACACCATTGTCAAGGATTACCACCAAATACTGAGTAACTCATCATTGGCCAGGTACTGTGAAGGTAAGAAAAATTTGAAAGAAATGCATTCAGGGCTCTGCTCTTGGCCTACCTCGGGAACATGCACGTGACAGCAATGTCTGAGCAGAGTCTGCGAGCCCACTAGGAATGCTGCTCATTCTCCGAGTCTTAGCAAACACCCACTCCAGTTGCAGAGCTGCTGCGGGAGGAGCGTCCAGGTGGTTTCTAAAGCCACTCCTTCAGACCGAATCCCGGGCTCAGGTGCGGGAGGAGCGTCCAGGTGGTTACTACAGCCACTCCTTCAGACTGAATCCCGGGCTCAGGGTGAGTGATCGTGGCCCTAAGGAACTGCACGGCCTGGAAGCTAGTTCCCTCCCGCCCAGCATTGTGCATGCATTTGGCCAATACGGCATGATGGAGAAATGAGCACTGGAACAATACATGCTGCAACTGCACTTAAAGTTACGGTAATTATCGTAAACAATAATGGTCTCGCCAAAACAAATAACCTTTGCTTCATGATAAAGAAGCTTCGTCTTGACAAAGAAACTTCAACTGGAGCAGACTGCAGGGGTCTCCATTCCAATATGGTTCAATATGTACAACGCCAAACAACACCCACATGCTGTGTATCCTCTCCTCATATAATCTCCCCTCTCACCTCCTATGCCATTAGTTTTGACGGATGAGTTAGAGCCAGAACTACAAAAGTGCATCTCTTTCCTGAATTGTGTATGTGAATTCAATAATTTTAGTGGGCTGACAAGACCAGAGATGGAGGTTTGCTAAAACGTCGCTAAGAAATATGTTTCTGGGGGCATGGCCTATAAGATGAATACAGCTATAGAATCTGCACAAGAGGTGTTCCCAATGTAACTGAAGGTGTGCCCTAAAAGATGCAGTCAAGTTCTCTATCCCAACCACACCTGTCACAAAAGGTAGAACCCCTATTTTAAAATGGTTGTGTAAAATATAGTGAAATTAATCAGTAGAAAAAACACAACTGCAAATGAAGAATTACTCCATTAATTAAAGAAATTAAATCAAATAGATCAGTGAACATTCTAACCATTGTAAAAAAGCTTCTGCAAAGCCGTGCTCGTACCTTTAGTCCATGAATGCCAATTCTGGTAAGATAGCTGGAATGGTCAATGCATCTGCAGCAGCACATCCTACCAGCGACAACTTTGATTCCAATTGCTTCCATATTGGGCTTCACTCAAAACGTGGATAGCCCCAGGTGACGCTGCCACACCAGCAGCCCTACATACAGACTCCTCTACTTTTAGTCACTCCCCCAAACTGGCCATGAGTGGTGTCAGAGTTAGCCTCTTTACCAACAAAGCCTTCCCATCTGCCTCACTGCCCCATCAGAGACTTCTCCATTTTCCTTCGAATTTACCTCTACCCAGCTACTCGCCCCCAAACCTGCCACCATCATCCTTATTTAGACCCCAAGGGCCATCTCAACGCATTCTTTGCTGAACACAAACTTCTCCTTGACGCCCTCCCCACCACTGCTCCTTTAGCCTTCAGAGGTGAATTCAACTGCCTGGACCTTTCCTTTTCCCGCCAACTTGGCCTTGGCTCTGACATGTCCGACCATTTTCTCATCTTCCTTCCAACTCCCTTGACTTAGTATTCTCACCATCTTCCCTCAGCACTGTCAATCTAATTATTGACTCGCCCTGCTCTGGCTGCTTGCATATCCCTTTTAAAGTCTCTGTTCTACCCCCTATCTAAAGACGCACATTCTAGCTTGACTCCTCTGTCCCGTTTTTGATGATATCCAGTACCCTCTCCTCCCCCACCAATGTCCCATACTCCTACCAAACCGTCATCAATTTCAGCTTGTCTCTTTGCTCTCCTATTGATGATGACTACCCTACCAACACCTTTACCCCACCCACGCCTCACCCCCAACTCTGGATCACTCGGCTATTCTTCTTCTCCAGACCAATATGCATGTTGTTCCTTCCTCTGCTGGTGTAAATCCTGCTGCCACACTCTTCTTCTTAGAAAGTGGCCCACTCTGTCCTCGCATATGCCCCTGACACTGCTAAATCTCATTCCTTTATTAAATTCATGATCTTCCTCCATTTCCAAACTCTCTTTCATATTGCAGACTCAGCTCCCCATCCCGTCCCTTTTTCTACCTCCTTCTCCCCATCTGCTAATGACTTAGCCTTTTAATTCTATTCAAATAAGTCCAAGATTTGTGATACCCTAACCACCCTTCCTTCCCTAACTCGTCCTCGCTAGTTGTCTCCCACTCCTAATTAACAACTCATGACTCCCATCCTACTCTCTTACCTCACATCTTGAACTGTATCCTCTGCAAGGATCCCTCTTCCTGTGGACCCCGTCCCTGCACAAACTATCAAAGCATTCCCACCAATCATCTGCTCCTCCATCTCCCCATTCCTTAAACTCTCCATTCATTATTCGATATTTCCCTTCTAGACGATCTACCACTATCTGGAAGCCAACACGCTTTGTGCCAACACGCTCCCGCCGAACCCCAGAGACAATGCTGACAGAAGCATCTAATCATCTGAGCACAGCCCACCACCACAAACTCTTCTCCATCCTCATCCTCCTAGCTTGACTTCTCTGCTGCTTTTGATGCTAATAACCACCTCCCCCTCCTCTCAACCCTCTTAGGAGTTGGCCCTCACATGGTTTGCTTCACACTTCTCGGCATGCACCCTTACTGTCTCTTGAAACCCTTAAATACTTAAATATTACTTTTATTGTATTATAATTATTATTATTGGAGTCTTTATTGAGCACACACCTAGCTTCGGGAAGCAACAGAAGGTGCTTAACTATCATAGGGGGAGGATCACTGTGAGGGAAACGAGAAACAAGGGAGCAGGGAGCTAACAACAGAGGAGGAGGGTGGGGAACTCTGGCAGTAGGGGATCTAAAAGCACCCAGAGGGGGAAACAGTGGGGAGCAGATCACCCAGTTTCATGGAGGGATGGGGTGGAGCGTGTGTGGAACTAGTTGTTAGTTAGAAGCCATTCCTTGAAGAGGAGTGTCTTGAGCTTCTTCCTTAACTGTTGAAGCGGGGGGATGAGTTGGATGCTGACGGGGAGGAGGCTCCAAACTATTTGGGCACAGACAGAGAAGGCCTATCTTCTCGTTCTTCCCTTCCTGTACCAGCGGAGTTCAAGTCTGCACATGCCCATCAACCTTCAAACCTACCTCACTCCCTGTAGGACACATTTCTGGCCTCAGCCACCTTCTCTTTACTCTCTATGCCTCCTCTCTTTAGAAACGTATTCCTCTCCCTTCCCTGAACAAACCTCCTTATCTCCTCCCTTCAATCTCTTTTTTCTCTGACCTGCTCAGCCCATTACCCAAAGCTCACAATCTAGGCATTCTATTTAACAGTAATTTAAAACTCCATCAATTCATCAGTTCTACTGCCACCACTGCCAGAGTTAACATGGTAAACATCAGACAAATATGCCCACCCCTTACCGACCGTTCAGCGAAAACTCAAATCTCCAGCCTCACCTAACTGGATTTCTGTGGCAGCCTACAGGTTCGGAAGGTTATAAGTCCAGATAGGAGAGCGCAGTGCCCCCCCCCCCCCCCGACCCCCAACAAACACTGAAACTGTTCTAAATCTACACATTTCAATTTCTTGTTTGCAATCTATCCTCAACTGCACCTATTGTCCGCAACTCCCCAACTCGAACCCTGTGATCTAACCCTCTACTCAGTTGCTCCATTCCCTGCACACTCAAGGCCTCCTCTGGCTTTGGTCCTTCTCACTTCTAGCCACTTTCCACTGGAACTCTATACTCCCCACCATTAAAAACACTGCCAACATTCCGGCTGTAAATGAGCACTTAAAGTCCACCTCCTCCTCCTGGAATAGGCCCCCTCGATATCCCACATCTTCCCCCGTCCCTGATCCTTTCTCCACCCCTTGTTTTGCCACTTCCCCCGTCTCCATGTATATTCTCCTTGCTCGTTATCTGTCACCCCTCTGGTCTAAGGCTGTGTACCCAATCAACCAACCAACTGGACAACTGTGCCCATTTCTAACTCTTTTTCCTAGTCTAAAGAAGGATTTCTCTGGTTGACTATGTAACCTGTGAGCGTGCTTAAGTTTGAAACACCTTGCTCTGCATAAATCAATGAAAATAACATGCAAACCCAACATTTGAGGACTCATGGCCAACCATTAACTATCCCGGACTGATCTTAAAAACTGTAACATATAAGTTTTGGATATAAAAACAAGATTTCCCTTACTAGAACAAAAAACTGGAAGGCATGTTTGGACAAAGCACAGGTTTTCCTTCCAGCAGCTGACTGCAGCCATCAGTGTCAGTCAGGCTCGGACTGGCCTATAGGGGAATTAGGAAATGCCCTAACCAAAATATGCAAAATGCTAGTGTGGGCCAGTTTTTTGGCTCAAAGTGAGCCACTTTGAAAGGAATGAATTGCCATTTGCAACTGTGGCCCACTTTTTCAATGATGTCCGAGACAATTTTATGCCCCAGTCCGACCCTCGTGGCAGTGCAATGTCAGCGTGTTGTTATCTTCTTTTGAGTTTCAGTGCCTCGGGGCAACCCTTCTGAGGTAGAGGCAGCAGGGCAGGAGGGGAGAACCCTGCCTGTGCCATTGCAGGGGCTTTCTCCACTTAAAGCACAATGTGAAATGTATGCAAAGGCAATCAATAACATAATCCTGTGCAGAAAAAGAAAAAATAAGTAAACTATTCACGTAGCTATGGAAAACGTTATTTATTTTATTTTTTTCATTTATTAAAAAAGTTATAGTGCAAACATTGTCTCCAAAAGACATCGTCATCTCATAAGAATGAGCAACACACCTAAAAACAGAGGAAACTAATAACAGATTGGAGATATCAGACAATTGGAGAAGCCCATCAGTGGAAGGGATTCCATACAGTTTTGGTTTCATTCGACAGCACAGCAGCTCATTACTCACGCGAGGTTTCTTCCCGTCGAATACCACACACATCCTGGTCATTGGCGACTCCTGTTTGTATTCCCATGGTTCTAAGTGGGAGTTATGCTTTGTTCAATGGAGATTTCCTGTCAATGCTGCACAAGACAATGTCATCGTGTATAGGCTCAGCTTTGTGCAGGGGTCTGCAAACTGCAGCTCTCCAGATGTTATGGACTGCTACTCCCATGGTCCCTCCTAACTGATTATGTTGGCTTGAGCTGCTGGGAGTTGCAATCCAAAGCATCTCGTGAGACAAAGATTGCAGACACCCGTCAAAGTGGGATTGAGATGCCACATGCACGGCAACATATTACAAACTATGCTGTTAAGGAGACCTTCAGGATCGCGATGGGGGGGCTTCATTTATAAATAACTGCACTATGACAGCAATAAGTTACATATCATTGATGCGTATATACAGATATGTACATCAGAAACACAGCAGTAACAGGGCCTTTGAAATAAGTTCTGGTCTCCCAGGAATATTTCCTTTCAACAAATCAGTTTAAAAAAAAGCATGCATCCTCTTTGACAAATACAATGACAGCACACACCTCGATCACTGAACACCGCTTTCCACCAGTGAAACTCTCAACATTGTGACACAGTGTTTCAGCCAACACGAAATGGATTATACACTTGTGGGTCCATGAGGCTCAGGCACAGTCCTGTTCGCCTCAACCCCATCGCCTTTAGGTGCCTTCAGATTGGCTCATTGGGCCGCAGTCTGACGCATCGGTGGAGCCTCACTCTTGACTCTTGTCCTCAATTACGCCACTGGCTTAGGGGGAATTCACTCCCTAGAATCATGATTTTTTCAATTCAGACATTAAGGTTGGGTAAAAACCCTCCTCTTGCACTCTGGTGGACCCCTGGGCCTGGGATTTCACACACTGAAATTGTTGGCTTAACCTAGCTTCAGGACTTGCTGTTTTGATATGTAACATTGCGTAAAGCGGTCTTGCACAGTGCACTTCTGCCATTTTGGCGGCTGCACAGCTCGTGCTCAGGGTAAGCTGGGGAATCATTTGTTTGGGTTGCTGTTTCATTATCTGGTACTGTGGGTTTTGCTCAAGGATCGTACAGGCTGTTGCGGGATGCCCTGTGATTGGATGCTCAGTCCCCCAAATGTTAATCCTTGAGTTTGACACTTGACTTCCTGCGTTGGATTGGCATGTGCCACTGTGCACGTCGTGCAGCCCCCTTGCAAGTGGATGCAGTGGCTTAGGCTGAACCAACTTCCCCGAAAGTGCCCGATGAAAATTGACGGAATATGGAGCCAAAAGTTCTGTTTCCCAAAAATTCCCCCAAAATGTACACAGCATCATTTTGAAGTTGAAACCCAGCCCGCCTGCACTTCCTAAAACACCTCCATGACTCCCCCTGCCCCCACTATTTTGCCTCCTTCACCCCCACAGCACCCCAATAATAATTTTCCCTATAAAATTGAAGCAGGGCTGGAAAAAGAAAAAAGCTTGACTTGACCAGTGCGTAAAGAGACCTGGCAGGCTCCAGTAGGGCCGTGAAAAATGACCCAGGCCCCGGGACGCATGAAATGCGGGCCTTTGGAGGGCCAGGGAGTTTAGGCGTGGGGTGGGGGTGAAGATGGCGCGAAAGCCATGGGGAGGGGCGGTGTGATGGCACCACCAGAAACAAAGGCAACAGGAAGGGAGGAAGCGGCACCTGGGAAACGTGCGAAAAGTTAGCTGCAGGGGGCCAGGGAAAGCCCGGCCCCCAGGGGAAAGACAAAGGGGCTGAGGGGTATAAGAAGGGTAAAGAAATCTGATAAAGGCACAAACCAGGTCAGTAGCCTACCTCTCTAGGGTAAGCTCTATGGGACCTGGACAAAGGAACGCATTTTTGACACCCATCCCACCCTGCAAAAATAACGAAAAAGAAGGAAAGGAACAGAAAACTTGTTGAGTCTCGGTTCACTTGGAGGACATGCCTCTCATGTTTTGCACAATACACACCTCAGCACTCCTGTAGTATAGCGTGTACAATTGTACCAAAACAATCAACTGCCCGCCATCGAACGCTCCGCCCCACACAGCACTGTTGTGTCCCCGTGCACCCTGGCATTATCGGTGTAAACATCATATTCTGGAAACCACAGCGTGCTTTTCCATTCTGCTATTTACCATGTGTTTGGGAGCCCATCTGATAACTCTGTTTGTCCGACTGAAACGATCTCGCACAATAACATCGCTTTGGAAAACACAGCGCCTGGAGGGGGAGCTGCATTCACAGGCGTAGAAACCTCCCAGCAGTTACTGGAAGCGGTGTGTGTTTGTTCGTCAGTTTCACAGAAAGTATCAACGTTCCGCAGTTCGCGCGGGAGAAAGACCCTGGATTAAAAAGATGCATCCACCTGTGTGGTCGCACGAACCCACAAACTGACACGCCGAGGGGTCCTGTTTGTGCAAAGAAGTCCAAACTATCAGCAATGGTGCTTTGTTGGGAAACTTTTTCAAGGTGTGAGTCTCCTACAGAGGCAGCCCTGAGCGCCCCCTGGTCCGCCAGCCCTGGTTAAGCATGCCATGTCCATCACGTGCATACAAGGGAGAATTGCGCGAATGTGGGCGTTAGCCATGCTTTGCCCTTATCCACAAAACCCAAGCATGCAAGAGGGGGGAGCTGCTAGACACGGGAGAGATCCAAGCACCAAACTAGTAACAAATCCCTGTCCCCCTGTCTGCGTGCACATGTGAAATGGTAGTCAAAATGTCTACTCGGAACCCAAAGCTGGACCGTCAAATCACCTTTTCCTGCTCTGCCCTATTTCTGTCGTTAGTCAAGATTGGAGAATTTAGAAACAGACAGTGTATAAAAAGGGAAATGTGCGTCATTCTTTAAGCTTTCCAATCGTGGTGGCGATGAAGCAACTCGCTGTTAATTCAATGCATTGCATGAGGTTTCCCGAGAAGCAGCTCGGCCGCCGCATGTTGACAGTGCACAGGAGCGTTCTGTCCTCAGGGACCGTGGCGAGTGTTGCAGATGCGTGGCTTTAGAGTTTGAATAGGAACACTGCACCACCCACCTACCAACATAGCATAATGACGCAGCCTCATGGTGGCTGGTTACACTAGAGACACATGCAATAACGTGACATTGCCTGACAGGAGGCAGATCCCTGACTCTTGACATGGACACCTCCATGCCTGGCGATAAGGCAGATCACATGCCACTGTGGCTGGTGATGCTTGGACAGTGCATTCCGGGCTAGCCCTCGAGGCACAGGAGGGCTAAGTGGTTTCTGGCCGGAAGATCTCCTTCAGTACTGCCACACATGGTGATGAGGCTGTGCTGTTCTGCTTGGCAGGGGCTGCAGCGCACCTCTGGCTGGGGGACTTAAGCGGCTGCCTGATGAAGAGCTCCCGGAGCCCTTGCCTGAACTTGGCATCTCGGGCACTGTAGATCACCACGTTCCAGCAGCTGTTGGAGGTTAGGATCCAGAAGGCATAGAAAGAGAATTTGCACCACTCGTACCCCATTACATTGCCCACCACGAAGACAGCAATTGGGATGAAGGAGACAGAGAAGGCAAAAGTGAGGATGCCGATGGTCTTGGCAGCGGTTATGTCAGAGAAGGAAAGCCGACTGCAGGTGCTCTGGAGGTCCACCTCTAGCTGCTTCCGCACCTTGCTGTACTGTCGAATTACCGCAAAGGTGGCGAGGTTGATGGCAAAGGTCCCTCCTAAGATAGAGAAGTCAAATGCTGGGAAAAGTAGCATTATGTTCCAATTGGACTCAAGGGCCTTCTTGGCAGTGAAAACGTAGTTGCACATCTGGCTGCACGAGCTGTACTGCAGCACAATTTCGTCCCCAGAGAACATAGGGATGATGGCCAGGACAAAGCTTAGTACCCAAGAGAGGATAATTATGCAGATTGTCCGTTTTTTGGTAATGACCACCCGCTTGTGAAGGGGTTTGATCACTGCGATGCTCCTCTCCACAGACAGCAAGAAGATTGTGGTGATGGAGACAAATGTACACCCAGCATAGAGGGGGCCCATAATGAAGCAGGGTACCATTGATTCAAGATTGCTGCCTTCCTCCCTGCCATAGGCCAGGCGGTTCACCTCCTTGTAGACCGAGTAGGGTATCACCAGGAGTCCGACAGCCACATCAGCAAGAGCCAGGGAGGTCTTCAGGTAGCCTTGTGAGGTCTTGAACTGCCTGCAACGCTGGAACACAAGCAGGCTCACTACATTGCCCAGGGTGATGGCAAAGATGAGAAGAACCATGAGCGACACCTTTAGCACATCCTCCAGCACATCCGGGTGGCCGAGACTGCAATTTAGGGCCGTGCTGTTGGCCAACATTGAAGAAGGATTCCTTGGGTGGGAACGGGCACATGGAAAGAGTTGGCTCAGCAGGGATACGCTGCACTGCATGTGGTAGTGGCTGATGCGCTTCGGCAATGGGGTATCTTAAAAAGAAATAAACATACATTTTAATTCAATGAGAAAGTAACTCCAACATACATGTGTCCTATCACACTCTTTATTTCTGGAGGATTCTATTCCTCTACCCCTTCCGTGCTATTTACCATTCTTCTCGGTATCATTTTCTTCATTCTCTGTCTAATTTCAATGTTTGTACTTTCCCCTTTACTCTCTATTTTATGCCTCCCTACAATGTTTCCCTCCCTATGCAGCCAGTCTTTGCCTTCCTTCTCTGTAGAGTACCCCTGGGGACTTGCATCGCTGTAGAATTGCTCTACGGCTAAGATTCCTCTCTCTACCGTCCCTTGCTCCATTGTCATTCTCGCAGGTTTTTGCATCGCACTCTCTTTCTCACTCAAATATCTTTAACGCCGCCATAATTGCCCCTATCTTTGCTCTGTGTCTTACTCCCCTCGGTAGCATCTCTCTCATGCTCTGTCTGTTCCTTCCTAGTCTCTACCCCATCACCCTGCCTTCCCCGTCTCCACATTCCATTGTCAATGCTTGTTTTTATCTAATACATTCCTCTGCGTCTTCCTTACACTTGCCTTCACTCACTTGAATTTCCCTTCCATTTTCCCTTTCCTCTCCTGTTTTCCTGGTTGTCCTTAATTCTATTCTGCTGTCTACCTTCACTTCTGCTCCACTTCCATCCACAATCATCTCCTTTACCTGCCCTCCATCTCATCCACCGACCCACCCACCCATCCGCCCACCAATCCAACCATCCATCCGCCCTCTTAATGTTGTCGACGGGGCAAAATATTGTCATCTACATTATAGAGGACCGAGAAGATGAACTGGACTAAGTACTGTATTCCAAAATATTCATGCTGTGTGTAGCCTTCTGCATGAAAGGGTTTAGGTGCACTTCAACCACAAAGGCATGTTATCATCTCCCAAACCAGCTCTACAATGACTTGCAAAGATATACCTGTATGATGGGGATAGTTGCCAAATCGTGAGAGCCTCGCAAACGCCTGTACAATGCCTATGGACACGTCTGCTCATGTTCTCAATGCTTGAATTGTCTGCTTTCCCTGTTATTCTCATCTCCCTACAACCCCCCTCTGGCTTCCTGACTTCATCCCTCTCTGTTCATCCCATCTTCCCTGCCCCATGCACTCTCTCTTTCTACATTCAGTCTCGAGCAGGCTCCGTTCTCTCGGTTTTACTCTTTTTCGCGCTCTCTCTCTGCCTCCTGCTCTCTCTCGTTCCCTGTACGACTCTGCCGCCCTTCCCGCTGACTTACGAGTTCCTTTGTTTCTTCCCTACAGCTCAGTCACTTCCTCCATGTCCCCGTATGTACTTGCCTCCTACTCCCTCTCCAACTTTTATCCTTCTCTCTCGCCTTTTCTCAGCCCTTTTCTGCTGCGTTCCTCTTTCACCTCCTCTCTACCCCTCGCGCATTACTTTCGCGAGCCTGTCTCTCGCAATCTCTTTCTGCCTCTCTATAGTGAATAGCTGCCCATTGCCTCGTCTACCTCACCCTCTTTAATCCTCGAGACTTCTTCTCTCTTCTCTCTCTCAATCCTATTAGTGTGTCAAATATTAAATATAAAAGCACAGTTCACGCTTTTAAAACAACACTTGTAAAGTAGCCGAATACTCACCCTTGCAATTTTAGGCGCCAGCGCATCAAGATCGTATAGAGCCGCCAGTTGAAAACGAATAGTTAGGAGACATATCTTCCTGCCTGGAGGGTTCAAAGTTTGAAACTTCTAACATAGCAGGTCAGACACAAGGTTGACCCTGACAAATCAAGCGTCCGAAAAGTGGAGAAGCATAGGGTCCGTTCACCCCGACTCTTGTAATGCCTTGTTGTCACACTACCAGTCACACTCAGAGGCTGGGTGGTGCCATCCCGTTTTTGGAGCCCTGCTTTTGGATCAGGCTGCTTCTCACGCCATCCCTTCGGGTCAGCCTATGCGTCTCGGTTAAGGGAGTTTTGGTGAAAACCCGCGTCTCCCTGTCAGCCTTGGTATAACCTTCACCCACATTCATGTGTGTCTTGGGGTGACTCCTTCTCATAGCCAGCCTAGGTGTCACCCTCCTTTCCGCAGCCAGTCTTGTCAGTAAGATCCTTGCAGCCAGCATACATTTGCAGCACGAACTGGTTCTTGTCTCGTGTCTCTCGTTCCCCTAAATTCACCACGCAGCTCTCTTCAGGTGCAGGGGAAGCTCTCTCACACAATCTGAATCCAGCTGCCTCCCCGCCTCCTCACCAAGTGCCTGGGAACCAATGAGCAGCCCCTGCGTGCGCGCAACCCAGTCACCTCCTCGCACTGTACGTCGTCTTTGCATGGAGCCTGGCATCGCAGCCTAAGCAGTGCACTCGCGCCTCTTTCCACGGCTCTCGGGCTGCAGCTGGGCTCTCGCGCTGAATTAAAAGCCACTTGTCCTGTTTGTCCAACAGACTGTCACAAAAGGCAGTACAAATAAGGCACTCACCCACTCCCGGCGTTAACATGTTGTAATACTTATGATCAATGCTCGCTCGGACATACTTAGTGGTGCCGCTATCACGAAATAACGAGGGGGGACTATTCTGAAATCAAGTCTCCCCGGGAGAATGTTTACTGAAATGGGATCTGCATTTTCCATAGCAAGCAGTTTTACGGTTGCTGATTGTGCCTCTTAGGGTGACCACATGTCTCGGTTATGCCAGGACTGACCCAGAATTGTGCCCTCTCTGCCACCCGTCCGGAGAGTATTTTTTAATTTAAAAACCCATCCCTGCTTTGACAAAAGGAGACTAAACACTGCAGAGATGCACCAATTCAAGCTCACAGTAGCACTGCTTATCTCCCTCAGAACAAGCCAATGCTTCCAACGTTTTACATTGTTATTTCTATCCATCTATCTATCTCATGGTACTGGTGCCCTGGTGAAGAGAGTGTCAATGTGCACAGACGGCGCTCACCCGCAAGTGGGGCTTCCACTGCGGAACACATGCCTACCTCAATGAAGGCAACACACACGGGAATATGGAGAACCTTCTTTATTCGTTCTCTCTATGTAACTGGACGTAACATCCCTTCCCCTCGTCCGCCACCTCCCTAGCCTAGCATCACTTACCCAACAATGGGGCCCAAACCTGGGCCATCCACACAATGATGTGGGAAGGCATGCAGGCTCGTCAAATCACGACGTGACATCTCCCCCCTTTTTAACATGCTTTTGTCACTGTGGCCTTCACCCCATTCATTCAATTAGTCTCAGGGGTTTTATGCGGCAATGCCGAGGCCTCGTGGGGAGATGGAGTTCCTGGACAGGTGCCCCGTCACCTCCATTGTCCTCTTCTTCATCTGACTGCTTGCCATCACCTTGATAAGGATCATCGGAAAAAAGGCCATCTGTCATGGTGTGGGATTGCTCCCACCTCTGTGGCGTGGTGCCTGCCAGTTTCTTAAAGTGGGACAAGTTCCTTGTTAAGGAGTGCTGGTGTTCTCCACTGGCAGTTATTATGGTGCCTTTTCGGCTGGTTACTACCAGCCCTTCAGGAGCGAATGTGGCTCTTCTTTTCTCGACTTCGGCTGGCATACCACCACTTGGTCTCCAGGTTCAATTTCACAGTCTTTCACTCCATGCAGCACGTCAGCTCTTTCCTTTATTCTTTCTTTCTGTTCCTGATCTCCAGCCTTGACCAGTTGTTCTTGGGGTGTGGTCTGAGCTGGAACGAGGGCTTCAGGCAGTCTCGTTCTGATGACGCGATGAAACATGAGGTCAGATGGACTGACCCCGGTGGGTGCTGTGCGGCACGTAGCGGTATTCTCGTAGAAGTTGGTTTAGCGCCTGTTCAAACGGTTTATTGATGAGGTTGGCTGTCTGCAGGGTTCTCTTGATGTTGGCCATGAACTGTTCCACTATGCCATTGGCTTAGGGCTAACGCATGGTTATCATTCGGTGTTAGAACCCCATGTAGTGTGTGAAGTTCTCAAAGTCGTTAACAATATACCATTCGATATGTTTAAACAGTGGATATGACAAGGAAAGAAT
Organism: Ambystoma mexicanum; assembly: GCF_040938575.1. NCBI lineage: Eukaryota > Metazoa > Chordata > Amphibia > Caudata > Ambystomatidae > Ambystoma > Ambystoma mexicanum. Next base: position 954,833,811 of record NC_090925.1, read on the forward strand.
CCAGGGCATACTCACCGGCAGGAAAGAGGACTAGGAACCACTTGAGACCGGAAATCAGGAATAGCGAATGATCCCTCCCCCCACCCCTGTCGCAAAGCCCCAGGGATGGAGAGAGAGTCCACGGAAACCCTCAGGGGGAAGAAAACCCTGCGTGTCAGTCGATTGTCTGCTTCTGAATTCTCTTGGAAGAGGAATCTCCAGGTAAGGTTATCCCATACCGTAGGCTACTAGGAAAGTAGTCAGAACACAATAAGTAATGGTGGTTGGTAGTGTTAGGACAAGTAAGATAAGTAAGATAAGGAGGTATTAGTAAACACCTTGTTGAGAACCGGGAGATAGAGGTAAGTGATATCAGAGTCTCTGTTTCTTGGGAACCTCGGAAGACAGCACTGAGATGGAAGAAGAGGGTTAGTTAAGGTCAACAAGAAGAGATGAAGAAAGGAATAATATAAACAAGGAGTACCTGTGGTATGAATTGTCTGCCCGCTAAAAGGTGGTTTAGACGGAAGTTCTGTGGATTGACGGAAGCGTAAGACTGTCTGCTAAAGAGGGAGAAACAATGTCAGGATAATATCTAAGGTGGAAGGGGAATAAGGAACAGTTAGCCCAGCCTTCATACCTCAGATGAGGCCGAAGAACAATCGTTATAGAACTTCCGAGGTGGTCCGGATGTTTCCCTTGGAAGAGAGAGGATACGAGCAGCGAGCAGGAGCGTGGCGGTAAGTGTACTGCAGATTGTGTTTCTCCTGGAGAATAGCGGGAGCGGGTACTGAAGGAGACAGGAAGACAAATTAGAAATTACAGAATGTGGCAAGGACAGGTAAGAATAAACCCTAGATCCGAACTCACGTAGCGTTGGTAGATAGGAGTAGCAATGCGTCTGTTTGTTGTGAATCGAGGTTGATATGCTGTGCTCGACCAGGAGGGTGGAGCCGAGTCACCATGTTGGAGCCAGGCAGCTAGACCACAGCTGACAGTAGCAGCCGCCATCTTGGGTGTGAAAATGGCCGTCGTACTTCTCCAGATCCAACAGTGCCACAAAGACCAGCGCTTTCTGAGAGGCGTGACAGTATGCCCCCTCCGAAGGGTAGGGGAACCCGGTTTACCAGGATGCGAACGATACAAGCGCCGAACCAAATCCGGGGCATGTACTGCAGAAGTGGGCTCCCAAGACCTGTCGGAGGGTGAATACCCACGCCAATCAATCAGGTATTGCAGACGACCCCGATGTATACGGGAATCACAAATTCCTGCAACCTCATATTCAGGACCCAATGGCATAGAAACCGGAGGAGGATAAAACCCCGACGTCTAGAAAAGCGATCCTTCACATCCTTCTTGAGATGGGAGACATGGAACACTGGATGAATCCGAGACCAAGTGGGAGGGAGTCGAAGCCGGAAGACAGCAGAACCTACCCGCTGAAGGATAGGGAAAGGACCAAAGAATTTTGGTGACAGTTTGGAGGGCACCAGATGGCGCGGTAGAAAGCGAGAAACCAACCAGACATCATCCCCTGGATCAAACTGTGGAGCCATGGAACGGTGTCTATCGGCAAACTTGTTGGCACGTTCCTGGGCAGCAAGCAGAGAGGATCGAGCCACCCATTGACAATCCCGGATGCCTAAGAGCAGACTATCGACATCTGGAAATTTAGACGGAGAAGCTAAACTCACAGGAAAACAGATCGGATGGAATCCGTAAGAGCATAGAAATGGGCTAGTGTTCAGAGACAAATGTTTTGAGTTATTGTAAGCAAACTCAGCCAAGGGAAGAAGTTCGTGCCAGTTGTCCTGAGAGGCTGAAATGTAGCAACGTAAGTAACCCTCCAGTGTCTGATTGAGACGCTCAGTCTGGCCGTTGGTCTGCGGATGGAAACCGGAACTCAGGGCCTTATTGATCTTTAGATATTTACAGATTTGGTTCCAGTATCGAGAGGTATACTGAGGACCACGATCCGAGACTATGGTTTCCGGAAGGCCATGGAGAGAAAAAATCCGGGCAATGAAAATTCTTGCCATTTGAGCGGCCGTGGGAATCCGATGAAGTGGGATAAAATGGGCCATTTTGGTAAAATAGTCCACAACCACCATTATAGCGGTGAAACCATTAGAGACAGGTAAGTCAACCACAAAATCAGTCGATATGAATTGCCAGGGATGAACTGGAACAGGCATTCTGGAAAGAAGACCTTGGGGCGCTGAACGCAGTGTCTTGGTTTGCAAGCATATAGAACAGGCCGCGACATATCATGGACATCCTTAATCCATTCAGGCCACCAAAAGTGTCGCTGTACCAGTTCCAGGGTGTTGGCTCTTCCGTGGTGTCCTGCCATCTGTGAGTCGTGGCATAACTGCAACACCTTTCTTCTCAAATCTTCAGAAGGCAAGAATAGCCATTTTTCTCGATAGGCGCATCCCTGGGATAACACCATTTTTAAATCATGTAAAGCTGTAGGATTGTTCTTCAGATACAGCGTAGTAGCTTCTGAAATGGATCGTAGAAAAGTATTCACCATTAGTAAGAAATGAGCCCTGTGAAACAAGGGTTCAGACCGAAAAGAATTGAAATGTGTGGAATCCTTTCTTGACAAGGCGTCGGCCTTGAGGTTGATTCTGCCAGGAATGAATATAAAAGTAATGTCGTAAGGGGAAAAGAAGTGCGCCCAACGGGCTTGTCTGCTATTTCGAGTCTGGGCATACTGTAGGGCTCGAAGGTTGCTATGGTCCGTTCGAACTTCGATGGTATGTCGTGCACCAAGCAGCAGATGGCGCCACTCTTCAAAGGCGTGTTTGATAGCCAGAAGTTCCTTTTCAAGGACGGTGTAATTTCTTTCAGAAGGTGAGAGAGTCTTAGACAAATAGGACACCGGACATTCTATTCCCTGCTTGTTCTCCTATAACAGGACGGCTCCCAAGGAATGGTGAGAAGCATCTGATTCCACAATGAACCTCTTAGTCTGGTCTGGAGTAAGAAGGATAGACCCAGAAATGAATCGTGTTTTAAGTTTATCGAAGGCCAGTTTAGCCTCATTCGACCAACAGAACTGAACTCCCTTCTTAAGAAGAGCAGTCATAGGCAGGATTTCTTCAGAATAATTAGGAATGAAACGTCGGTAAAGGTTTGCGAATCCGAGGAATCTCTGAAGATCTTTCACATTCCCCGGAGTCGCCCAATCAACAATTGCGGATACTTTCTGTGGATCTATCGATGTTCCTTGTGACAACAGAATGTAGCCCAGATATGCTACTCTGTCTTTGTGGAACTCACATTTATCCAATTTACAGTACAGGTGGTTATCAGACAGTCTTTGAAGCACCTCCATAACATGTTGAATGTGTAGAGAAAGGGAAGAGGAGAAAATCAATATATCGTCCAAATAGACGACCACCGAATGGAGAAGAAGATCTGAGAAGATATGATCCATAAAACGCTGGAAGACGGCAGGAGCGTTAGAGAGACCAAAGGGCATGACCCGGTACTCAAAATGCCCGAAAGGTGTACGAAAGGCTGTCTTCCATTCGTCCCCTGATCGAATTCGGATGAGGTGATAAGCTCCGCGGAGATCCAACTTTTTAAAGACTGTGGCGCCTTGAACGGCTTCAAGTATGTCCGGAATCAAAGGCATTGGATATCTGTCAGCGATTGTGATCTTGTTCAGCCCACGATAATCTATACAGGGTCGAAGTTCTTTAGTATCTTTTTTTGGTACAAAAAATAAGGAAGCTCCTGCTGGAGAGGTCGATTCTGCTATGAGACCATGATGTAAGTTCTTTTGTAGGTATTCCTTTAGAACTTCCTTTTCCTGAGAGGACAAAATGTACATTCGACTGAATGGGATAGGAGCATCCGGAGTTAGTTTGATTGCACAGTCGTCCCTCCGGTGAGGTGGGAGTTCCGCATATTCTGTGTCAGAGAAAACCATGCTATAGGGCTGATAAACATCTGGAATGCCCTGAAGGTGGTTAAGTATTGTAAATGTGGGACAAGGTTCTTGCAAAGAAGGGCCATGATGAAACCCAACAGCCTCGTTAGTCAGGCAGTATTTGATACAATGTTCTGATCCCATAAAAAGAGTTCCTGCCATCCAGTTGATATATGGGTTGTGGATCTTGAGCCACAGTAATCCAAGTATGATTGGAAAGTGAGCGGTTCGAATGAGGTCCAACGTGATGGTCTCAGTATGAGAAGCTATTTTCATACGTAGAGGTAGAGTTTGTTTAGTTATAGGACCAGAAACTAAAGGGCTTCCATCCACTGATTCAACTGGGATAGCTAGCATTTTAGAAGAAGAGGGCACTCCTACACCTTGGGCCCATTGACGATCAATAACATTTCCTGCAGCTCCACTATCGATCAAAGCCAGTACCTCCACGGGCTCTTCATTATTTCATTGAAAATAAATGTTCAGAACAACCATTTGAAGATTTGAAATTTCTGTGACTTGAGTAGGCATGTACAAAGGCGCGGAACCATTTCTCAATTCTCTATCTGCGGTTCCCCTGACAGTAGAGAACGAGCGTTTCCTGATTTCCTTACTGGAATAATGGGACAATTCTGAACAGTATGATCTTTGGCCCCACAGTACATACAAAGATTTTGCTGTCTTCGCCTGTTGCGTTCTTCCGGTGTCAGACGACCCTGTGCCGAGCCAATCTGCATCGGTTCTTTGGGTGGAACCCTGGTGGGAATTGGGGTGAACTCTGAAGTAGAACGCGGGTTTCTGGGTCTGCGACGTTCTCTATGTCTTTCCTGTATCCGGTAATCCATTTGCATTACCATGGAGATTAGTTCAGCAAGATTGGGAGGACGAGAGACTCGAGACACCTCATCCTTAAGCTCCTTATTTAGACCTCTTCTAAAAAGAGTAATGAGAGCGTCATCAGCCCAAGAAGTGCCGGCTGCCAACTGCTTAAACCTAGTGATATATGTCAAGACTTCCTGTGAACCTTGCCTAAAGTCCAGGAGTTGTTCTTGTGCAGAAACTGTAATTTCCTGTCTACTGAACATTGTTCTGAGACTATTTAAGAAGGCAGGAAACAAATCCAATAATGGATTATTATTAAAAACAAATGGGGTGGCCCAAGCTAAAGCAGGCCCGGTTAAGTTCGAGATTACATGACCAACCTTATCCCTATCGGTATGAAAGAAGGCAGACTTAAAAGAAAATTGGACGGTACAAGCCTCAAGGAAAGCCTTCAGTTTATGGGGATCCCCATCGAATAATCCTCCAGGAATCGGACCAGGTGGTAATTCCGAGCAACTAGAGGCTCTACCCATATGTTGGCGTAAGATAGCATTTTCTTGTTTGAGGGATTGAACCTCAGCAGTTAGGGACTGCACCGCTGCCAACAATTGTTGTTGTTGGGCTGGATCCATGTTGGGCTAACAGCCGGAGAAAGGCCCACAGAATCAATCCGTGTCAAACCCACTGATCCTTCCAATAATATGGGTGTTGCTAACTGTTAACAATATACCGTTCGATATGTTTAAACAGTGGAAATGACAAGGAGAGAATCCAGGGCGTACTCACCGGCAGGAAAGAGGACTAGGAACCACTTGAGACCGGAAATCAGGAATAGCGAAGCTGATGTGGATTCCACTGACCCCCCCCCGTGGCAAAGCCCCAGGGACGGAGAGAGAATCCAGGGAAACCCTCAGGGGGAAGAAAACCTTGCATGTCAGTCGATCGTCTGCTTCTGAATTCTCGTGGAAGAGGAATTTCCAGGTAAGGTTATCCCGTACCGTAGGCTACTAGGAAAGTAGACAGAACACAATAAGTAATGGTGGTTGGTAGTGTTAGGACAAGTAAGATAAGTAAGATAAGGAGGTATTAGTAAACACCTTGTTGCGAACCGGGAGATGGAGGTAAGTGATACCGGAGTCTCTGTTTCTTGGGAACCTCGGAAGACAGCACTGAGATGGAAGAAGAGGGTTAGTTAAGGTCAACAAGAAGAGATGGAGAAAGGAATAATATAAACAAGGAGTACCTGTGGTATGAATTGTCTGCCCGCTAAAAGGTGGTTTAGACGGAAGTTCCGTGGATTGACGGAAGCGTAAGACTGTCTGCTAAAGAGGGAGAAACAATGTCAGGATAATATCTAAGGTGGAAGGGGAGTCAGCCCAGCCTTCGTACCTCATTTGAGGCCAAAGAACAACCGTGATAGAACTTCTGAGGCGGTCCGGATGTTTCCCTTGGAAGAGAGAGGATACGAACAGTGAGCGGGAGCGTGGCGGTAAGTGTACTGCAGATTGTGTTTCTCCTGGAGAATAGCGGGAGCGGGTACTGAAGGAGACAGGAAGACAAATTAGAAATTACAGAATGTGGCAAGGACAGGTAAGAATAAACCCTAGATCCGAACTCATGTAGCGTTGGTAGATAGGAGTAGCAACGCGTCTGTTTGTTGTGAATCGAGGTTGATATGCTGTGCTCGACCGGGAGGGTGGAGCTGAGTCACCATGTTGGAGCCAGGCAGCTAGACCGCAGCTGACAGTGGCAGCCGCCATCTTGGGTGTGAAAATGGCCGCCGTACTTCTCCGATCCAACAGTGCCACAAAGACCAGTGCTTTCTGAGAGGCGTGACAGTCGTGGCTCATGAAAGGTGGACTGTAATCAGACTTTATAATCTTTGGTACACCATAGCTCGACACCATGCGGTCTAGGGCTGGGATGATGCATGTCGCAGCTGTAGATTCAATCAGCTGTGCGTCCAGGAAGCGAGAGTGCTCATCAATTAGCACCAACACGTAGGTAAAGGTGCGTAGCGGTCCATAGACGTCTACGGCCACTTCTTCCCACACGCCTTCTGTGAGCGGGGACATCTCCAGTGGGTTGGGGTGCGGCGGTTGCACCACCAGTGCACAGATGTCGCACCTGCTAACAACCTCCTCTACTAGGGTATCCAGCTTGAGGAACCACACTTTTTGACGCAAGACACGTTTTGTGGACACCACCCCCGGTGGCCTTCGTGCGCCTGCATTACTGTCTTTTCTCGCTGCATTGATGGAATGACAAACCTGCAGTCCTTCATGATGATATGATCATCCAACACTGTCAGTTCGTCTTTTACTAGCTCCAGGGAGCTTATGTCATCCCACACCGACTCCTGCTCCAGTCTGGCTTGGTGTTTGATGTGCGCCATTTTACCCATTTTGATGCAGTGGGTCACAATTGCCAGGACCGGGTTGTTTTCTGATGCTTTTCCCATGGTGGCCCAATCCACTAGCAGGGGTTGCTGGTGGTGGATAACATAATTGATGTAAGCATCGGCAATGGAGGGGCCCACTTGTGGGGAGGCCGTGGGGCGCCTGGACAGTGGGGTTGTGCTTCCTGCCTGGGCGATGCACTATGTCAAACTTATAGTCCTGTAGCCGCAGTCCCTACCTGGCTATTCTGGGGGGAATTCTTGCCTTGGATTTGCCTTGGGTCACCTTGGGGTCACTGGATATCATTAGGAGTGCCGAATGGTCGGCGATGACTGTGAAAGCCTTACCATACAAGAAGAGGTGAAAATACTCACAAGCCCACTCCACTGGCAGGCTCTCTTTCTTGGCCTGAGAGTACGCCTGTTCAGTGGTTGTGAGGTCCTGCTTGCATAGGCCATGATGAACCGGGTGTTTGGGTCTGAGGGGTCCTGTTGTGTCAGAATGGCACCAAGGTCGACCGGGCTGGCATCGATGATTACTTTGGTCTTCCTGTCTGCGTCAAAGTAGGCCATGTCCTCTGCGTTGGAAATGTTGCTCCTTATGGTCTCAAAAGCGTGTGAGCAGTCCGATGACCACTCGAAGGGCTGGTCCTTCCATGTTAGTAGGTAGAGGGGATTGCTGACGGTGGTGTAGTCTTGCAAGTACCTTGAACAGTAACTTGCTAAACCAAGAAAGGACCGCAATTCAGAGACATTTTGGGGTGGCTGCGCCCTGTTCAGTGCTGCCACTTTGTCTGGGTCCGGTATCATGCCCTTCTACAAAAATATGTGGCCGAAGAATCTAAGCGAGCCCTTTCTGAATTCACATTTTGCTCTGTTAAGTGTCAGTCCCGCTGCCTCCAGTGCTGAGCAGACTTTGTGTAGGGGCGCTTTGTGTTCTTTTTTCGACTTGCCAAAGAATAGCACGTCTTCCAAATAATTCATGCAGTTTCGAACATGGCGGATGACCTTGTGGATTTTCTCCTGAAAAATCTCCATGGCAGACGAGATGCCAAAACTGAGCCGTTTGTATTGGAATAGGCCCATGTGAGTGATGAAGGTGGTGATATATCGTTCCTCTGGCGTGATTTCAATCTGGTGGTATCCTTTTGTGAGGTCCAACTTCTAAGAAAAACTGGCACCATGCAGTAGGTGTATCATGTCCATTATTCAGGGTGCCTGGTGCCGTTCTCTTTCTATTTCTTCATTCGCCCTCATCATGTCCACAGATAGTCTGATGGAGCCATCCAGGGACTTCTTCGGTACGGGTACTATGGAGATATCCATGGGGTGGGCCCTGTTGCCGGCTCAACGACGTGTTGATTTAGAAGTTCCTCCTCTACCTCTCTTTGGATTTTAATGGGTTTCCACTTGTAGTGCTGGGCAACGGATTTGACTTCCTGGTTGATGTGGAGCTGGTTGTTGCGATTTCTCAACTTTCCCAGCCCTTTGAACAGATTTGGGAATGCTGCTTCAATGTCTTCATGTCTTGCAAAGTACTTGTGGGCCATCAGTTGGTATAAGATGTCTACTAACCCCATTTCCACCGCTGTTTTGAAGCTAAGGTTGCAGCCATTATTCACTTCTGTCTTGAGAACATGCAGCATGATCTTTGCTGCGTGAGCCTTGTGTGTGCACATGGCAGAGATGACGCCTTTGCACGGCAGTGGCATGGTGGAGCCGCATGGGTAAATGTCAACAGTGGACTTCTTGAGTTTCAGTGTTTTCGTGAGGGTGTAGCATGCCTCCTCGCTGATTATGTTGACCTTAGCTCCGGTGTCTATTAAGAATTCTAGCGGCGTGTGTCAGGACCGGACTGTGTTGGGATGCTGTGCTGTTGTTTAAAGCCCCCACTTATCCCTTTTTCCTCTGGTGGTCACCCGATGATGGCGATTCACTGCTGGACGGCGACCTCCTTTCAATATAGCGGACGTGTCGTCTGCAGCCACTCCATCTGGGGCCTTCCAACGGCCTGTACTCCTCACGTGTGTATGATTTCCTGTGGTCGCGCTCATCGCTCCTCTGCCACCTGGGGTCGTTGTCGGGTCCACACTCGCAGGGGCTGGATGGTGTCACCCTCCTGCGTTCCCTCAGACTTCTCTGGCTGACGGAGTGAGTGGGCATGTTTTTGCACACAGCCCTAAAATGGTCATCACCGTCGCATGCAGCGCATTTCTGCCCTAGGGCAGGGCATTCGCCTGTGTGGGGGTATTCATAACCACATCTGTAGCATGTGGCGGTCGTGCGTCTGGGTGATAGAATCGGCGCGGTGAAGAGTTTATTGATGGCATCTGGTTCAGGGGTATTTGGGTGTAACGTGACCTTGTCCAGGCTGTCCAGCTGGGATTTAAGGGCTGCTTCTATGTGTGCTAGGGCCAGGATCTCTTCCAGCAGGAGTTTCTTCCGAAAGGACTGGGAGTCACACCCAGCTATAACCTGAGACCGTAGTGCTTCCTCGTTTGAATATCGATGGAATTCGCAATATTTTAGTTTGATTCTCAGTCTCATCACAAAATTGTCTAGGGATTCTCCCTTGTCCTGGTGTGTAGTGTGGAAGACGTGCCTTTCATAGTCGACGTTGGTATGAAGTGTGAAATATTCAGATAGTTTGGAGTGTAGATTATTATAGGATGCAGTGTCAAGATTGATCAATTCGCCTGCGATGTGCCTGACCGTCGGGCCCACTGCCATAGACAGCGTGTTTTTAAGTCGCGTGTCATAGCTGAGTCCTATGGCTGAGTCCTATGGTCCCCCATGTAGAACTTGAAATTGCGTAGCCAGGTCGTCCATCTGGGGCCCAGGTTGCTGAGAGCCCCTGTCTGATGGGTGAACGTGTCCTGATGGCCCTCTCTTTGACGTGGATGTGATTTCCTCATCCAACTTGATGTGCGGCCTGGTTGTTCTGGGGGGCGCTGGTGGTTGGTTGGGTGGTGGTAGGCGCCTTCTGGTGTTTTCCAGCTAATGTGCTGGTCGTTGAGCCTGTATCCAGAGCCAACGGTGTGGGTAGATTCTGGTGAGCCGTTGCGCTAATTGTGGATGTCTTTCCTGGCCTATGGAGCGGGATTTAGCAGTTTCATGCTCCACAGCATGCCCCCTACCTTGGCCTCATTAGCTGTGCTGTGCCTTGTGCAGACCTTCCCCTTTTCCTTTCCCTGTTGTTTGCATGTGTCAGGAACTGTTGAGAGGACATGGCGCTCTGCCAGCGCGTGAGGTGTGCCTTAATGGTGCCGGGCCTCCGACGAGAACTTTCCCCTTCCTCCGTACCTGTGAGCCCAGGGGTGGCTGGAGGTGTGCTGATGCGCGTGCTGTGTGCCCAGTGGTACCCTGCAAGATAGCGCCTTGATTGAGACACGGCCGGTATCCCAGGGCCGTTTGCATTGCATCTTCGGACTTGACCGCCAGGGCAGTGCTGGATGTGGTGTGCGGTCGTTCTGGCCCTCATCGCCAATGTCAATGTGAGCGGAAAACGCTCACCCACAAGTGGGGATTCCACTGCGGAGCACATGCCTACCTCAATTAAGGCAACACACACAGCAGAGTATGGAGAACCTTCTTTATTCGTTCTCTCACTGTAACTGGACTTGACATCCCTTTCCCTCATTCGCCCCCTCCCTAGCCCAATGTCACTTCCCCTACAATTCCCCTACACTTTCCCCTTCCGCCCACACAACGATGTGGGAGGGCATGCAGTCTCGTCACGTCACAATGTGACAGAGAGTGATTCAACTATTTGTGAACGTAGGCTTAAGTAGCTTAAACAGTGTGATGTAATATAACTCCACTAGGCACTTTCAGCAGATTTCCGAAGTAATCATTTTATCAACATTTGGAAATATCTATGTTTGCTTCTTGCAGAGAGTCTCTAAATTGCTTGAGGCTATAGTACAATAATACTGTGTGCATTCTTGGCATGGCAAGTCAGGAAACTATCACCAAAGCAAGTTCTTTGGGTACATGCAGGGATACACATCGCCTCTGCATGCGGTTTACTTGGACATTTATCCTAACTGATGACGTGAATAATACACTGTTGCGCTCTCCCTCCATTTAGCATTTTTCCATGCATTAATCAGAGTTTTGCCATTTGTTTTTCTTAGAAAGTCTTCATTTCCTCACATAAGTTTGGAGAGTAGGCAGTGGCATAACACAAAGGGCGCCCTCCCCTGTGCAAGACCTTATGACGGCCCAGCCCCAAGAGTCTCAAAGAAGCCCATGCCATGCCATAGACTTCCAGGCTGGCTGTGGCTACCATGCATGTGTAATGGGCCTGATGATCATGCTGTCACAAGGGGCACTGCAACCTGCACTAGTTGTAACATGTAAATAAGTTTTTAATGAAACCTTCCATCACTCACCTAGTGCAGATACAAGAGGGCAGGTGCCTGAAGCCCAAATATGCCAGCTGCCACTGTGCACAGCCAGTAACATTATTATGCATATGCCAGTGGTGAAGGCCTCTTTTGGTGCCGGGGAGAAGGATGGGCACCTCCTTTATTTATTTAGTTAACACAAAATGTGAATGAGAAGGAAACCTCAATCAATGCGCTTATTGCTAGAAATGTAAAAATGGGATGTCGCAGTGAAACCACAACATTGAGACACTTCCCTAACGTGTCTCTTGCATTAGAAAACCACAAAAGTTATTTTGCTTCCTAACAATGCCTTCCTGTCAGAAGTCTAGGCTGAGAGTACAGGGCAGAGGCTATCTCTGACTGTATGCAAGTAGATTAAGGGAGATTCCGGAGACAATGCTAGCATATAACAGATTAAAGGTACATACCAAGCTGTTAGTTGAAACAGGTATTCACAGGATCTACAGCAGCAGGCTGTAAACAAAGAGAAAGAGAAAAGGCAAAGACAAGCAAGTACACTAAGCAACTTGGATTGATCAGAAATAAGGGTATTCTGGAGTATGATAAAGGGTCTCCAGGGATTAAGGAAAGCCCTTGGGATAGGTACCAGCAGATTACTCTTAACAACAGTCATACAGCAACGTCATGACTTAGGCGTGCCGAGGAAACTGCTGTACTCAGTGCAAGGGTAAACTGAAAGACCATATACTGAGGCAGGTACGACTTCCACGGACTAGGTGAAGGCGACATAAGTCTTCCCTTATCTGCCCTGAACGGAGACCAACCCAGGGGCACACTGTAAAACGGTTTCAAGTGGAGACACCACAGTGGACCAAGATGTATACAAGTAGAAAGCAGCGTTGAAAGAAATAACCAGGTACAGGACAGGACAGGATGTCAGAAGCTAGAACAGGCAGGTTGCAAGGCAAGGAGCCCAGAGGAACAGGGCAGAAGGCAGAGGAGTGTGGCAAGGCTGCCAGGCAGGGAAGCCCAGAGGAGAAGGGCAGAAGGCAGCGGAGTGTGGCAAGGCTGCCAGGCAGGGAATCCCAGAGGAGAAGGGCAGAAGGCAGCACAGTGCGGCAAAGCCATCAGGTGGGAGCCCAGATGAGCAGGGCGGAAGGCAGCGGAGTGCGGCAGAGCTGTCATGCTGGAGCCCAGAGGAGCAGGGCGGAAGGCAGCGGAGTGCAGCAGAGCCGTCAGGCTGGAGCCCAGAGGAACAGGGCGGAAGACAGCGGAGTGCGGCAGAGCCGTCAGGTGGGAGCCCAGAGGAGCAGGGCAGAAGGCAGCGGAGTGCGGCAGAGCCACCAGGTGGGAGCCCAGAGGAGCAGGGCAGAAGACAGCGGAGTACGGCAGAGCCGCCAGGTGGGAGCCCAGAGGAGCAGAGCAGAAGGCTGCAGCAGACTGGAGAGGGAGCTTCAAACATCAACAGCAACAGGAATCAAAAGGCCAAAAGAGGATTAGGATTTCCAGGATAGGTCAAACACTGGTAACAGGAGCAACAGCACAAACTCCCAGTGGTAGTTGACTGACAACTGCTTCTGTTCAAAGTGAGTTTATAAAGGCCCTCCCAGCCAGCAGGCCAACAGGGTGGAGCTGATTGCAGACTCTGGCAGCTGTGTTCAATTAAGCCCAGCCCTGGCTTCAGTAGCCTGCAGCAGTAGCAGCAGTGGTTTCTAATCAAGTGCTCTCCAGCTCTCTGCAGTCTAGCCTGCAGTAGCTTAGAACAGGTGAATCCAATCAGGCCCTCTGCAGCTCTTAGTAGCTTGCTGCAAACAAATGTATTTAGTATGCCTCCTTCAGCCCTCTGCCTTTTGGACAGCATACATGTCCCAGAATGCATCTGCTGGTTTAACCCAAAAGCCAGAATGGAACATGCAATTAGATTAGTCCAAAACTGCAGCGGTAAAACAAGGGAATAAAGGAAGAGGCGCATATAGCGGTGCTGGGTGGCAGGCGAGCGGGATCGTGACACTTCCCAACATTTCAGTAAGATACAAAATGTGCTACTGTGATATGCAACTGTGATCTCTAAAGAATTGCATGACGCCATCTTGTTTTACATTACAATCAGAATGAACGGATGAATCACTGTTGTAGGTCAAAGAACAGTATAATGTTTTTGTTACTCAAAAATTATAATTTTTAAAGCAATAAGCAATTGATAGTTAAAGCTGTTGAGCCAACATGTGTTTCAAGCTCTGCTCTTCTTCAGGGTTCTCATATAATGATCAACCTTCTTGATTACTAGTTGCAAACATTGAAATGCATCAGAGAAACAAACTATATATTGATATATTAGTACTAAAAAAAATAGTTCAACAGAAATTAAAATACTGTGGGTTAATATATACATTGCATGCATAGAGTATGTGGCATGCATTTAAAGCCCCCAAACAGACGTCCCTTGCACATGAATGGCAGGATTTTAAATACTGAAACAAAAACGGCCTGGCCTTTGTCTTTGTTTTTCAACCATGATCGACTTAGAGAAATCCCAAGCCAGAAGAAGTTGCTGTGCAAGCAGAATAGCCGTGGCAGGAGCAACTGCAGGCAAGGCCACAATGTTGCGAACGACATTCCACACACAGAGCTGAGGTGACACTGGCTGCAGCACAGAATATTCCCTACAAAATACAAGCTAATTCGGAGCAATTGAGCCTGCAAGAGTAGTCTCCAACCACGTGACTCGGCCGAGCTGATATTGGACCAAGGCTTGGTGGGTGGGAAAGAGCATCCATCCCATGACTAGACAGTGGTTTGCAACATACTCGCTACTCTCCAGCTACCTTGTATGATGGGAATGGAACGCTCTCATGGCATTATTCTTCTACACACTATTGTATAACACAGACACATAGTTGCACCTCGCTGACAGATACTATACATGTAATAACGTAAACAGGTGTCTTGCAGGCTGGGAACAGAAGGGTCTAGGGGCAGATGGGGGGCTACTGACCAATTGCAGGGCTTACCTAATGTAACATTTTCAGAGGAGCAATTTTTGGGGATGATCCAAATACACCACCTGACACAGCGGCATCCACTAATATCATTTCTCTATAGGTTCCTAGACTAGAACTACCACTCAGTGGCCTATCCTTATTGGTGTTAGGTTCTGGGGAGGGGGCCTGCTGAGTGACGCAGACTATGACATCACATGTCTACAAAACTGGCCTGCGGGCCAGAATGCGGCGAGATGTGCCTGGACTTCCCTCTGTGCATATGACCCCTCTGTGTTTTGTTGCCTGTAATAAAACCACAGTTACCTTTTGCTACTTACGTGGACTTCGACTTCTTTGGGACAATGGAAAGAGTTATGGTCTTCCATGAGCTGGGAGTCTGCGGACCCTTAGTACGGCTTTGCCTGGCCAGAAACTACCCTAGCAAGTTGGAGGCCCCACGAGATCGTTTGTGACATCAGCCCAGCCAGGTGCTGCCTCCTCAGCTGTCGGACCTCAGAGGACTGCAGGACCCTCGCAGGAATTGCAAGACATCTGGACAGTGCAACCGGAGATTGGCCGTCGGGAGCCAATTTCAAAATTATCCCACCCATGGTCGGCGAGGTGTCCACGCAGTCCAGTGGGGGCGAGGCGAGCAGAGCGGGCAGTCACCGGTAGACGTGGAACAAAAGTAAGTGTGGTCCACGCAATTAGCAAAACATTTTGTGTGGGTGGAGGGATGTGTAAATAGAACAAGGGGAACGTAACATTGCAATAAGTCTTGGTGTTGAAGTGTTTGGTAGTACGTGTGCGGGGATAGGGATCGGAGCGGAGGTAGAAGTCCCTTTTTTTGTGTTTAGTGAGCATTCAGGTTGTGAGGCAACAGGTTCTTGTGTTGAACAGGGATTGTTAAATTGATAGGTCTGGACCGTGATTGTATATATAGATGTTTGGTATTCCTATGAGTTGGATGTTTTAGTTCGGTGAATAGATGACGTATTCCCGTAAGAGTTAGCTGAAGCTATCTTAGATTGCGGAAGGTGCATTAACTGGTTAAGTCTCCCCGGTGAGAGACCTATCACACAACAGGCGATGTGGCGGGTGCAGTTTAATTACATAGAATTGACAAGCATACTCCACTCCCGGGAGGTGGGAAGACAGCTGTGGGGTTTGTGGGTTCTTGATGTGGGGTTGAAGTAATGGGTTGTTGTTCTGTGCGTGCACAAATTGTTTCTTATATGTGAACTTTAGCTTGGTGACGTCACCCACAGGTCGTTGCATAGGACATTGTGTTGTAAACGGTGAAGGACTACCAGTACGTCATTGGGATTTCTAGACAGGTGAACGAGCAGCAGTGCGTGGACAGCGCCTGCACATGATTGAGGCGGTGTGCCAGATGACGGCAGCTCTGGTGAAGGCGGGGCAGACTAAGAGTAAGCCGCATAGAGTGCACAGCCGCGGAGGCTCGTAGATAATAAAAAGTAAACTGCATTGTATAATACACAACGTTTTTTCCCCTGTGACAGTGGAGAATCGAAACCCTCGATTAGATGTCAGGTAAAATATAACACTACTATATATTTGCACGGACGGTTGGGAGGGTCCATGTATAGCAGATCGGTAACTCCCCTAGTCAGTCCGATCCAGCACATGTGTAGACATTTCCTCCCTACAAGGACAAAATAGTCAAGTACAGCATAAAATGGTCCAAAAGTATGGAAGGAAAGATAGCAAGAGCATTGCCTCCTAACGGCAGTTTCTCCAGAACCGTGCTGCAATCACTACTGACCCACTTATAGAGCACATACAAGGGAAAGAAGTTACCTAACCGTATGGAGATATTCGAACTGTGGCGTATGTTCCAGGAGGGTAGGCCATGGATGGTGAGCCTGCAGGGGGTGAAAGAGGAGGGAGCGGACTCCTGCGCTCTGCCACCCACACCACCTAGCGGCACCTCCGTTGACGTAGAGTAGGAGAAAGAGCCCGGCTTACACCTGTTACGGGAGTTAAAAGAAGCAGGAAATCATGAGAATTAAAAGCCACAGAAGGATATTCAAATCCCACATGTAAACCGCCACCATATGCCCTAAAGGTATACACCCCAAACGGCCAACAACTGGGGATGGGTAAGGAGGCTGGCAGCCCAGGTCTCGACGAGGAAGGGTTGTGGCGTGTAAAAACAGAATTTGCAGGAATTGGTCCGGAGGAGTAGGTAGCGGCTCAGATACTCTTGAAATTAAAAGGGGTCACTACAGGGGAGCAGAAGGTGCAAAGAGGGCAATAGAAGAGTTGGAGCTGGGACAGGGGTGTTGAGGGAAGGCAACATATGTGGTAATGGAAGAGCAACTGCGTGGAGATGAAGAAGAGAAACTAGAAGAGGAGGTCAGGGAGCGGAAGAGAGAGTTAGCAAGGTAATTGGAACTGCAGGAGTAGAAACAGAATAAACATTTGGCATTGTTGGAAGGGGAGCGGGGGGACGTAATAGAGAGAAACACAAAGGGAGAGAAGCAAGTTGCAGAGATGGAGAAAGGAAGGGAGGAAATAGAGAATAAGGGAGTTGAAGAAACACAAAGGGAAATGGCATTTTGGAGAAAGAAAATATTATTGCAACAAACACAAGTATGAAGAGGGGAGATTGAAGGAGTTAAGGATGGTAAGAGAACATGATCAGAGGGACTAGTACAAGCGGGCACTCAAAAGGGTGATAAAATAAGAGCTAGATAGGAAAATACGCAATGAAGAGCAACGGGGAGGACAACATAATAGACACGCCTCTAACGAATGCACAGTGAGCAGCATGAGTACGTCTAAGATACATAAGGCAGGGAGCAATGTCACACACTCAGCGGTACGGGAGGAGGAGAATACACGTGGCTTCACGAACATTGATCTTGACACAATAACAGTACGCTATCCACTTCCACGCAAATTGACCTTCTCTAATGGATTCTGTAGCGATGTGGAGGAGGAGGTAGATGGAGACAGTAAAATTAATGACGAAGAAAGGGAGGGGCCTGTCAAACTCTATATAACATGAACGGACTGTGGGATGTCATGGGAGTGCAGAAAACAAGAGGAGAGAGGCGGGGGACAGGACATTGACAAAATAACTCAATACATAACAGACGGGGTGGCCCCACAAATACCTTACAACAACAGGCTCCAGGATTTTCCAGGGTACAGAAGGGATGGGGCCGCAATCATACAAAATAGAGGGCAGTTGCACCGGGGCACAGGACACTCCGCACATGTCACATGCATTAGGAACAATAGACATAGGTACAGAATTCGAGGACGAGAGGGGACCTATTCAGATATGGCAGCACAGAAGGAAGAAAGAGCAGCATACTCGCAGATGCCCCTATTAGAAAGGGGAGGGACAAGACCACAGTATGTGCCATTGAAGCACACATACAAGGAAAACATTAAATGCAGATTGCTATCCTTGAGTAGGGGAGCGGGGAAATGGATTTACGAGATGGAGAAATTAACGGTGGGACACAGATTGGCAGTGGGTCACGTTAAGGGCCTGATGGTCTCCTTATTGGGTGACGCAGCTGATGACATTTGGAAGCGGGCGAGGTTACCAGGAGTGACCACCCAAGACACAGCACACGACGGATCACCATTTGCAAATTGCAGACACACAGTCTGGCAGGCATTGCGAACACAATACCCGACACGTCAGATATAGGAGCAATTACGTCACACAAGATGCGTGACGATGAAGATCCTGTTAATTACATCCAAGAGATTCAAGAGCTTTGCATCTCAAAACTATAGAGCCAGGGGACAGACCAATAGCTACCTTTTATCATATCTTGATACAAAGGTTACCAGAGCCAGTACAGAGACATTTGAAAAAACTGTTAGGGATGGAGGCTGAGGCGTGTTCAGAAATACAATGCACAATAGTACACCATTGTAGGCTATGGCAAGAAAAGATGAAGCAAAAGGCAGAAGACAGGAAGGCCGATGAAGCAAAATTGGTCCAAAAGAAATTGTCCAAATATGCACTAGAAGGCGCGCTCATAACAAGCCCAGCTCCACATGCACAGGTGGCAGTATCACCACTCCAACCTCAGCTCCAACCACAGCAACAATACAACACTGTGCAGCAGTACGCACTACAAATGGGAGGAGGATACATGGGAATGGGTGGTTACCAGAATAACTACAGAGGAAGGGTAGGGGTCCAAAGGGGACATGGCTTTGGACCACAATCACATCAAGCAATGGGGGGTTTATGGGATACCTGTCATGATGCCTACCCCCAAGGAGCCAGACCGGGCCCAGCAACCCCAGAGGCAGACATCATGTTCCCGAGGGAAGTCCCAGCGGCCCCAGGTAGGGGCCCTTTGGACTCAGTCCTGGCGCCTTTGGCGCCAGGCTCATGTTGGACAACAGTCCAGGCGCCATAGGCGCCAGGCTCATAAAGGATGACTTTGTGTTAAGAAGTGCTTGGTGTGAACTTACCTGATGCAGACCGTGCTGCAACATCCAGGCCAACTAGAGGCCTGAATGGGACTATTTTACCTATGGGACTATTTCACCACACGGGTGTGGCTGGAGGAAGAATACATACCTTAGAGGAAGGATACATACCTGGAACTACTTTGAAGGCTATTTAAGCCACGCCCAAGCAGCAACTCACGCTTCGCGTTGTTCTGCACCTAGCAGCTGGACGCTCACCGTGTCTGCTCCTGCATCCGGACTCCAGCCACACCTGACAGCATCCTGGAACACCTGTAAAGGGAGAAGAGAGGAGAACAGGAGAAAGAAGAGACATTACCTGCTTAATCCGCATTCCAGAGTCATCTCGCCGACGATCCTAAAGGGAAGACATTCATTTTTAAAAGCACATCGCATAGCTCGCTGCAGCGCAGCATTCCACTCACCTTTACTAGGCGCCTTCTTGCCCATCAGCGACCATCTGGATCTTCCGCCGCATTTCAGCGCCTAAAGGAGAAAAAGACAAGAACAAAGGTGAGCTAGGGAAGAGAATAAGAAAGGCTTAATTTCCACCATAAGACTTACATGTTGGGTCAATCCCTCTTCACTTCGGGTCGGCGCCGTTTCTTCGGCATTTCCGAACCCCGGCCCCTAAGGGGAAAAAGACATTAGCATTAGTGAGCGAATGCAAGGACACTAGCGGAACGCTCATCTAAGACTTACCTGATATTTATTGGGACATCTCTTCTCACTTCGGGTCGGCGCCGTATCTTCGGCATTTCCGAACCCCGGCCCCTAAGGGGAAAAAGACACAAGAATTAGTGCATTAATGTAAGAACACTAGAGGAACCACTCATCAAAAACTCACCAGAAATTTCCTTCGACGGTTCCATTCCCTAACTCGGAATCTTCTTCAGCACCTGAAATAGAGAAAACAGACAATGGTTATTTAAAGCTTGAACTTGCAACAGAATTCTTATGATACCTTACCGGAAAAGTCAAGCGAACTTGAACTCTCACCAATCCGAGATCCAGTGAAGTAACTGGATAACAACGCGCCCCTGCATCAGAAGCAGGATGGAGAGCTCGTCCTTTCAGACCCTAAGGTGAGACTTCATGGGGAATCGCAGAAGGGTTTCGTGGAGGGTGAGAAGGGGAGTGGGAGGCCTACGCATTATCCCGCAGATTGTTAATACTCCCTTTTCACACACAGAAGGATATTTCTACGAGCCAGACAAGCCCGATTTGGGGGTCCGGTCCATTCCATCTTCCGAGTCCTGCGCATCACCCTAGAAGAGGCCAGAGCAATCCAAACCAGGCCAGCGCCTCCGTGGGAGTCAGGTGAGCGTTACAGAACACGAAGCCTACCTACAATTTCCTACCCGGGCGCTATGGATACTTCCGAGACAGACCAGCTGGCCCAACTTTTGGGGGAATTACGGGCAGAAGTACATTCCGCCCGCCAGGAGAATAACGGTCTCAGGAGAGAACTGATCCTATCCAAGGAACAAACTGATGACCTGGCCAAACAGCTGTTGCAAGGTCAGGCAGGACAAACTCCGTTACCTGGTTCCGGGGGTAATCCCACTCCTGTGGTTTCGAATAACCCGGTACAAATCAATCTACCCGGAAATATGCCACTGGCCCCGCCTGAACGTTTTGCTGGGGACCCCAAGAAATATGCCGTTTTCATGAACCAATGTCGCTTACACTTTCTATGCAGACCTGGGGCCTTCCCTAATGACCAAACCAAGGTAGCTTTTGTATTATCTTATCTCAGCGGCTGTGCTGCCGATTGGTCAGTTCCTTTGGTAAGTCAAGATGACCCAATTCTCCAGGATTTTCAAGGCTTCCAGGCAAGCATGGAAAGATTATTCGCTCGACACTCCCAGGGACAGGCCCTGGACAACGAACTGCTATCCTTACGACAAGGTAACCAGGATCTCTTATCCTACATCACCACCTTTAATAGGTTGATTGTGGAAACAGGGTGGCCAGAAAATAAAAGGATCACATTATTTCATCGAGGCCTGCGCGGAGAACTTAAAGACGTTCTAGCTCAAATTGTAAATCCGCCCATAGCCTGCGCGGAATACATAGACTTAGTGGTCCAACTTGATCACAGACTTCAGAATAGAAAAGCAGATCGATCTAAGTTTGAAACCCGAGTGTTGATCAAAACTCACGCTAACCCCAAGGGTACCGACGTTTCAGAACCTATGCAAATCGGTGGAGTTAAAGGACCGTTAACTCAGAAGGAACGAGAAAGAAGGCGGCAGAAGCAATTATGTCTTTATTGCGGGGCTTCTGGCCACTTTTTACGAGATTGTCCGGTAAAACCACCCAAGAAGGTAGTTGGAGCCACTGACAACAATCTAACGGAACCTGATTCGGGAAACGACCAAGCCCGACAAGCGTAGAGGTCCGCTTGCCGCGCTTGAAAACAAACTCTTTGACCTCGCATTTCATCATGCCAATGGTCCTCGTGGATCCGAGACAGCCTCGGCGGTTGCATGCTATAAAGGCATACATCGACAGTGGAGCTATCAGAAACTATGTTGATCGTGAATTGGCCTCCAGGATTAATCTCCCTCTCCATCCGAAAACCAACAAGGATGTCATTACCACAGTTGATGGAACTGAAATTGCCTCAGGGCCGGTAACACATTCTACTACAGAAATGACACTAGTGGGTCAGGATGGACATCGGGAAGCTATTGTGTTTGATGTAATCAAGGCCCCACAGTTTCAAGTAATTCTAGGAATTCCTTGGTTAGAAACACATAATCCTCGAATTGACTGGCGAGCAAAGAGAATAACCTTTCCTGATTGTACACAAACTTGCTATCCAAGAAATCCAAACATGGGCCTGGCCACAGTAACCTCCGCCACAATACAACTGCCGCCTGAGTACCAAGAATTCCAAGACGTATTCCAAAAAGAGCAGGCCAACACGTTACCTCCCCACCGGTCGTACGATTGTCAAATCGATCTAGTACCCAATGCTCAATTGCCTTGTAGTAGGATCTATGCCCCTACTGAACCTGAGAATCTTCATTTGCGACAGTATTTAGATCAGTACCTTGCAATGGTTTTATTCGCCCGTCAAAGTCTCCTGTTTCCTCAGCTCTGTTCTTCGTGCCAAAAAAAGAAGGCGACCTTAAAACTTGTATTGATTACCGCGCCCTAAATCAAATAACGATTAAGAATCGTTATCCTCTGCCCCTGATCCCTGAACTTCTCGACCAGGTAAAAGATGCTTGTATATACACCAAGTTAGATCTTCGGGGAGCTTATCACCTGGTGCGTGTAAAAGAAGGCGACGAATGGAAGACTGCTTTCCGCACCAAATATGGACTCTTCGAATACAAGGTGATGCCTTTCGGATTGTGCAACACACCTGCTGCCTTTCAATACTTTATGAATGATGTTCTTTGGGAACTTATTGATGTTTGTGTCATCGTATCCATCGACGACATTCTGGTGTACTCCTCTTCGGAATCCGATCACAGAAAACATGTCAAGGCAGTTCTTGAGAAATTGCGCCAGCACAAATTGTTTGCAAAACTCGAAAAATGTGTTTTTCATGCCACAGAAGTCGAGTTTCTTGGATTCATCCTGACACCAAAGGGAGTCCGAATGGACTCACGAAAAGTGGACGCCATCCTCAAATGGCCATCTCCTAGCTCTGTGAAGGGTGTTCAGAGCATGCTTGGTTTTGCCAATTTTTATCGAAGATTTATCCCAGAATTTTCTCGGGTGGTTCAACCCATCACTGCACTCTTACGGAAAAATAAACGCTTCGAATGGACTAATGAGGCAGAACAGGCCTTTCAAGAACTAAAAACTAAATTCACCTCCGCACCTGTACTGAAACATCCGCGCCCAGATCTCCCTTACATTGTTGAAACCGACGCATCCAGCTTAGCCATGGGAGCTGTCCTGTCTCAAAGGGATCCTGTAACTAACCAATTGCACCCTGTAGCCTTTTGGTCCAGAAAATTCTCGGCTCCTGAAGTTAATTATGCAATCACCGACAAGGAGTTATTAGCTATTAAGTCCGCCTTCAAGGCTTGGCGTCATAACCTTCTCGGCGCAAGACACACCATCACAGTGATTACAGATCACAGAAATTTGCAATATTTAAAAACGGCCAAAGCTCAATCATCACGTCAACTCTGATGGGCTTTATTCTTTGCGGAGTTTGATTTTGTAATCACATACCGCCCTGGCTGCAAGAATGGCAAAGCGGACGCTTTATCCCGGATTAGGATGGGAGAAACAAATTCAAGCTTAGAACCAGTACCGATTATACCTGAACAGAGAATTTTGGGGTTGACCTCTTTACAAACTATTGAGGACATTCAAACTAGAGTTAAACAACTTTTAGACCCTACAGCCTTGCAAGAATGGAGTCAAAAGGGTTCACACTTTTCCGTCAATAATGATCTACCCTACTTCCAGGGGCAATTATTTCTGCCTCATAAGGAATTGCAAGAACTTGTTATTGCCCATTATCATGATACATTAATGGAAGGACATCCTGGTATTGCTAAAACTGAAGAAAAGATCAAAAGGCAATTCTGGTGGCCCTCCTGGCGAAAGGATATAAAATCCTTTGTGATGTCCTGCGGAGTTTGCGCCCAAAATAAAGGTCAAAAGAAAAGACCAGCCGGCCTTTTACAACCCTTGGACATCCCACCAGCACCTTGGCACACCTTGTCGCTGGACTTTATTACAGACCTGCCTCCTTGCTATGGATACAACACTATCCTGGTGATTGTGGACCTCTTCTCCAAAATGGCACATTTTATCCCATTAAAGGGGTTACCTTCAGCCTCCATCCTGGCCAAGGAATTTCTTGAGAATGTTGTTCGTTTACATGGTTTTCCATCCATACTGGTCTCTGATCTAGAAAGCCAATTTATTTCCCATTTTTGGAGAAAGTGTTGTCATCTGGCACAAATTGATGTACGACTATCCACTTGTCACCACCCCCAGACCGATGGTCAAACCGAGAGAACAAACCAGACCCTTGAACAGTATCTCCGGTGTATGTTGCATCAATCTGAATGTAATTGGAAAGACATTCTTTGGATCGCAGAATATGCATATAACAATTCTGTACATTCTGGAACGGGACAAACCCCTTTTTATACCTTATATGGCCATCACCCCCGAACCTCTGACCTTGACTCCCCTCAAAGTCTTGAAATGCCCGCTGTAGATCATTTGCATTCCACGATAACTCGAGCCTTCAAAGAAGCAACGACTCATTTACAGCAAGCCAAGAAAAAGTACAAAGAAAATGCTGATTTACATCGTAGTGAAGCACCTCCGTACCAAATAGGGGACCAAGTGTGGCTAGCGACTAGACATTTACCACTCAAAGGACCGCAAACTTTCAATCCAAGATATGTAGGGCTCTACCCAATCAAAGCTATAATCAACCCGGTGGCCTTCAAACTCGATCTATCAGCTAACATGCAAATCCATCCCGTTTTTCACGTATCACTGTTGAAACCAGTACAACCTGGAACCAGACTAATTAAACCACCAGAACCAATTCAAGTAGATGGGGAGCTGGAATTCGAAGTTAAAGACATATTAGATTCCAAGGTGTCAAAGTCAAAACTCTTCTATTTAATTGATTGGAAAGGATATGGGCCTCAGGAAAGGTCTTGGGAACCAAGCGACCAGGTACATGCACCTCGGTTAATACAGAAATTCCACCAGAAATTCCCAAACAAACTGAAACCTCTGGAGCGAACAACCTTGGGAGGGGCCTTGGGAGGGGGTACTAGCATGATGCCTACCCCCAAGGAGCCAGACCGGGCCCAGCAACCCCAGAGGCAGACATCATGTTCCAGAGGGAAGTCCCAGCGGCCCCTTTGGACTCAGTCCTGGCGCCTTTGGCGCCAGGCTCATGTTGGACAACAGTCCAGGCGCCATAGGCGCCAGGCTCATAAAGGATGACTTTGTGTTAAGAAGTGCTTGGTGTGAACTTACCTGATGCAGACCGTGCTGCAACATCCAGGCCACCTAGAGGCCTGAATGGGACTATTTTACCTATGGGACTACTTTACCACACGGGTGTGGCCGGAGGAAGAATACATACCTTAGAGGAAGGATACATACCTGGAACTACTTTGAAGGCTATTTAAGCCACGCCCAAGCAGCAACTAACGCTTCGCGTTGTTCTGCACCTAACAGCTGGACGCTCACCGTGTCTGCTCCTGCATCCAGACTCCAGCCACGCCTGACAGCATCCTGGAACACCTGTAAAGGGAGAAGAGAGGAGAACAGGAGAAAGAAGAGACATTACCTGCTTAATCCGCATTCCAGAGTCATCACGCCGACGATCCTAAAGGGAAGACATTAATTTTTAAAAGCACATCGCATATCTCGCTGCAGCGCAGCATTCCACTGACCTTTACTAGGCGCCTTCTTGCCCATCAGCGACCATCTGGATCTTCCGCCGCATTTCAGCGCCTAAAGGAGAAAAAGACAAGAACAAAGGTGAGCTAGGGAAGAGAATAAGAAAGGCTTAATTTCCACCATAAGACTTACCTGTTGGGTCAATCCCTCTTCACTTCGGGTCGGCGCCGTATCTTCGGCATTTCCGAACCCCGGCCCCTAAGGGGAAAAAGACACAAGCATTAGTGCATTAATGCAAGAACACTAGAGGAACCACTCATCAAAAACTCACCAGAAATTTCCTTCGACGGTTCCATTCCCTAACTCTGAATCTTCTTCAGCACCTGAAATAGAGAAAACAGACAATGGTTGTTTAAAGCTTGAACTTGCAACAGAATTCTTACGATACCTTACCAGAAAACTCTCACCAATCCGATATCCAGTGAAGTAACTGGATAACAACGCGCCCATGCATCAGAAGCAGGATGGAGAGCTTGTCCTTTCAGACCCTAAGGTGAGACTTCACGGGGAATCGCAGAAGGGTTTCGTGGAGGGTGAGAAGGGGAGTGAGAGGCCTACGCATTATCCCGCAGATTGTTAATACTCCCTTTTCACACACAGAGGGATATTTCTACGAGCCAGACAAGCCCGATTTGGGGGTCCGGTCCATTCCATCTTCCGAGTCCTGCGCATCACCCTAGAAGAGGCCACAGCAATCCAAACCAGGCCAGCGCCTCCGTGGGAGTCAGGTGAGCGTTACAATACCCAGAACAAATGAAACAAGAACAGGGTGAGGGAGGAGGAGGAT
Organism: Ambystoma mexicanum; assembly: GCF_040938575.1. NCBI lineage: Eukaryota > Metazoa > Chordata > Amphibia > Caudata > Ambystomatidae > Ambystoma > Ambystoma mexicanum. Next base: position 954,859,963 of record NC_090925.1, read on the forward strand.
TATCATAGCCAGCACGTGATCCAACCCAGTGCTGGTCATGCGGGCAGCTAGGTCACATCACTCGCACATGTAGGAGCAGAGGATGCAACAAGGGTGGGATGAATAAGGGCAACAGAGCTACCAGGGTGGGCAGACAGGCTACTACATGCAGAACCCTCAGACGGACAACCACAAAATACGGCACAGCAAAACATACATTCAACACAGACACAACAACAGACAATGCCAATGACACAACAAATGCCAGCACAACAAACAACACAACAAATGGTAGTCCAAGTGCCCCAACAGTTCCAAACAGCAAAACAGTTGACACAGTTACATGACAACTCGCCGCAACCCATGGACACGATGGCAATGGTGCCAGTGACAAGGATGGGAGGAGTAACAGTCACTGTACCCGCAATAGGACAGCCCACAGACGAACTTGCTGTCCCATCCTGTCGGTCACACCTGTCGGTCACACCTAATCCTGCAGAGGAACCTCGCATAAAAGTGGCGATAGGTGACAAAACGTTTTCCTTTCTTGTTGACACTGGGGCGACTAGGTCATGTATACGGAGTGGAAATACACATTGTCAGGTGATGTCATGAACACTCAAGGATTCTCTTGGGCTCGAGAAGTGGTTCCCTTTACTGATAACATCTCTTTCTCTATAGGAGATCACAGCTTATCTTTACCTCTACTCTACTCTAAACAGGCTTCTGTAAACATATTGGGATGCAGCATAATGAGCAGACTAAACATAACCATTTCCTTCACAGACAAGGGCATAGTGTGCTCCACGCCAGGAATTCACATGGTCACTGGTAGGCAGATACTTCAGGCATACTGTGGGACAAATGTACAGAGGGGGGAGCCAAATGTTTCAGTATGGGACAGACATGGCCCCCGCATGGTTGCTCGGAATTGCAGGGAAGGTGTGGAGCAGAGACACAAACAGATGAAAAGGAGGGAACAATTGTATAAATTGACATAGAGGGGATTGTGGCAAGAGAGGATTGGGTTGCTGTACACGTCCTAGATGATGAGGGAAAGGCATGGAGGGTGATAATTGCACTATCTGAAGGGTGTCGATTAACACAAGTGTCCGATGACGAACTCTTCTCACAAGAAAAAGGAGAAAGCAAGATGATGCTGGAAATGTGTACTTTTGGTTGCGTATAACATACAGGGAAGTGGCACAGAAAATGGCAATGGCGTTGGAAGCACCCCCCCCCCCTTTTGCGAGGAGGATCTAGCAAAGGTACCCGACACACTATGGACAAACAGTCTGTATGATGTAGGGTGCATAAAAGGCATAGGGGGAGTGCAGATAGAGTTGAAACCTGGAGCCATCCTGCCAAGGGTTAGACAATACCCCCTGACCAAATAAGCAGATGAAGGCATTTATGAAACAATCTTATCGATAGAGGCATCCTAGTACCATCAGAATCTCCATGCAACACTGCAGTGTACCCCGTCCGCAAGGTGAATGTGGGGTTGTGGCGTTTCATTCAGGATTTACGCCCCTTAACCACATTGTAGAGGCAGAGTACCCTGCAGCAGCTAACCCTGCCACAATACTATGTGGCATCCCAGCTGAAGCAACATGTTTCACTGTTACTGATCTTAAAACGGATTTTTTTTCAATACCGCTGCATCCAGATTCACAAGATTTGACAAGCTTCATGTACCGCAACCAGAAATGAAAACATACTAGATTACCACAAGGATACTTTGATTCACCCTCCAACTTTAACAGAGTAATTCAGTTGGATTTGGCTAATGTCCAAACAGAAAGCACAGTTTTACAGTATGTAGATGATATTCTCATTTGCAGCACCACTGAGGAGGAATGCAGGAAAGACTCGGTACACATGCTCACTGTACTAGCACAAGAAGGGTACAAAGTAGACAAAGCAAAATTACAGTAATGCCAAATGGAAGTACTGTACATTGGACAATTGATCTCCCAAAACGGCAGGTATACAGCACCAAAAAGAGCACAAGCAATACTGGACACGCCTCAACCAGAAACGGTACGGGAACTACAGCAGTTCCTCGGATTATGCAATTATTGCAGAGCATGGGTCTTTGATTACAGCACCTATACAGGTCCTCTTCTCACAGCCCGTAAAGAAGCGAGGAGGGAAGGAAAACTGCTGGGTTGGACTAGGGAAATGACAGAGGCATTCAAAGAACCGAAGGAAGCAATATCTACAGCTCCAGTTCTAGGGAGCCCAGACTACAAAAAGGAATTCTTCCTATTTTCGCACTCAGATGGTAATGAAAGCAGTACTGACACAAAAGACGAGCATGGGTCACAAGCCAATTGCCTACTACAGTGGGCAATTAGATCCAACGATGAAAGGACACTTTTCTTGCGAACAACACTTGGCTGCTGCAGCTTTCGCAATAGAAAAAGCGTCATCAATAAACATGGGGTGCTACACAACACTTTATGTGGTACATGCCCTCTTTGGAATCCTGCATAAGGCACAAAGCACACGGACCACACAAAGAGCAACAGGCTATGAAATCACATTATCCAGGCTTGAATTGAAGATTGTAAGGTGCAAAAAATGTAAATCCAGCACAATTCCTGACAGAAGTGTATGAGGAAGGAGAGTATGCTCATGACTGCACTAAAAATATTGAGTTTTTCACAGAAATACAGAAGGTAGAGGAAGATGCGCTTCAGGGGGGAGAGGTGCTGTACATTTATGGGTCCTCACCAATTGATCAGGGAGATGGCATCAGGAAAAAAGGGGCAGCAGTGGTCAGCTTGATGGACGACTGGACAGGTGAAGTACTAAAGAGTGATAGATTAACTCCACAATATTCAGCACAGGCAGCAGAATTAGTAGCTCTGATACTAGCCCTCAGGTAGTGTGCAGTAAAGAGGATTACTATCTACTCTGACAGTGCCTACGTAACGACAACAGTACACTCTGGGCTAGCAAGATGGTTGAGAAGAGGGTTCAGGAGAGCAGATGGGACCCCTGTACAACATGCCTTACTCTTGGGAGAGCTAATAGAGGTTGTTACATACCCAATGGAACTAGTATTAGTAATGTGCCAAGCTCATACTAATGGGGAGGACCCAATCTCAAAGGGAAATGAAGCAGCAGACTACCACGCAAAGTGTGCATCATACTTTGGAGAAATGTGGGATTTAAAAGAAAAACCAAAAGAGAGGGTAGGAGTGAGACAATTGTTGATGAGGGAAGGGTACAATCACCTACCAGAAACTCAAATAATGGAACTGCAGGCAGTCACACCAATGGATGAAAAAGAACTCTGGGTAAAAAGAGGGGTTTCAATGTCTCCCTCTGATGCCCTATGGTGACAAAATAATACAGGGAAGGTAGTGATGCCTCTGGCATTACTAAAAACAGCATTGACACAACGGCATCATCTCACACATACAGGGAAACAGGTCATTGCAACACGCATTGGAGAATCATGGTTCGGCCACAACTTAAATGCACACGTTGCAAACTTCATCAGCAATTGCTTGACGTGCCAGCAGTTCACTGCCGGACCCACATTAAGAGTGATAAGAGGAGCAATCCCCAGACCAGAAGGTCCGTTTTCACACCTCCACATTGACTACGTGAATATGATCAACATAAGTCAACGCTACCGATACATGATTCTGGTGGTCTGCCCATTCTCAAGGTGGATAGAGGCTGGGCCATGCTCCCATGCTGATGCCATCAGAGCAGCCAAATTCCTCGTCTGAGAAGTATTCCCAAGATGGGGCATCTAGGAGGTACTGCAGTCCTACAACAGTCCTCACTTCGCCAATGAAATGTTCCAACACATAAGTGCCCTTTTAAAGAACAAGCACAAGTTTGCGTGTGCATACCACCCGCAAGCAAATGGCATATGCAAACACCTCAATGGACTTCTGAAAGAGAGCATAGCCAAAACACAGCAAAGCACTAAAAATAATTGGCTACATTGTCTGCCCCTGGCCGTATTACATTCTGCGCATATGATACGCTCCACCTGTATGTGCACAAAAAGGTTTCATTAAGGTATTTTTCCATCAGCCAAAAGGTATTAGTGTTGTTATCCACTTCTGAGAACAAACTAATATCCAAATCCCATGGGCCATACGAAGTGTTAAAACAAATGGGACCTTGTAACTATAAAATTTCCCAACCTGATTGTCACCTTAAAACCCAAGTCTACCACATTAATCTTCTCAAGGAGTGGAAGGAAAATCCTTCAGAATCTTATGCCACCATTTTGTCTTGTTTGTTGCCCGAGAATTCAGAGAACACCACCCTAAAACCACCTGCCATTAATAACAGCCAAAAGCAGGTTCTGTATGATCTTATAAGTCAGTTTCCTGTTTTATTGAGGGAAGAGCCAGGAAGAGTGAAGGATATTTATCACCATATCCGCACTCTAGAAGACAAAGAGGTACATTTAAAACCTTACTGGCTACCCGAATCCTGAAAATAAACTATTATTCAGAAAGTAAAACAGAAGCCAACATAACTGAACCATCTACTAGCCCCTGGTCCTCCCCTATCATGTTGATGGCAAAGCCTGATGGGAGTTGGAGGTTTTGCTTTGGCTTTAGAAAGGTAAATGCCATCTCTTCCTTTGACGCTTACCCAATGCCACCTATTGACAATCTTTTCGACCGCCTGGGTAATGCTGACTACCTCTCTACTATAGACCATACAAAAGGGTATTGGCAGGTCCCACTACATAGACCTAACAAGGAGAAAACTGCCTTTGCTACTCTCACAGGTCTTTTTCAATTTAAAGTATTACCATTTGGTCTACATGGAGCTCTTGCAATATTCCAGAGATTAATGGATAAGATTTTACAACCCTAATCAGACTTTTGAAGAGCCTATATAGAGGATATTGTGATACACAGTAAAACTTGGGAAGATCATTTGTACCACCTTTATACTGTCATGAGAGTACTGAGGAAAGCAGGCCTAACCGCGAACCCACGAAAGTGCAAACTGGCTTAATCTGCAGTTAAATACCTAGGGTTTTTCGTGGGTAATGGTACTGTTCAACCCTAACTAGAAAAGGTTACAGAGGTTCTTAACATCCCTATGCCAAAAACAAAAAAAGATCTAAGACCCTTTTTGGGATTAATAGGCTACTACCACTGTTTTATTAGAGATTTCTCAAGCAAGACCTCCAGACTCCCTGACGAACTCAAGAATGCAGAACCTCAGAAAATCAGGCAGAATGAGTATGAGGAGATCTGTTAACGCCACCTTCAAGCAGACCCTATTCTGAAAGTAGCAGATTTCTCTAGGGAATTTATTCTGCAAAATGATGCCTCCTTGATTGGTTTAGGGTACCTCCTTTCACAAAATCATGACGGATTAGAACACCCCATATTATACATCAGCAGAACATTATTTCCTAGAGAAAAGAGCTACTCAGTTATAGAACTTGGCCATTGGCTATTAAAGGGGTGGTTACACACCTGAAATACGATTAGGCTGCAAAATCCAACTGATCATGGAACACTCTCCTTTAGTAGGTATCAGTCAGCATAAGGAGCTTAATCCACGGGTTATGCAGTAACCCTATAGCTTCACCGTGGAAAACCTGAAGGTCGGTATCAGGGTAATGTTCATTTCCTCTCCGGGCGTCCATGTGAAGCAAACAGGTCCACCCCACATGGGAAGGGTATGTGAGGAACCTGAGGGCATCCTCCCATCTAATCCCCTTGGATCCTCTTCTCAGATAGCCAGGGAAAGGCCATCGCTTTTGGATCTTGACCCTGGGGGTGGATATGCGAGGGAGGAACACTTGGGCAGTGGGGAGAGGATGTCTTCAGAGGAGGCATGGTATCCCCCTTCCCTTGTCAAAATACACTCTGCCCTCCCCCTACCTTTATAGGTTATTTTCAGTCTGCCCCCATTTCACACACACACTCTGCCCCACATTCATATGCCTTTGAGACTGGGATTAGGAAAAGGCAACTAGAAGTAATGTACACTTCTATTGGTGTGCACCATTCTAGTACTGAGAAGAAGAGGACTGTGGAGCACTAATACAATGACCAGGCATGTCCCACTAATTGGGGTCAGGCAAAGGATTTACACCTGCAACCAGTTGAAAGACTACAGGTGTATATAGGGAGAAGCTAGAAAATGGCAAAGTGAGATCTGCCTGGGGCGAGAGGTTTACCTGGGATGGGACAGCTGCCTGAAGGCAGAAGCCCTGGGGGAAAGGACGCAGCAACCCAGTATGGAGCAGGCTGGAGAGTGCCGGTGGAAGGTTCGCCTGATGCATCAGAGAGCAAGAGAGATGTGGCAGCCCGAGTGGAGATTGGGAGACCTGTAGAATCCAGTGCTGTGTTTCCCTTGTTGGAGCTGGGAAACACTGAAGACTCCAGGGAGCCGTCCAAAGCAGCAAGAAGGTTCAGACATGCTGAGAATTGCTCATCGGAGCTTCTGGCGAGCGAACAGGAGCGAGAAACCACAGAGGAGAAAGCCGAATGCACCCAGAGGAGCTGCTAGAGACCACTGAGTGACGGAAAGGGAATAGTCATGCCAGGGCGCTCCCGGGGCTGGGCTTGGGCACAAGGAGATGCCGATCAGATAAAAACTCATGTCAAGAGGGTCAGGAGACTGAAGGAAGGTTTGTGAATGCTGAACGAGCTGCAAAGTGTTTCATGCATTACTGAATACCGAACTAATGAGTTATGCAAAATACATGAAAGCAATGCACAAGTGAAATTAAAGTAAGGTGCATTTTTGAATAAGGAGAAAGCAAGTAAAAAGTCACTAATGGGCAATGTGAAAGTATGAACCAAATGTAAGCCAGTAACAAGGGCTTGGAAAACAAAGTGAAAAGCAAATGATAAGCACTGTGGTGAAGTTGGAAAGCAAGGTGTTGACAAGGAAAGCACTTCACAAAGTGAATGGTGTGAAAGTCACATTGTGGCAGAAGCAAGAAGGTGCTAAGGATAAAAAGAACTGCAAGTGGACAATTGACACAGGTTCAAAGAGGGAGCCTGTGTTAACAAGGAAGTCCAATGAGAGCAAGGGAAGACTGAGTAAGTCCTACTTGGAGTGAACCAAGTATAGTTAAGTTACTGAAGCTGTTGTACCTATCAAGTATTGAAAAGAACAAGCTAAGTGAACCTTTGAAAAGCCTGAAAGGTTGCAAACTGTGTTGAACTTGGGGAAGGAAACCAAACCTCTTTTGTGTGGAACTGTTTTGAACTTGGGAAAGGCGTTGAAATGCAAGCCAGGAGCTGGAAGAAGCTCAGAACTTCATTTGGAACATTTTTTCTTTTGGTGCTGACATCCCTACACATTGCTTTGCTTTAGTTGTGAGGGCAAGTATAGGTTTTGGACACAGACAGACTTTTATGTTATACTTACAGACTCGGACTATTCTTAGTTTCATTAGGTAGGGAAATCCCACCTTAGCATAGGGGAAATTAGGCCTTACACTATCCTGACATTTAATTTAATAAAAGAGTTTTTATTTGAACATTGGATCTGTTGTCTGTGTCGTGCTTCATGATGCCTTCCCACACAGTAATGGGCTCCAGGAGAGGGCCAACTGCACATTTAGCGGTTGCGCACCGTAACCGAGATGCATGGGACTGAGTAGCCCTTAATATAACACATAACATTGTGGCTATGGTCCACAAGCAACTATTTGGGAACAGGTTCTCTCTCCTGTTTGAAATGCTCAGTGATAAACATTGAGAAAGAACCAAGTGGAATAAAGAAAGTGACACAGTTGTATGGTCCTACTAGAAAAATCATTTTGCAACATATAAGAGGAAAGGGATCTTGGAGATGATTAAACTAACAAGAAAACTTACCAAGTTGTGTTTTTGAAAAGGAGATGAAATTGTGAAAAGGGAATAACAGTTAGCAGAATATCCCTGAAGGTAATGTAGGTTATCTTAATGAGAGGGCAGCATGTTTTGACACTGTATCCTGAGATAAAAGTGATAAAGTTGATTTTCCCAGATAGATTTGATCTTGTAATATCGGGAATGCGTGTATAGCAGACTTTGGAAAGGAAACTGCTGCTGCTTGGAAAGTTGTTAACTGTTAGGAAGAGCTAGTCTAATGACAGAAGCACTAGATAAAGGATTAATGTAGGGATTTCTATGTGCAAAGTGAACCCCTATACGGTACGGTAGGAATGTTAAGGGATGAAGATATAGCTTGGAGAATGCCAACTCTCAAATTAAAGAGACCCAACTGCAAATACTCCAATGCCCTGCTCCTGTCATTCTCATGGCAGATGGGGGAATTAGGGCCACTATTAGTAGACTCCCAAGTGTAAGTCATACCAGTCAACATACATGATGGAAAAAAGTGAAGCCATATAGTTTATGTTATGTTGGGCCTCTAGCGCTGGGATATGGAGGTAAGAGTTAGGATAGTGATGACAATCCTTACATTTATTATATATATATTCAATTTATGGGCCAAAGGGTTTAAATGTTAGCCGAATTAATTTGAGCCTTCTTTCATATAACAAAAATAAGGTTCATTTGCCAATATAGATCTTGACATAGTTTCCCCCATTTTAGACATTACACTTTTCCCACTATTGCATATCATTTTAACTAAAATCCCTCTGGCACTGGTAAGTAACACATTTGTAAGCAAAACCTGGATTGGGTTATTAGCTAAAGGCACCTATTCCATTCATATAACTCACTACAGGAATTAACTAAAAGTTACAAAAAATCTGTTATTGAGTTTAGAGCCAATGATCTGAACACCTGTACCAACAATGCATGCTCCAACTTCAAAGAACTCTTCACAATCTTACGAGAACTGGAAAACCCTACTCCCATCATGAATACCATGCCAACCAGTAAAGAATGGTGCAAGACAATCCAGGACGCGTTGGCTGCCAAAATATCCAAGCCACAAGATAAAGTCTTAGCTAAACAAAAACTCCTAGCTAATAACATCTCCTCAAAACTACTGTGTCAGGAAACATAAAGGGATTGGTTATCCGGGCCAGTACGGAGCCCGGTGCCAAGTAGCGAGACCTGTTTCATCCGCCGTTTCCACACATATCCGCCTCCAACGTCATGGACTTAGAGCATTTCCCTACAGCAGGCGTACCCGTAATCATCTGGTATGCTATCAATCTTTCCGAAAGCGCTGGGGGTTGCCATGGCAACGCGGACACTCTGCATAGCTGGGATCACGTGTCTTTTCACGTTCAGCCAGTTGGGGCAGATAACGTGACCAGTGTTCTGAGTATTAATGGCCCGTTCAAACTTGGCGCTTCGTTTCTGAATCTGTATTCTATTGCCATTGATTTTTGTGTTTCTTGACCCTTGATTTCTTGTGACCTCGGCTTGCTTATTGGATTCCCTTTGGATTGCCCTTTTGTCTTCTGGCTTTTGGATCGTTTGACCTCGGACCACTTATCGACCTTCCTCTGCTTCGTGATTCTGATTCCTGTTCACTTCCTAGGTTCTGACCCTCGGATTACTCTTTGACATGTGCTGCCTAACCCTTGTCTCTGCCTTACCTGCATTGTCGCTGACCCGGACCGCTTCCTTGACCTTTCTTGGATCGTGACTATTCATTTGGACTTCGAAGCCCTGCTTACCGCTGACTTCTTCTACGGCGTATTGACCTAGAGACGGTTCGTGCTGCTGATTAGGCGTCCTTGTGCCGGCGGTGGGTAGGTGGATCACAGAACTCTTTTCTTTTCTACAAGGACACTGGGATTTGAGACTATTAGGAGTCCTCGTGCCGGCGGGTGTGAGGGTCTTCCAGACTTACCTTGGATTACCTGATTCCTTTTCTTCACGACCCTACAAGAAACATACAGATGGTTAGACGTCCCGTGGTTCCACTTGCTACTTCTTCCTAGTCTTGCAGGTATTACCTTGTTGTGAATTCCCATATTGGGTGATTACTGTCATTTGACTGTTATTAATTGTTACTTCCTTTGCAGGCTGGTGGTTCCTGTGGCTTCCATCCATCTTTTGGTTAATAGATCCGTCAGGGGGTATTTCTGAGTCCCTCTGAAGGGTATATTGGCAGAAAGAACTCGTCGGCTACATGATGGGTTCAACTGCCAAGATTGACCTACGCTTATTGGGCAAGAATATCAAGCCTATGCTAGCATACCGCAGGACCCAAAGTTAGGCAACCCAGAACTTCAGTTTAACTTTGCTCAGGTCAATCGAGCACAAATCCTTGAGGTTATTGTCTCTTACACCAACTACGCCGACGACACACAGATCCTTCTCACTCTGACAGGCGACTATGACACGGACTCTGCTACCCTCAACAACATCTACAACACAATTCAAATGTGGATGGCTATCAACGGCCTCTGCCTTAACTCCGACAAAACTGAGCTCCTACTCGTAGGCTCCCCTGACACCATCAAGAAACTTGACGCTCAGTTCAGCCATTTCACCATTGACCCAATCACGATCCCAGTACTTGACACGGTAAAAACACTAGGCGTCTACCTAGACTCCAATCTATCCATGACCAGACAAGTAAACGCCATTGCCTCTTCGGCCGCTTACCATGCAAAACTCCTTAACGCAATCAGACCTTATCTGTCAAAAGACACCTGCACTAACATAGCCAGGGCCATAACCGGCTCGCGACTTGATTACTGCAATATTCTTTTCCTTGGGACCTCCAACAAAAATCTTGAGAAGCTCCAAGTAATACAGAACAGTGCCCTACGCGCTGCACAAGGCATTGCCAAGAGAGAGCACATCACCACTGCCAGAAAAGCTTCCCACTGGCTCCCCATAAAGGAGAGGATCCTATTCAAGGCTCTAAGCATCACCCACAAATGTGTCCATCTTGCCGCCCCAATGTACCTTTCGCAGAGGATCCACCTGGTCTCCTCCACAAGACCCACTAGATCACCCTATGCCAGCATGCTCTCAGTACCCAGGGTAAAAAGGACCAGAGCAGGGGGCTCCAGTTTCCCGTACCTCGCTGCCGTACACTGGAACACCCTCCCTAGCTCCCTGCGCTCTGAACCCTCACTGACCGCCTTTCGGAAAACCCTGAAAACGACCCTGTTCATCTAACAATTACATGGCCTAGCCCTCATAATTGTATTCTATGATGTATTATGTGATACATCTGATCACAGGTCACTGCCTTACTGTAACCCAAGACACAACCTGCTCACATTGTAACTAAGTCTTCCTTGCAAGTAACAGTGCCACAATGCCCCCGGGCTGCCTGCGCGCTATATAAATTTAATAAATAAATAAATAAATTATGTCTTGACCGTCGTGTAGAACGAGGATACCTCCGTCCACAAGTGCCGCACACGGAGACTACAAATGTCACTCTCTGTGCAGCCCTTGAGGCCACAGGTGGGAGATGATCTTCCGGAGCCACGTACTTCTGGGAACCCCTGGGCCACTGCAAATAAACACCGGTTCAGTAACTAGCCACAACAATAATCACAAACCAAACAACAAGAAAAGAACAGTCTTACCGATGGCTGATAGATGCGGTGCAGTTAAACCTAGTGAGGGATTCCGGGACCCACCAGTGTCTTGCCTTCGATGCAGATTGTTCCTCCCAAAAAGGTAGGTAAAGTTCTTGAAGGGCACCGGGCCCACCTGTTGATAGAGTCCACCAAGAAGTCCAGAAAAACAAAACCAAGACGAATATCAGAATGGAAGACCAAAGGCAGTCTCGTAACCAGAGTTCCAATATCCAAGAGCCAGAACATAGGGCAATCCAAGAAACAGTCTGTGAAACAATCCAAAGGTCGAATTCCAAATGATCCAAATATGAACGTAGCGCCAAACAGTAGTCACGAGAACAGCTGTGAAGCACTGAACACTCGTATCCGAGCGTTTAAATAGTGGCGCTACGTTTGTCTTCTGGTCATGTGGTCCGCATCACGTGATTGCGTTGTTGTTAAACGTGAGTGGGAGGTGTCGGCCATGTGACGCGGAAGCAGGAAACGGGCCGATTCCGCAACCGCCACGGAATACGCCAATGGAGCGAGCGTCCACGGTGGTGGGATGGCCGTTGGCGCTGCCGCCCTGGAACACGGGAAGAAGGCAGCGATGGGTCCCGGATCCTAGCCCGCGGATGGGGCATAGTGGAGGTATGGGATTTGGGGTTTTGGGGGGTGACATCGGGAACAACGGGCACTCCTAGGGACGTGACAGTTATAGCTGGGCTCAAACCCTCGAATTGCAAAGGAGATTGCTTCCCAGACAAATTAGTCAAACAATGCGCCTCCTTAATAGCCCCCTCCATAACAAATGTTGCCAATGCCTCCTTCAAAACAAACCTGGTCCCCACAAGTATCAAGGAAGCGTGGGTTACGCCAGTCCTAAAAAAAAACTTCACTAGACACATAAGTACCCACCAACTACCGTCCCATCACCACAGTCCCTTTTCTTTTGAAAATAATAGACAACATTCGATTATTCCCAAATCCAAGCACATCTGGAAACAAATAACTTATTAGGTACTAGACAATCCGGCTTCCGGCCCAACCATAGCACGGAAACAGCCCTATTGGATCTCAAAATCCAAATGGACTCTATTAACGATGCAGGCAACCTCTGTATCCTACTCCTACTTGACTTATCGGCTGCCTTTGATTTGGTGGACCATGACAAATTATGCATGACACTGACAGATAACTTCCATCTCTCCCAAGATGCTAGAGCTTGGGTCAAGTCCTTCTTAGCAGAACAAACTTCCAGAGTCACAATAGGCAAAGTCTCAGCAGATCCAATCCCAGTTCCCATCGGAGTTCCACAAGGCTCCTGTCTGTCACCCACATTTTACAATGCCTAAACCAAACTTCTCTTCACTGCCGTGGATGCCATCGGTGTCATATAAACAAACTTTGCGGATGACACCCAGATCCTAATCCCCATTTCAGGTAACCATGAGCAGGATACCTTCTTAATAAACAAAATCTATGCTATAATACAGCAATGGATGGCAATCAATTGTCTTTGCCTCAATGATGAAAAGACTGAGATCCTCATCATTGGTTCTCCCTCTAAAATCAATGCACTCCCCACTGAATACTCCACCATCACCATTGACGGCACTCACATCCCTATCCTCAGCCAGACTAAAACACTGGGGTTGTACCTCAACTCAAACCTTACTATGACAAAGCAAATTAATGTACTTTCTTCATCCACAGCCTATACAGCGAAGCTAATCTCACTCAGCTGACAATTCCTGACCCCTCAACACTGCATTACCCTCTCCCGTGCACTAATACTGTCCAAACTGGACTATTGTAATGTACTACTCCTAGGCATCTCCAAAGCCAATCAGTAATAAATTACAACTCCTACAAAACAAAGCCTTAAGAGCAGCTCTTGGTATAAAAAAGCACGATCCTATCTCATAAATCAGAAAGGAAGCACAATGGCTACCTATTAAGTCAAGGATACTCTTTAAAACATTGTGCATTACGCATAAATACCTAGCTCAGACTGTGCCCATATACCTTGCCAATTCAGTGATAGCTAAGAAATCGACAAGAAATCTTAGATCTAATTACAACTCCCAACTCCAGATCCCACGCTTCAAACTCTCTAAAGTGGGAGGATCAAGCTTCCAGGTCTTAGCCCCAAAAACTTGGAATTCCCTCCCAGTGCCACTGAGAGAAGAAACTATGCACTCAAGCTTTAAAAAAAATCACTAAAGACTTGGCTCTTTAACAAAGACTAGGTAAATATTGCTCCCCTACCTGCACCATAACAGAGGCAACCCACTGAACATCTCAGACATAGCCTCTCTAGAACAGTCCTCCCCAGTTCACAGTCTTATCAATGTATATGTATCCCTGCTAGTCCTGTAAACTGTCCTGTAAATATCTGTAATTTCTAATTTCAAGTGTGTAACTTTGCCTCCAGCGCAACCAGATATGTTCTTCCTCAATGTAACTTTCACCGTGGTACCCAAGGGTTTGGGCGTACAATAAATCCAATAAATAAATAAATAAATAAATAAATAAATAAATAAATAAATAAAATAAGGTCTTGGTTTGAAAGGTTATGTCAAAGGGCCAAAATAAATTGTTTAATGCAATAAAATGCCCTGGAGGAAGAGAAGGTCGATAGGTATGTGTAGCAAGAGGTCATAATAAGTCTCTGGTCAAAGCCTAAAAAATTTGAAGAAAGCAGAATATGGGAACAACTGTGCGAGGCCTTCATCCTGAAGAACCCAAAAACCTTCTGGCAGATTGTTATTAAGGGTCCTAAGGAGACCCTCCTCACCCCAGGAGCCAGTATACACAGAGCATGTTGGTACCATCATTTTACCAATTTCCTGGGAGAAAGGTTCTCTAAGTTATGTCCCATGAGCAGGTCACCCTGTGATCTATGAGGAGAGGTGGAACCAATGTTCTTCTTGACAAGGCTGTGAAAGTGGCTCTGAATGTACAGATGCCGGGAAGCATTAGCCTGGACTACGTAATACTTTCTTTGAACCCCATGTTTGGGAGACCTTTATAAGCATTTTCATTGCTGTACATTTGCAGAATGAGATATTGCTTTTGTGGTGTGGGGCAAAGAATGTCTGGATTTTGAAGAAGGATGATCGGGGCGATCCAGCAAATTACCACGGCATCTTGGGAAAATCCAGTCAAACCGTTTGGACTCATGGGCTTTTGGAACTAATGCTATGCCCCATAGCCAGGCTGGATTCCATCAGGGAATCATTAGCGTAGACCATGTCTTCTGACACCATTTCGTAATGCTGAAATGTGAACTTGAAGGAGGCATTAAATATATTCTTTGTTGATTTGAGAACGGTCTTCGATTGTGTTGCATGAGCACAGCTCACAACTATGGAGCACTTTTCTGGTAACAGAGGGCAACAGAGCTACCAGGGTGGGCAGACAGGCTACTACATGCAGAACCCTCAGACGGACAACCACAAAATACGGCACAGCAAAACATACATTCAACACAGACACAACAACAGACAATGCCAATGACACAACAAATGCCAGCACAACAAACAACACAACAAATGGTAGTCCAAGTGCCCCAACAGTTCCAAACAGCAAAACAGTTGACACAGTTACATGACAACTCGCCGCAACCCATGGACACGATGGCAATGGTGCCAGTGACAAGGATGGGAGGAGTAACAGTCACTGTACCCGCAATAGGACAGCCCACAGACGAACTTGCTGTCCCATCCTGTCGGTCACACCTGTCGGTCACACCTAATCCTGCAGAGGAACCTCGCATAAAAGTGGCGATAGGTGACAAAACGTTTTCCTTTCTTGTTGACACTGGGGCGACTAGGTCATGTATACGGGAGTGGAAATACACATTGTCAGGTGATGTCATGAACACTCAAGGATTCACTTGGGCTCGAGAAGTGGTTCCCTTTACTGATAACATCTCTTTCTCTATAGGAGATCACAGCTTATCTTTACCTCTACTCTACTCTAAACAGGCTTCTGTAAACATATTGGGATGCAGCAATATGAGCAGACTAAACATAACCATTTCCTTCACAGACAAGGGCATAGTGTGCTCCACGCCAGGAATTCACATGGTCACTGGTAGGCAGATACTTCAGGCATACTGTGGGACAAATGTACACAGGGGGGAGCCAAATGTTTCAGTATGGGACAGACATGGCCCCCGCATGGTTGCTCGGAATTGCAGGGAAGGTGTGGAGCAGAGACACAAACAGATGAAAAGGAGGGAACAATTGTATAAATTGACATAGAGGGGATTGTGGCAACAGAGGATTGGGTTGCTGTACACGTCCTAGATGATGAGGGAAAGGCATGGAGGGTGATAATTGCACTATCTGAAGGGTGTCGATTAACACAAGTGTCCGATGACGAACTCTTCTCACAAGAAAAAGGAGAAAGCAAGATGATGCTGGAAATGTGTACTTTTGGTTGCGTATAACATACAGGGAAGTGGCACAGAAAATGGCAATGGCGTTGGAAGCACCCCCCCCTTTTCCGAGGAGGATCTAGCAAAGTTACCCGACACACTATGGACAAACAGTCTGTATGATGTAGGGTGCATAAAAGGCATAGGGGGAGTGCAGATAGAGTTGAAACCTGGAGCCATCCTGCCAAGGGTTAGACAATACCCCCTGACCAAATAAGCAGATGAAGGCATTTATGAAACAATCTTATCGATAGAGGCATCCTAGTACCATCAGAATCTCCATGCAACACTGCAGTGTACCCCGTCCGCAAGGTGAATGTGGGGTTGTGGCGTTTCATTCAGGATTTACGCCCCTTAACCACATTGTAGAGGCAGAGTACCCTGCAGCAGCTAACCCTGCCACAATACTATGTGGCATCCCAGCTGAAGCAACATGTTTCACTGTTACTGATCTTAAAACGGATTTTTTTTCAATACCGCTGCATCCAGATTCACAAGATTTGACAAGCTTCATGTACCGCAACCAGAAATGAAAACATACTAGATTACCACAAGGATACTTTGATTCACCCTCCAACTTTAACAGAGTAATTCAGTTGGATTTGGCTAATGTCCAAACAGAAAGCACAGTTTTACAGTATGTAGATGATATTCTCATTTGCAGCACCACTGAGGAGGAATGCAGGAAAGACTCGGTACACATGCTCACTGTACTAGCACAAGAAGGGTACAAAGTAGACAAAGCAAAATTACAGTAATGCCAAATGGAAGTACTGTACATTGGACAATTGATCTCCCAAAACGGCAGGTATACAGCACCAAAAAGAGCACAAGCAATACTGGACACGCCTCAACCAGAAACGGTACGGGAACTACAGCAGTTCCTCGGATTATGCAATTATTGCAGAGCATGGGTCTTTGATTACAGCACCTATACAGGTCCTCTTCTCACAGCACGTAAAGAAGCGAGGAGGGAAGGAAAACTGCTGGGTTGGACTAGGGAAATGACAGAGGCATTCAACGAACTGAAGGAAGCAATATCTACAGCTCCAGTTCTAGGGAGCCCAGACTACAAAAAGGAATTCTTCCTATTTTCGCACTCAGATGGTAATGAAAGCAGTACTGACACAAAAGACGAGCATGGGTCACAAGCCAATTGCCTACTACAGTGGGCAATTAGATCCAACGATGAAAGGAAACTTTTCTTGCGAACAACACTTGGCTGCTGCAGCTTTCGCAATAAAAAAAGCGTCATCAATAAACATGGGGTGCTACACAACACTTTATGTGGTACATGCCCTCTTTGGAATCCTGCATAAGCCACAAGGCACACTGACCACACAAAGAGCAACAGGCTATGAAATCACATTATCCAGGCTTGAATTGAAGATTATAAGGTGCAAAAAATGTAAATCCAGCACAATTCCTGACAGAAGAGTATGAGGAAGGAGAGTAGGCTCATGACTGCACTAAAAATATTGAGTTTTTCTCAGAAATACAGAAGGTAGAGGAAGATGCGCTTCAGGGGGGAGAGGTGCTGTACATTTATGGGTCCTCACCAATTGATCAGGGAGATGGCATCAGGAAAAAAGGGGCAGCAGTGGTCAGGTTGACGGACGACTGGACAGGTGAAGTAGTAAAGAGTGATAGATTAACTCCACAATATTCAGCACAGGCAGCAGAATTAGTAGCTCTGATACTAGCCCTCAGGTAGTGTGCAGTAAAGAGGATTACTATCTACTCTGACAGTGCCTACGTAACGACAACAGTACACTCTGGGGTAGCAAGATGGTTGAGAAGAGGGTTTAGGAGAGCAGATGGGACCCCTGTACAACATGCCTTACTCTTGGGAGAGCTAATAGAGGTTGTTACATACCCAATGGAACTAGTATTAGTAATGTGCCAAGCTCATACTAATGGGGAGGACCCAATCTCAAAGGGAAATGAAGCAGCAGACTACCACGCAAAGTGTGCATCATACTTTGGAGAAATGTGGGATTTAAAAGAAAAACCAAAAGAGAGGGTAGGAGTGAGACAATTGTTGATGAGGGAAGGGTACAATCACCTACCAGAAACTCAAATAATGGAACTGCAGGCAGTCACACCAATGGATGAAAAAGAACTCTGGGTAAAAAGAGGGTTTTCAATGTCTCCCTCTGATGCCCTATGGTGACAAAATAATACAGGGAAGGTAGTGATGCCTCTGGCATTACTAAAAACAGCATTGACACAACGGCATCATCTCACACATACAGGGAAACAGGTCATTGCAACACGCATTGGAGAATCATGGTTCTGCCACAACTTAAATGCACACATTGCAAACTTCATCAGCAATTGCTTGACGTGCCAGCAGTTCACTGCCGGACCCACATTAAGAGTGATAAGAGGAGCAATCCCCAGACCAGAAGGTCCGTTTTCACACCTCCACATTGACTACGTGAATATGATCAACATAAGTCAACGCTACCGATACATGATTCTGGTGGTCTGCCCATTCTCAAGGTGGATAGAGGCTGGGCCATGCTCCCATGCTGATGCCATCAGAGCAGCCAAATTCCTCGTCTGAGAAGTATTCCCAAGATGGGGCATCTATTAGGTACTGCAGTCCTACAACAGTCCTCACTTCGCCAATGAAATGTTCCAACACATAAGTGCCCTTTTAAAGAACAAGCACAAGTTTGCGTGTGCATACCACCCGCAAGCAAATGGCATATGCAAACACCTCAATGGACTTCTGAAAGAGAGCATAGCCAAAACACAGCAAAGCACTAAAAATAATTGGCTACATTGTCTGCCCCTGGCCGTATTACATTCTGCGCATATGATACGCTCCACCTGTATGTGCACAAAAAGGTTTCATTAAGGTATTTTTCCATCGGCCAAAAGGTATTAGTGTTGTTATCCACTTCTGAGAACAAACTAATATCCAAATCCCATGGGCCATATGAAGTGTTAAAACAAATGGGACCTTGTGACTGTAAAATTTCCCAACCTGATTGTCACCTTAAAACCCAAGTCTACCACATTAATCTTCTCAAGGAGTGGAAGGAAAATCCTTCAGAATCTTATGCCACCATTTTGTCTTGTTTGTTGCACCGAGAATTCAGAGAACACCACCCTAAAACCACCTGCCATTAATAACAGCCAAAAGCAGGTTCTGTATGATCTTATAAGTCAGTTTCCTGTTTTATTGAGGGAAGAGCCAGGAAGAGTGAAGGATATTTATCACCATATCCGCACTCTAGAAGACAAAGTGGTACATTTAAAACCTTACTGGCTACCCGAATCCTGAAAATAAACTATTATTCAGAAAGTAAAACAGAAGCCAACATAACTGAACCATCTACTAGCCCCTGGTCCTCCCCTATCATGTTAATGGCAAAGCCTGATGGGAGTTGGAGGTTTTGCTTTGGCTTTAGAAAGGTAAATGCCATCTCTTCCTTTGACGCTTACCCAATGCCACCTATTGACAATCTTTTCGACCGCCTAGGTAATGCTGTCTACCTCTCTACTATAGACCATACAAAAGGGTATTGGCAGGTCCCACTACATAGACCTGACAAGGAGAAAACTGCCTTTGCTACTCTCACAGGTCTTTTTCAATTTAAAGTATTACCATTTGGTCTACATGGAGCTCTTGCAATATTCCAGAGATTAATGGATAAGATTTTACAACCCTAATCAGACTTTTAAAGAGCCTATATAGAGGATATTGTGATACACAGTAAAACTTGGGAAGATCATTTGCACCACCTTTATACTGTCATGAGAGTACTGAGGAAAGCAGGCCTAACCGCGAACCCACGAAAGTGCAAACTGGCTTAATCTGCAGTTAAATACCTAGGGTTTTTCATGGGTAATGGTACTGTTCAACACCAACTAGAAAAGGTTACAGAGGTTCTTAACATCCCTATGCCAAAAACAAAAAAAGATCTAAGACCCTTTTTGGGATTAATAGGCTACTACCACTGTTTTATTAGAGATTTCTCAAGCAAGACCTCCAGACTCCCTGACGAACTCAAGAATGCAGAACCTCAGAAAATCAGGCAGAATGAGGATGAGGAGATCTGTTAACGCCACCCTCAAGCAGACCCTATTCTGAAAGTAGCAGATTTCTCTAGGGAATTTATTCTGCAAACTTATGCCTCCTTGATTGGTTTAGGGGACCTCCTTTCACAAAATCATGACGGATTAGAACACCCCATATTATACATCAGCAGAACATTATTTCCTAGAGAAAAGAGCTACTCAGTTATAGAACTTGGCCATTGGCTATTAAAGGGGTGGTTACACACCTGAAATATGATTAGGCTGCAAAATCCAACTGATCATGGAACACTCTCCTTTAGTAGGTATCCGTCAGCATAAGGAGCTTAATCCACGGGTTATGCAGTAACCCTATAGCTTCACCGTGGAAAACCTGAAGGTCGGTATCAGGGTAATGTTAATTTCCTCTCCGGGCTTCCATGTGAATCAAACAGGTCCACCCCACATGGGAAGGGTATGTGAGGAACCTGAGGGCATCCTCCCATCTAATCCCCTTGGATCCTCTTCTCAGATAGCCAGGGAAAGGCCATCGCTTTTGGATCTTGACCCTGGGGGTGGATATGTGAGGGAGGAACACTTGGGCAGTGGGGAGAGGATGTCTTCAGAGGAGGCATGGTATCCCCCTTCCCTTGTCAAAATACACCCTGCCCTCCCCCTACCTTTATAGGTTATTTTCAGTCTGCCCCTATTTCACACACACACTCTGCCCCACATTCATATGCCTTTGAGACTGGGATTAGGAAAAGGCAACTAAAAGTAATGTACACTTCTATTGGTGTGCACCATTCTAGTACTGAGAAGAAGAGGACTGTGGAGCACTAATACAATGGTCAGGCATGTCCCACTAATTGGGGTCAGGCAAAGGATTTACACCTGCAACCAGTTGAAAGACTACAGGTGTATATAGGGAGAAGCTAGAAAATGGCAAAGTGAGATCTGCCTGGGGCGAGAGGTTTACCTGGGATGGGACAGCTGCCTGAAGGCAGAAGCCCTGGGGGAAAGGACGCAGCAACCCAGTATGGAGCAGGCTGGAGAGTGCCGGTGGAAGGTTCGCCTGATGCATCAGAGAGCAAGAGAGATGTGGCAGCCCGAGTGGAGATTGGGAGCCCTGTAGAATCCAGTGCTGTGTTTCCCTTGTTGGAGCTGGGAAACACTGAAGACTCCAGGGAGCCGTCCAAAGCAGCAAGAAGGTTCAGACATGTTGAGAATTGCTCATCGGAGCTCCTGGCGAGCGAACAGGAGCGAGAAACCACAGAGGAGAAAGCCGAATGCACCCAGAGGAGCTGCTAGAGACCACTGAGTGACGGAAAGGGAATAGTCATGTCAGGGCGCTCCGGGGCTGGGCTTGGGCACAAGGAGATGCCGATCAGATAAAAACTCATGTCAAGAGGGTCAGGAGACTGAAGGAAGGTTTGTGAATGCTGAACGAGCTGCAAAGTGTTTCATGCATTACTGAATACCGAACTAATGAAAAGTTATGCAAAATACATGAAAGCAATGCACAAGTGAAATTAAAGTAAGGTGCATTTTTGAATAAGGAGAAAGCAAGTAAAAAGTCACTAATGGGCAATGTGAAAGTATGAACCAAATGTAAGCCAGTAACAAGGGCTTGGAAAACAAAGTGAAAAGCAAATGAAAAGCACTGTGGTGAAGTTGGAAAGCAAGGTGTTGACAAGGAAAGCACTTCACAAAGTGAATGGTGTGAAAGTCACATTGTGGCAGAAGCAAGAAGGTGCTAAGGATAAAAAGAACTGCAAGTGGACAATTGACACAGGTTCAAAGAGGGAGCCTGTGTTAAAAAGGAAGTCCAATGAGAGCAAGGGAAGACTGAGTAAGCCCTACTTGGAGTGAACCAAGTATAGTTAAGTTACTGAAGCTGTTGTACCTATCAAGTATTGAAAAGAACAAGCTAAGTGAACCGTTGAAAAGCCTGAAAGGTTGCAAACTGTGTTGAACTTGGGGAAGGAAACCAAAGCTCTTTTGTGTGGAACTGTTTTGAACTTGGGAAAGGCGTTGAAATGCAAGCCAGGAGCTGGAAGAAGCTCAGAACTTCATTTGGAACATTTTTTCTTTTGGTGCTGACATCCCTACACATTGCTTTGCTTTAGTTGTGAGGGCAAGTATAGGTTTTGGACACAGACAGACTTTTATGTTATACTTACTGACTCGGACTATCCTTAGTTTCATTAGGTAGGGAAATCCCACCTTAGCATAGGGGAAATTAGGCCTTACACTATCCTGACATTTAATTTAATAAAAGAGTTTTTATTTGAACATTGGATCTGTTGTCTGTGTCGTGCTTCATGATGCCTTCCCACACAGTAACGGGCTCCAGGAGAGGGCCAACTGCACATTTAGCGGTTGAGCACCGTAACCGAGATACATGGGACTGAGTAGCCCTTAATATAACACATAACATTGTGGCTATGGTCCACAAGCAACTATTTGGGAACAGGTTCTCTCTCCTATTTGAAATGCTCAGTGATAAACATTGAGAAAGAACCTAGTGGAATAAAGAAAGTGACACAGTTGTATGGTCCTACTAGAAAAGTCATTTTGCAACATATAAGAGGAAAGGGATCTTGGAGATGATTAAACTAACATGAAAACTTACCAAGTTGTGCTTTTGAAAAGGAGATGAAATTGTGAAAAGGGAATAACAGTTAGCAGAATATCCCTGAAGGTAATGTAGGTTATCTTAATGAGAGGACAGCATGTTTTGACACTGTGTATCCTGAGATAAAAGTGATAAAGTTGATTTTCCCAGATAGATTTGATCTTGTAATATCGGGAATGCGTGTATAGCAGACTTTGGAAAGGAAACTGCTGCTGCTTGGAAAGTTGTTAACTGTTAGGAAGAGCTAGTCTAATGACAGAAGCACTAGATAAAGGATTAATGTTGGGATTTCTATGCGCAAAGTGAACCCCTAAACGGTACGGTAGGAATGTTAAGGGATGAAGATATAGCTTGGAGAATGCCAACTCTCAAATTAAAGAGACCCAACTGCAAATACTCCAATGCCCTGCCTCATGTCATTCTCATGGCAGATGGGGGAATTAGGGCCACTATTAGTAGACTCCCAAGTGTAAGTCATACCAGTCAACATACATGACGGAAAAAAGTGAAGCCATATAGTTTATGTTATGTTGGGCCTCTAGCGCTGGGATATGGATGTAAGAGTTAGGATAGTGATGACAATCCTTACATTTATTATATATATATTCAATTTATGGGCCAAAGGGTTTAAATGTTAGCCGAATTAATTTGAGCCTTCTTTCATATAACAAAAATAAGGTTCATTTGCCAATATAGATCTTGACAGAGTTTCCCCCATTTTAGACATTAAACTTTTCCCACTATTGCATATCATTTTAACTAAAATCCCTCTGGCACTGGTAAGTAACACATTTGTAAGCAAAACCTGCATTGGGTTATTAGCTAAAGGCACCTATTCCATTCATATAACTCACTACAGGAATTAACTAAAAGTTACAAAAAATCTGTTATTGAGTTTAAAGCCAATGATCTGAACACCTGTACCAACAATGCATGCTCCAACTTCAAAGAACTCTTCACAATCTTACGAGAACTGGAAAACCCTACTCCCATCATGAATACCATGCCAACCAGTAAAGAATGGTGCAAGACAATCCAGGATGCGTTGGCTGCCAAAATATCCAAGCCACAAGATAAAGTCTTAGCTAAACAAAAACTCCTAGCTAATAACATCTCCTCAAAACTACTGTGTCAGGAAACATAAAGGGATTGATTATCCGGGCCAGTACGGAGCCCGGTGCCAAGTAGCGAGACCTGTTACATCCGCCGTTTCCACACATATCCGCCTCCAACGTCATGGACTTAGAGCATTTCCCTACAGCAGGCGTACCCGTAATCATCTGGTATGCTATCAATCTTTCCGAAAGCGCTGGGGGTTGCCATGGCAACGCGGACACTCTGCATAGCTGGGATCACGTGTCTTTTCACGTTCAGCCAGTTGGGGCAGATAACGTGACCGGTATTCTGAGTATTAATAGCCCGTTCAAACTTGGCGCTTCATTTCTGAATCTGTATTCTATTGCCATTGCTTTTTGTGTTTCTTGACCCTTGATTTCTTGTGACCTCGGCTTGCTTATTGGATTCCCTTTGGATTGCCCTTTTGTCTTCTGGCTTTTGGATCGTTTGACCTCGGACCACTTATCGACCTTCCTCTGCTTCGTGATTCTGATTCCTGTTCGCTTCCTAGGTTCTGACCCTCGGATTACTCTTTGACATGCTGCTGCCTAACCCTTGTCTCTGCCTTACCTGCATTGTCGCTGACCCGGACCGCTTCCTTGACCTTTCTTGGATCGTGACTATTCATTTGGACTTCGAAGCCCTGCTTACCGCTGACTTCTTCTACGGCGTATTGACCTAGAGACGGTTCGTGCTGCTGATTAGGCGTCCTTGTGCCGGCGGTGGGTAGGTGGATCACAGAACTCTTTTCTTTTCTACAAGGACACTGGGATTTGAGACTATTAGGAGTCCTCGTGCCGGCGGGTGTGAGGGTCTTCCAGACTTACCTTGGATTACCTGATTCCTTTTCTTCACGACCCTACAAGAAACATACAGATGGTTAGACGTCCCGTGGTTCCACTTGCTACTTCTTCCTAGTCTTGCAGGTATTACCTTGTTGTGAATTCCCATATTGGGTGATTACTGTCATTTGACTGTTATTAATTGTTACTTCCTTTGCAGGCTGGTGGTTCCTGTGGCTTCCATCCATCTTTTGGTTAATAGATCCGTCAGGGGGTATTTCTGAGTCCCTCTGAAGGGTATATTGGCAGAAAGAACTCGTCGGCTACATGATGGGTTCAACTGCCAAGATTGACCTACGCTTATTGGGCAAGAATATCAAGCCTATGCTAACATACCGCACGACCCAAAGTTAGGCAACCCAGAACTTCAGTTTAACTTTGCTCAGGTCAATCGAGCACAAATCCTTGAGGTTATTGTTATGTCTTGACCGTCGTGTAGAACGAGGATACCTCCGTCCACAAGTGCCGCACACGGAGACTACAAATGTCACTCTCTGTGCAGCCCTTGAGGCCACAGGTGGGAGATGATCTTCCGGAGCCACGTACTTCTGGGAACCCCTGGGCCACTACAAATAAACACCGGTTAAGTAACTAGCCACAACAATAATCACAAACCAAACAACAAGAAAAGAACGGTCTTACCGATGGCTGATAGATGCGGTGCAGTTAAACCTAGTGAGGGATTCCGGGACCCACCAGTGTCTTGCCTTCGATGCAGATTGTTCCTCCCAAAAAGGTAGGTAAAGTTCTTGAAGGGCACCGGGCCCACCTGTTGATAGAGTCCACCAATAAGTACAGAAAAACAAAACCGATGCGAATATCAGAATGGAAGACCAAAGGCAGTCTCGTAACCAGAGTTCCAATATCCAAGAGCCAGAACATAGGGCAATCCAAGAAACAGTCCGTGAAACAATCCAAAGGTCGAATTCCAAATGATCCAAATATGAACGTAGCGCCAAACAGAAGTCACGAGAACAGCTGTGAAGCACTGAACACTTGTATCCGAGCGTTTAAATAGTCGTGCTACGTTTGTCTTCTGGTCATGTGGTCCGCATCACGTGATTGCGTTGTTGTTAAACGTGAGTGGGAGGTGTCGGCCATGTGACGCGGAAGCAGGAAACGGGCCGATTCTGCAACCGCCACGGAATACGCCAATGGAGCGGGCGTCCACAGTGGTGGGATGGCCGTTGGCGCTGCCGTCCTGGAACACGGGAAGAAGGCAGCGATGGGTCCCGGATCCTAGCCTGCGGATGGGGCATAGTGGAGGTATGGGATTTGGGGTTTTGGGGGGTGACATCGGGAACAAAGGGCACTCCTAGGGACGTGACAGTTATAGCTGGGCTCAAACCCTCGAATTGCAAAGGAGATTGCTTCCCAGACAAATTAGTCAAACAATGCGCCTCCTTACTAGCCCCCTCCATAACAAATGTTGCCAATGCCTCCTTCAAAACAAACCTGGTCCCCACAAGTATCAAGGAAGCGTGGGTTACGCCAGTCCTAAAAAAAACTTCACTAGACACATAAGTACCCACCAACTACCGTCCCATCACCACAGTCCCTTTTCTTTTGAAAATAATAGACAAAATTTGATTATTACCAAATCCAAGCACATCTGGAAACAAATAACTTATTAGGTACTAGACAATCCGGCTTCCGGCCCAACCATAGCACGGAAACAGCCCTATTGGATCTCAAAATCCAAATGGACTCTATTAACGATGCAGGCAACCTCTGTATCCTACTCCTACTTGACTTATCGGCTGCCTTTGATTTGGTGGACCATGACAAATTATGCATGACACTGACAGATAACTTCCATCTCTCCCAAGATGCTAGAGCTTGGGTCAAATCCTTCTTAGCAGAACAAACTTCCAGAGTCACAATAGGCAAAGTCTCAGCAGATCCAATCCCAGTTCCCATCGGAGTTTCACAAGGCTCCTGTCTGTCACCCACATTTTACAATGCCTAAACCAAACTTCTCTTCACTGCCGTGGATCGGTGTCATATAAACAAACTTTGCGGATGACACCCAGATCCTAATCCCCATTTCAGGTAACCATGAGCAGGATACCTTCTTAATAAACAAAATCTATGCTATAATACAGCAATGGATGGCAATCAATTGTCTTTGCCTCAATGATGAAAAGACTGAGATCCTCATCATTGGTTCTCCCTCTAAAATCAATGCACTCCACACTGAATACTCCGCCATCACCATTGACGGCACTCACATCCCTATCCTCAGCCAGACTAAAACACTGGGGTTTTACCTCAACCCAAACCTTACTATGACAAAGCAAATTAATGTACTTTCTTCATCCACAGCCTATACAGCGAAGCTAATCTCACTCAGCTGACAATTCCTGACCCCTCAACACTGCATTACCCTCTCCCGTGCACTAATACTGTCCAAACTGGACTATTCTAATGTACTACTCCTAGGCATCTCCAAAGCCAATCAGTAATAAATTACAACTCCTACAAAACAAAGCCTTAAGAGCAGCTCTTGGTATAAAAAAGCACGATCCTATCTCATAAATCAGAAAGGAAGCACAATGGCTACCTATTAAGTCAAGGATACTCTTTAAAACATTGTGCATTACGCATAAATACCTAGCTCAGACTGTGCCCATATACCTTGCCAATTCAGTGATAGCTAAGAAATCGACAAGAAATCTTAGATCTAATTACAACTCCCAACTCCAGATCCCACGCTTCAAACTCTCTAAAGTGGGAGGATCAAGCTTCCAGGTCTTAGCCCCTAAAACTTGGAATTCCCTCCCAGTGCCACTGAGAGAAGAAACTATGCACTCAAGCTTTAAAAAAAATCACTAAAGACTTGGCTCTTTAACAAAGACTAGGTAAATATTGCTCCCCTACCTGCACCATAACAGAGGCAACCCACTGAACATCTCAGACGTAGCCCCTCTAGAACAGTCCTCCCCAGTTCACAGTCTTATCAATGTATATGTATCCCTGCTAGTCCTGTAAACTGTTCTGTAAATATCTGTAATTTCTAATTTCAAGTGTGTAACTTTGCCTCCAGCGCAACCAGATATGTTCTTCCTCAATGTAACTTTCACCGTGGTACCCAAGGGTTTGGGCGTATAATAAATCCAATAAATAAATAAATAAATAAATAAATAAATAAATAAAATAAGGTCTTGGTTTGAAAGGTTATGTCAAAGGGCCAAAATAAATTGTTTAATGCAATAAAATCCCCTGGAGGAAGAGAAGGTCAATAGGTATGTGTAGCAAGAGGTCATAATAAGTCTCTGGTCAAAGCCTAAAAAATTTGAAGAAAGCAGAATATGGGAACAACTGTGCGAGGCCTTCATCCTGAAGAACCCAAAAACCTTCTGGCAGATTGTTATTAAGGGTCCTAAGGAGACCCTCCTCACCCCAGGAGCCAGTATACACAGAGCATGTTGGTACCATCATTTTACCAATTTCCTGGGAGAAAGGTTCTCTAAGTTATGTCCCATGAGCAGGTCACCCTGTGATCTATGAGGAGAGGTGGAACCAATGTTCTTCTTGACAAGGCTCTGAAAGTGGCTCTGAATGTACAGATGCCGGGAAGCATTAGCCTGGACTACGTAATACTTTCTTTGAACCCCATGTTTGGGAGACCTTTATAAGCATTTTCATTGCTGTACATTTGCAGAATGAGATATTGCTTTTGTGGTGTGGGGCAAAGAATGTCTGGATTTTGAAGAAGGATGATCGGGGCGATCCAGCAAACTACCACGGCATCTTGGGAAAATCCAGTCAAACCGTTTGGACTCATGGGCTTTTGGAACTAATGCTATGCCCCATAGCCAGGCTGGATTCCATCAGGGAATCATTAGCGTAGACCATGTCTTCTGCCACCATTTCGTAATGCTGAAATGTGAACTTGAAGGAGGCATTAAATATATTCTTTGTTGATTTGAGAACGGTCTTCGATTGTGTTGCATGAGCACAGCTCACAACTATGGAGGACTTTTCTGGGTATGCTAATTCCCTGGCCTATAATCGATGATGTACGGACATTATATATAGAGACATATTCTACAGCAAGGTAGGGTCTTGGTGGGCATAGTTTGCGGTCCTTCCTTGTTCAAAAGGAACTCAGGCAGGGATATGTTCCCGCCCCATTTTTGTTTTGTAATTTTGTGCGTGTTAATTGAGGAAACAATGAAAATGCTGACTATCCTTCGCTATATAAATAAACTATCATATATCATATCATACCCTGCCCTTATATCTAACACTCGATTGTGCTTGGAAAGGCAGCGAAACAAACTTCAAGAAATCTTCACTGGAAAGGGGTTAACAATCAGTTTCCCTTCTCTGCTTGTACACAAATTACGTCTAAGTTTGCTTCCATTAGCAGAATTTAACAAACCGTGGAAAGAAGGGGATTCTCTGCCCTTTGCTAAGAGAGGATTCCTTTTTTATTGCCCTCTCCAAGGTAACGTTATATAATTATGTCAGAACTTGATTGAGGAATTTGGACATTAGGGATCAATGGAGGCCCTTTTCTTATGTTAAATAACAGCAACAAGGTATGTTGTTTGTGGTGTGGTTAATTCGTTTAGAAGAGCGTGGGCACACAGGAATGATTTTTTTAAAAGTAAGATAGAGTTTTATCTGTCATAGATAATGTGAGATTCTATCCAGAATTGGAATGTTTTAGCATAGTATTTATTATACTTCTGATGCCGTTTTACTTGGACTACGGAATGTGAGTCAAGCTTATTTAATATTTGTTATGTTGAGGTTCTGAAATGCTCTTAACTGGGCGGCATTTCTTTTTAATGAAAGTTAGATTAAGCTGAATGATACCAACATATTCAAGCCTGGCTGTTGCATGAACTGTAATGCTGTTTATAGTGGGCAAGTAATGTGCAATGATGTATTCAGGGAAGTAACAAGGTTAGCATGGTCCACGTACACGCGATTAAAACGCATCCACACCATCCACCTGGCACTGACCAAAAGCCTCTCACCCACCTTCCACCCACCTTGCCACCTCTCCACTACTTTATAGTGTCGGACAACGGGATAAGGGAGGGAGTGAACGCCATCGATAAACCAAACCAGAGCCTCAAAGTAGCAGAAAGTGTCTGGAGGTCACTTGGATATAGCCAGTTGCTAAATAAACCACATCAATCTATCAAAACTTCCCAACAATGGGCCTCATTACACGGAAGGCGGTAATCCAGGGTGCTATTAGCACCCTGGACCATGCCGGTAAATTACCGGCACCGCCTTGGCGGAAAGGGGATTTACCGCCCCATTCCAAGGTTGGAGGGGCGGTAAATCCCCTTTCCGCCATTGCCCTTCCCCATTCCCATTTCTGCCCCATAGGGCTCTATGGGAATGGGGAAGGCGCTAATTACGGCACCGCAATTTTGCGGTGCCGTAATTAGCTCCGAGGTCCCTTAGCGGGTTGGTACTTAACGCCTGCAAGAAGCAGGCGTTAATTCCTCCAACCCGCAAAGGGACCTCGTAGTACGGCGGTAAGGGTTAACGGTCACCGTTGCCATTAACGGTGACCGTTAACCCTTACCGCCGTCCGTGTAATGAGGCCCAATGTGTTGAGCTGGGAAAGGAATTATACCTAGTGCTCGGAATCGTGTGTTTAATGAAGAAGCACTGTGGCCCTCACTTTGGTATGCAAAGTAAGCATTAAACATTTCTGTTCAATACCATCGCTGGTATTCTCCATTTCATTGTTCTCATTGTAATGTAATGATTGTAAATAAAACAAAAGTTACATTTTGAATATTCTTTTACTAACTATCTGTAAGGAATAAAACTAACTTGAAATGATTTTCTGTATTGTATTACACTTTGGTTTTCTAAATTACTCCATGTTACCAGAACACCACTTTTCCAGTCCTGAGCTTTGCTTTTACAGATAATTGTTTCCAGGCGTGTTATTCCAATTGTTTTAATGGAAGCAAGCCAAGACTACAGCTCCCGGAATGGATTGTTTTGTTAAATCAAAGTCCAGGACTGGCAAAGTGTCCTGGCGACAGGAAGTCATCCGCTGCATACCAACGCTAAACCTGAACAGTGAGTACCGAAGCTGTTCTTTCCGAGCAACAGGAGGCTTGAGAATGTGGCAAGTGTTCAGATCTGACTGGAAGGCAGGACGCTGCAAGGTGAGGGAGGCCATCGGACATCAAACGCAGCATCCATTGTCTACAGTATCTGGGGCACCAAAGAAATGGCTTTCTCTGACCAAATAGCATCTGCAGGTTGAAAATAAAACCCTCCTGACTCAGCCTGCCTTGTTGTTGCTTGAACAAAAACATGATTTTAAAATTGTCACGACCTGGGTGAGTCTCGTATAATGAATTAATAAATATCCAGCGAACAAGAACTTGCGAAGACTAGAACAATCAGCAATAACATATACACATTGGAAACATGACTTTCCACAGTAATTGTAATCATATTAAAAATAGAGATGCGTCTTTAGAATGAGTAAAGCAAGGGATTTTAAAGATGCACAAGATTTGACACTTGCTGACAGTGACAAACGAGAGATGTGTTCCTGAGATTAAGGTTACTTAAGTGGCAAAGAAACTGTATTGGAATCCAGCGACGACTTTAATCAAAAGTCTCCGTCGTAGAGAGGCTGGGGGCAGCCAAATATGTGTGAGAATTCAATTATAAAGAAATGAAATACGTTCTTTAGTCGGATATGTAGCGTGACTACGGCCCGATCCATGGAATATATTGCATTGTAAATCGGGGCATTGCGCTCCAAATCACGTGCGAAACCCTGTTTGTCTTTTCATGGAATCGACTGCACAGGACATTTTCGTACTCTGCGTGGACTTCGCTCAGGCTCAGCACGTCTCTGTGAGCGGGCGAGTGCCGTGCGCGAGACACTTCACAGAGCGTGGGTGTGGCCTGCGCATATACGGCAGTAAGCGGTGGAACTCGCAAAATGGGGAAGAAGAAGGGAAAATGTGGGCGTTACGAGGGATGGCCTGCGCGAGGCAATCGCACGCCCACAACTGCACAGTAAATATCATATTCATGGATCTGACCACGCAACCTCATGTCGGGGAAATGACCATGCAAAACTCCTGATGTAACCGCCTCACGTAGGCAGGCGTACAGACACTTGCACATAGGAATCACAGCACATGGGTAAGATCGCATGTTGGATTTAGGGGTGCGGGCATGCAGTCGAAGTTTCCGATAGAAGTTTGGGGTGCTTGTAAGCAGGGCAGCGGGGTGCAGGAATGGTTTACGGGGGTTCGCATGCATATTTACCAGGAAATGTTAACTTTTATGATACATGTTACCTATGTTGATGGGGTGTGGGCAATAGTTTCGAGGGAAACTACGCAGTGTAACTGGGGTGCTGGCTTGTTTGCCGGGGACCCCACGCGGGATTACAGGGTTGCATGAGTTTGTACCCGATGACCACACACAGGTAGGTATTAGTGGCTATATCTGCTTTGCAGGGGTAAATCGGGGCGTTCTGCCCACAACTTACGTATAGGCTTACTTTGCGGGGACAATTCCATTCATACGCAGAATGCACAGAATAACTTATGTGCTCACGCTCGTGCAGAGTTGTTCTAGGAGCACAAGCTTTGTGGGATCGATGCACAGTTTTCCATGAACCAGGCCCTAAATCTTCTGTTTGGAGTAGTGGATGGGATGGTCATGGGAGCCAGTGACGGTGCCCTCACTGTGATGCTGGGCTCAGAGCAGGAACATGGGGGATCTGCCGCACCAACCTAACTCCCTAGGGACTTGGCAGGGGATTCTAACCCAAATCATACCCACCTCTTACCTTCCCCATTTAAAAATCATCCTTCCAATGCAGAGGAAGAAATCCTGTCCATACATCAATGCTCAAATGAGATTGCTCGAGCTGGAAATAAGAGATGCACATATTACTGAACCTCCCAATGTGAGCAGGGCTGACAGCGTTCCACATAGCGAAGTTGCTGTGAGAGCCCAGTGAGGAACTGCTCTGCATACAAGATCCACACATAAGCAGCAGTCATATGCATGGGAAACAAGATGCCTAAAGCAGGTTTGGTCTGAAAAGCACAGAACAGTATCTCCCAAGCAGTCACTTGTGAAAGGAATAGCTGCTCTCCGCTGTCCCACTTTGAAGGCCAGAGCAATTACAATATACAGATGCAAATATTCACACAGATGGGAAGATCTGGGAAGGTACTAAGGCACAGACCAAAGCCACAGACATCCAGGGTAGTGCGAGATAATAGAGTCAGAGATTCAGAGGTGGTGGTGGGGTGTGGCAAAGACAAAAAGACTAGGGGAGGTTGGGGGGAAAACGAGAGAAGGTTGCGGTGGAGTAAGAGGAGATTGTTGGAGCAAGGAGAACAGAGAAGAATGTGGTGGAGCAAAAGAAGTTGGTAGGAAGGAGAAGGGTAGAGGAGGGTGTGATGGAGAAAATGGAGAAAGATGGAGGAAGGGGAACAGAGAAGGCAGGATAACGTGGGCTGAAGAAGAGACTGGAGCAGAAAAGGAGGCTGGAGAGAAACATCAGGAGGAGGAGGCGGGTGGAAGAGAGACTGGAGCAAAATTAAGAGGAGGGTTGAAGGAGAGCTCACAAAGTAATTGGAGGAGAGACTGGTACTAGGGAAGAGGTTTGGAAGAAAGACTAGGATGCAGGGAGACGAGAACTGAGAAAGAGGAAGGGCTTTGAAAGGAGACACCAGGAGGACGGGAACGAAAAACTGAAGACAGGAAGGTAAGTTGCAATACTATCACCTATTCTTTTTAATGTATACATGGAACCATTAGGGGATATTGTATCCATACACAGTGCGTGTATGGATCGGTAGGCTGATCAAAATCTCTTCAGATGGAGACTAAAAAGGGCTTGGCGAGTTTCTTTTAGGTATCGAACTTTGGATGCTGTCCCATTCTTTTAAAGTACAACTCAACAAAAAGAGAGCTCCTATTAATTTCTCATTTTCACCGAATCTGTCATGTATCGAATGCTTTTGTAGTGCAAAAATCTTAGGGGCGCCATTAAACTTGGGCAATTCTGCAAAATCGTTAGGTTTCACCCTAGATTCTTATTTATCTTTAGTTTCTCACACTAATGCATTTGTGAAATCAGCAAATTATCATTTGTTTTCCTTTGGAGCAGTAACACCTGTTTTGTCTGATTCTCAACTTTGCTTATTAGCCCAATCTTTAGTTCTGTCACATATTGATTTGGGAAATGTACTTTTAATAGGTCTCTACTTCTTTGGCCCCATTAAAAGCTGTTTTTAATGCTGCAGCTTGTTTGGTCATTGGTGCCAGGAAATGTGACTATGTTTCTCCGATTTTGAAAAGTTTGCATTGGCCCTCTCTTGATGAGGGAATTATTTTAAAAATACTTAGTGCTACATATACATTCATTCACTTTCCTGCCCCTTCTTATCTTTATGATACATTGAGAATTTCTCGAGACGTGCCAGCTCTTCACAGAATGCACTGATTACATCTCGAAGTACCTAGGTTTTAACGTTCAGCAGCCTGGAACCCGCCATTTACCAGTGCATCGGTAAACTACTGGAACACGCTTCTGTCAGCAATTCGTGTGATTCCAGATTACTTTAAATTACAGCAAAGTGCTAAAAGCTTGCTTATGGAACTATGGGGGTCTTTGCGAGTTTGGAGGTAGCCATGCTGCTATTTGCAGCATGGCTGCCTACAAACTCGGGTCCGGGTTCCCTGAATGGGGACTTACCGGGTCATTCTAAACTTGGAGGACCCGATATTCCCCCTTTCAGGGAACCCATCCCCATTCCCATTGGAGCCCCCAGAGGGCTCAATGGGAATGGGGAGGGAGCTAACAAGGGGCCCGTTAACAACAGGCCCTTGTTAGCTCCCTTGTCCTTTAGTGGCTCCCGCTAAGGGACCTCGTAATGCGGCGGTAAGGGGTTAACGGCACCGGCATCCTTACCGGCGCCGTTAACCCCTTACCACCGACTTCGTAATGAGGCCCTATGTCTTTTACACTAATCAGCTTAAATGTGATTGTCAATCTGTTTTGTTTTCATGTTTCTTGGATGCTTTTGTTTTTTTAGGATGCAATGCTTGCTCTTCATACATGCCTAAAATAAAATAAAATAAAATAAGTGAAAGGATGTGTCAGACGGCGGTCAGGAGAAACTGTGAAGGAGAGCTAGTGGTAGAGGAGCAGGCTTACCCTAGCCATACTAAGCTGAGCTTAAGAAGATTGGGAGAACAAGCACGTGATGCAGCATCAGAGATGTGGAGCTGGAGAGACAGTTGAAAAAGGAGAGAGTAAAGACTCACCTAAGCACACGAGCACCGTAACCCATTGAGGGGGAGAATGCCAATGGACATTGGGTACAGGGCGTGGGCCCTGAGAGAGGAAGGTGGCAAGGGAATACGATTATAGCCTTTCGGTCCACTTAGCCTACCGGCACTAGTTGGAGGGTCTGGGCTTTTCCTTCATGACTACCACAAACCAACTGCTGCATTTGCCCAGGCCTAACACGCGAGCACACATTGGCCGTGGAGACTCTAGAAGAGGGGCCCCCAGCAAGGAGGAAAAGAAATAGAGGAATAAAGTAAGTGCACAAAGGACATGGACATGGAAGGTGTGTGGGGCCGACTTGTGAGTGATTGTGAACCGCCCCCAAAAGAGATTTGCAGGCTAACTGACAGACTATTATTACATGCATGCATAACGCCTCCACCGGTCGTTATTAACGTTGTATGTCGCTGTGTTCCCTGATTTAACCACTCCATGTAAATATCTCCAATACCCCACCCTTGTTGAGCTATAACTATTTGTGTCTGCCTACTGTGAATCCTACTCATGGCTATAAGAAAAATAGATGTATTTTTACTGAAAATGCGCACAAAAAAAATCAGCTAACAGCTGGCAGAATTAATTAAAAAATGCTGCTGGACCATTTTATAATTGCAGAACATGCGTGTTGACAAGGAACCGTTTAGAGCTCATGCCGGCAGCAGAGAGTAACAGTTAAGTTATACATTTAGACATGTTTTGCCAAATACAACAGAATGTACTACTACTTACAGGAAATGTTTCAGCTACCAGTCTACCAGACATCGTCACCTGAGTCCTGGCGAGCTGCTTTTGGATCAGCAACTGGGCCCCCTGTGCCCAGTGCTATGCGGGCGTTACTCTGAAATGGGGATCCAACTCTGACTACCTTGACTAGCAGTCGCTCCTCTCGCAGCATAGCGGTGGCGGAAGTCTCAGGCTCGCAATCAAGAACACATGTAGCAACGTGAATAAAGTCACACAGTTAGAAGAATCAGCTTGGGTGCCTCTCCAGCGGTGTTTGCCAGAATGGGCTGCTGCAAACTGACACATTGGGCCTCATTCCGAGGTTGGAGGTAGCCATGGCGCTATTTGCGCCATGGCTGCCTCCAAAACCAGGTCCGGCTCTGGTTTGGTGAGAAGGGGACTTACCAGTCCATTCCGACCTTGGAGGACCCGCTAAGTCCCCATTAACCAAACCATTCCCCATTCCCATTTGAGCCCCCATAGGGCTCAATGGGAATGGGGAGGGCGCAAATAACGGCCCGGTGCATGCCAAGGCCGTTATTTGTGCCCTGGTCCCCTAACGGGAACCGTAAGGTACGTTTGGTCCGACCAAACCTACCTTGCGGGTCCCGTTGGGGGACCTCGAAAAAGGGCGCAAAGGGATTACCCGCACCTGTGTCCTTACCGGTGCCCGGTATCCCTTTGCGGCCGGGTCGGAATGAGGCCCAATGTCTTACAGTGCCAGCATTTTCTGGAAGAGACCGGCACCCAGTGGGCATTAGCGGCACCAAAGGTAGTTATGCCCATGATGTTGCTATTTTATGTTTTGATTTCATGGGTTTGAAATAAACGCTGCAATACATGTTTTCAACAGTTATGAGAAAACGCTGTTTGGATTATCTCAGCCTAAGTGCGGACCAGTAAAAAGGGGTCAAAAACTCAAGAGCCCCGCTGAGCACCATAAGTAATGTGCCAGGCCTACAATTAGACCACTTTAATATTAGAACCCACGTGTGCAGTGGCGTAACACAAAATGTGGGGGCCCCCCTGCGAGCCATGCTGAGGGGGGCCCCGCCATCTCGGCAACAAATCACGGTCGTGCCACACTCTGGGCCGGCCTAGATTATCACGCTTGCACAATACGCATGAACGTGCTGCTGAAGGGTATGTCGCACACTGTACTAGGAGAAAGATATAAATATGTGTTTTAATGCAATATACAGCACACTTTCTGAGAATAATTGGCCAAAAAGCCAGAGTGTTTGCAATTGTTTTGTAGGGTAACACCAATCCAATATATTCAAGTCACCAACGGTGCACAGGAACATTAATGCTTTGCTATTAAAAAAGCCATGCCACATTGAAAACATGTCCCACTGGCTGCACAATGTAGACATGTGTAGACGCGTTATGAAATTACAGTAAAGCATGCCAGGCCACCTTTATACATACCTGGACTGGATGCACAAAAATGCCATTCGAAGCAATAACACTCATCAAGAAGAGAGCACACATTGAAGCCCGGGTCTCTGCTGCCTCGAACAACATGGCCAAACTCTTTAAAATCTTCATGGAACTGGTCAATCCTGTTGCGGTCTCCACCTCTCTGGTTCCCTCCCAGGCCCTCTGTATGGCTCTGGCCTCTCACTTCTCAGCTAAAACTCAGGACATCCTGTCCACTATCTCCTCTTCCTCTCCCTCTTCCTCTCTCGGCCCCCCTTTGGCGATCTCTACCTCCCCTCCTCCTTTCTCCTCTTTCTCTCTGACTACACCTGACAAGGTTTCTAAGACAAGTCCGATCCATGAAAGTGTCGTCCAAACAGGTGCTCCCCTGCTCCTCCAGAACCATCAAGGGCCATATTGATACCCTCGCTGCACCTTGGCCAATTTCTGTAATCACTCTTTCACCACTGTAACATTCCCCTCTCCCTTAAGCACTCCCTTGAGCACCCATTCCTCAAGAAGCAGTCTGCCGATCCTACCTGTCGGGCAAACTATCGCCCAATCTCCATCACACCTTTCCTGGGAAAGCTCTTGGAAAAAAGCTGGCAATCTCCCAGCTTACTTTCCACGTTGAATCTGTTGGTTGTCTCCATGACCATAAGTCTAGCTCCAGAGCTGCCAGAGGCACGGAAACATCTCTCCTGAATACCTGTGATGATCTGCTCTCTAACCTTGATTCCAGCATTCCTTCTGTCCTAATCCTCTGTGATCTTTCCTCGACTTTCGACACAGTCAACCAAGCCATCCTGATCAATGGACTACGTTAGAACCTGGGCATCACGGATCAGGGTCTGGAGTGGCTGACCTCCTTCCTCTTGGACTGCCCCTGCCAGGTCCAACTTGGTCCCTTTTTTTCCATCACCTCTCTCTCTCTCTTCCTGTGGCATTCCCCAGGGCTCTATCCTCTCACCCTGGTTTTTCAACCTCTACTTGGCCCCTTTGGCCCACCTGATCTCTACCTTCTCCTCTAACTTTCAGTGTTATGCGAATGGCACTAAGCTTTCCTTCAGGCTCCTCTCATCTCTTGCTCATTCCTGACTGTCTATCCGTGATTCAGGATTGGTGGACCTCCAACGATATCGACGTTAGTGCCATTAAGATGGAGATCCTTCTCATTGGGACCCTTGCCCCTGCTTTCCCTCTCTCACTCTGGCCACCCACCTTGGGCCCTCTTTATTTGCCTTCCTGCGAGGCAAAAAACCTTTTGTGTCATCTTCGACTCTACTCTCTCTGTCTCTCCTCGCATCTCGGACGTCGCCAAGAGGTCCCACTACCTACCAGCTGCTCCTCCTCAAAGGGACTCTTCCCTTTCTCACTTTCCCCCAGAAGCTCACTGTCTCCAGAGCCCTGTTTCTCTCTAGGCTGGACTACTGCAACAGCCTCTTTCTCAAGCTACCTTCTTCTACTCTCCACCCTCTGCAACTTATCCAGAACAGGACAGCAAGACTTGTCCTTGGCCACATGCCCAGGGATCATATCTCTACAGCCCTGAAATCTCTCCACTGGCTTTCGGTGGTTGCAAGAATAAAGTTCAAGGCCCTTTGCATTATCCACAAGGCTTTCTGGGGTTGGGCCCACACTACAACCAGCGCTCTCTTCCAAAATACCTTTTTTCTCTAGCCCTTCCACCGGCTACCACCAACTCTCTAAGGGCTAGATGCTTCTTCAGGCAGAGAGTGGGGGTGGTAGATCTCTCTCTTCTGCAGATGCCTCCCCCTGGAATGGCCTCCCTGCCCCTCTGAAACTTTAGCAGACCACCTGATGTCCGGAAGCAGCTCAAAACTTTCCTCTTCTCCTCTGCTTTTGCTCTCTCCCTCCCCTGCTGACCTACCTGACCTACCTGTCTGCTGTACCGACTGGTTGCTTGGCTACCCTCAGAGTCTCACTGAGTCCAGGCTCTTTCTTGATCAGTCACCCTTGCACTGCCGATGGCCTACCACGCACTTAGGGACTGTAACTGTAACCCTACAGTCCCTTGTTCTCCTTGCACTACCCAGAGCTGCACTGTCCTGGCTGAACTTACTGAGAGCATTACAGCCCTGTTTTC
The DNA here is from genome assembly GCF_040938575.1 of Ambystoma mexicanum. Lineage (NCBI taxonomy): Eukaryota > Metazoa > Chordata > Amphibia > Caudata > Ambystomatidae > Ambystoma > Ambystoma mexicanum. The sequence goes on from NC_090925.1 coordinate 954,899,051, forward strand.
CCCGCACTTCTTCCTTGCACTCCCTCCTCCCTTTCCCCTTGCATTTCTCATTCTCGCACTTGCCCGATTTGAATGACACAGGGCCTAGTAAGATCATTTGTCTTGTCACTCCCTCTATCTTCACTCCATTGCTTGTCGCGCCAAGAATCACTTGTGTACAGGTGTGTTATAATAGACTTTTATCATATCATTTTATCACAGATGCTCCAAAAAATATACAATGCTGCAGTAAGAACTGGCTAGACTTGCAGCACCCAAATGCCAATCTAGCCAGGTAATTACACTTAGCAGGACTGCTTTATCAGAAATGCGCAGTTAAAAAAAAGTCAAAGCAAATTGAAGAATAACTAGACTGGCTGCACCAAAATGCCACTCTAGCCACTAATACCACATATCATGCCTGCTTAGCCTGGACATGGACAACCATTATAATTTATCGCACAATCCCACCTCCCACACATGCCCTCTCCCTCCCATGCCCTACCCCAACCTCCAAAATCAGCTCCTTCGCCCAGAATTACCTTCACGTCCCTCCTCCTTGTCCTAGAGCTTACGTTTGAGGCTCCTGGCCTCATAGTTAAGTACTGGGATGAGAAAGAGTGGGATTAGGAGTGATGAAGATACAGGTAGCTAAGTCAGGCATTACCTCCATGTACCTCTACCTCATCCCAGTGCTTGTGTATGAGGCAAGCACTGCCCCATACACAATTACAGGGACAAGAAAGAATAGGGCTAGGAGTAAAGACGATTACCAATAAGTAATTAAGGCATTAAACACAAGTAGGGTCGTAACAATATTCAGTTGACTGGGCTGCAGCACTCGCCCCAGTAATTTTGGGCTATGTTGACTCAACCTGGCTGACCTTCAGAGCAGTTGCCGGACAGAACAGGACACCGATGTTAAACGGCACCTGGGTTAACAAGGGCCAAGCAGTTACTAACGTAAAGCATTTCACTGTTAGTACCTGCATTCAAATGCCAAATCTTTTAGGCAATTGAAATTGTGATGTGTGTTTTAGCACTTTCATGGCAGGGAAGTGATTGGAAGTGTAGAAAGGGAGCAGGAGACCGTTCATTCTCACAACAGTTCATAAGTGGGTGCTTTCACACTTAAAGGAGAGAGTTAACTGCTTATAACATTGAAGCTGCACTAGAATAGTCTCAATAAAATGTGTAAAGAAGTTAAATGCCCCGACACAAAAAAGTTTGCCTCCCCCACCACCTGTGAAGTTAGCGCCTCTCCCAACATTGAAGAATCAGCCCCCTGAAATGTAGGTTTTGTTGCGCCCCTGAGCACAAGCACAAACACCATTCACCATATACACGCATGCACACCAGCCATCCTTATATTTAAATGTGCACTCTTTCACCATGCAGGCACACCCAGACAGCCACCCATACATTTAAGTGTGCACCCTTTCACCGTACACGCACACACGCACACCCAGTCACCCATACATTTGTGTGCACCCTTTCACCATACACTCACACACACACGTCATGGGGTTGATGGGAGCCCTATTACTTCAAAAAGAAATTGGACCTCAGTATAAATTTGCCGGTCCGGTAACAAGGGTACCGGTAAGCTTGCCGGTACTGTTGTTACCAGATCGGCAAACTATGAGTTCTGCTCGAGGGTGCCTTCCCGCCCGCCAGGTCTAACCTGGCGGGCGTACCGGCACCCGTGAGTAGAGCATGTCGGGTGCACCTGCATCCGATCTCCTCATTCCCATTGAACTCTATGGGGATCAAATGGGAATGGGGAGAATTTTTTTCCGCCGCCCGCAAATGGGCAATTACCAGGTCCGGCGGGGCCGTAATGACCCGGTAATTGCCCATTCGCGGATGCTGGAAAAAAGCACAAGTTTGGCGGCAGCCTGGCGGTTTTACCGGCAAGGCTATAGCCAAACTTGTAATGAGGCTGATTGTTTCTTTTTGAAGTCACTCTGACTTCGTAAAGACCTTATTTCTGTTACAGAAATAATTTCTTCATGAAGGCAAAGTGATTTAAAAAAGAAATAAAAAAAAAATATATTTTGAAAAAAATATTTCTTTTCATTTTTTTTCAAGTGGGGCCCCCTCCCAGGACCTGTGCTAGCGGCCCCCCCCCCCCCCCGCACCGCGGGGGCTGTGGGGGCCCCTGTTACGCCAGTGCGTGTGTTTTCAGTCGAGTCATAACATGTACATAACAATCCATTGCAATTGAATGCCAAGGGCAAAATGCAATAGGAAAAAGATGTTCTCAGGTCTGGTGCCAGAGATGCATCGACCTCAAAAAACCCATTCACTTCATCCACAAGGTTCCTTAAAAGAGAACAGCTGCATAGTTAGCAGTGCACCAACTGCAGTGTTTGTAAGACAGATTGTCCTTGCTACCTGGTCATCTTGACACTGTAAATAAGCTCTTTACAGGAAAAAGAACAACATAAGAATCACTCATGTTGTCCCTGACCAGCACTTTCGGATATACATTTCCGTCTATTATTCTGAGCACAGCTACTCTTGAACGTCCTTCAGAATGAGAGCCTCTGTGTATCTGTAGGCACAACACATTCTCGTGAGGAACAAATGGTATGCTTGACCAACTGTCATTTCCCACCGGTTGCCATCGAGACCAAGCATGAGATATGCCCTTCTGTGACACGAGGTGTGAAATACACTGGTAACAATTATGTAGCGCCGCTTGATGCCACATTGAGCCTGCTATGAAGCACTTTGATAGTCGATTTTATCATCACCCTATTTAAAAGTATGCTAGTTATCCTGGGAAGGAAGGTGGTCTGCGTCGGCCCTCCAGCATTCAAACTTGCAAAGCACAGGCTTGACCGTGTCAGAGGTGAGCCCTGGTCCCGTGAACTATCCCCCAGTCGGCCCAATTGTAGATGTCTTTTATTTGTGCTTAAAGGCGTCCCTGGAAGACTAATTTTTTTATCTGCACAAACTTTAAACTGTAAAGCTGTTCATGCCATACAAATCTTTTAAAGAGTAAGTTGCTCCCGAAATGCTAAACCTATCTTTGAAATAGTGTATCAATCTTTTTAGCAGAGTCAGTTTTCTTCCCCCTTTTTTGGTTTCGACTTAGGTGTCACTTAAGCCACAGCTTTGTCGTCAAACTCTATGGTTACGAAAAGGTGTGATGGAAATCCAAGAGCTAAATAAGTACACAAGAAAAGTCAGCAGTAGTACATTGTCTGGGCTATTTAAAGTCTACCATGTTCAGGTGATTTACAATAGTACTAGTATTAGTAGTAGTGGTTATTTGTATAGCGCCTTTATCCCATTAATATGGCCTCAACCTGCTTGTGGTGGGAACACCCTCGGGGGACCGAAGTCCAAGGTATGGGAAATTGTGTGAAGGCTAGAATGCATGTGTAGAGGAGGAGCTAAGTACCCCTACTCCAACTGCCCCACCCATATTACCTATATGTTGGAAACCAGAGTATGAGACATACACAGAACAGTTGAATAGACAAAGAGCAGAGCATGGACTCTGTGCAGTGCCAGTAAGAGTACCAATACCTAAGAAGATCGGGGAGGCAAGGTACCCATTGAGAAAACCTTGCCTGCATACAAGAAAATATGATGGCCATTTGAATAAGATTCCTGAAGAAACAAAGCAGATAAAGGGCAAAGATGAATGGTGACGTCACACAGAATCGAGCTGACGTCTGTAGAAGAGATGCAGAGACCAGAGAATGTAGATATTCTTTAAGGCACCAAGAAAGTATCAAGGATGAGTGACATCTTGGGATCAAGGTGTAGAAACCTATGCCACAGAAACAGATGAAGATATTAAGCTAGTTTATATGTGTACCGATGCAACAGAAACGCAAGCAGACGAAGTAATCTTGAGGTTGGCTTTATAGTAAATAGATTGCTGCAAGCGCCAATTTATATATATATATATATATATATATATATTCATATGGACGAGTAAAGGATGGATGTTTTCACTACTCCTTATAAGCAGTACTGGACATTAGCAAGAAGGCCTCATTTCAGTGTGTCACAGTTAAAAAGCAAATTGAATTACTAAATGAATCTCAGCAGGAGTTGGATGAGCCAAAGAAGCCAAGGTCTTATCAAACTGGAGTATACTGACATTAGATACAATTCATGTGAAAGAACAGAAATTCCTGTCCAGAAGGCATGATCAAAACAAAAGACACCAGAGGACTAATATAAAATAATATTAAATACACAAAAAGGTTCGATTCCATGGTCTCCAGTCACGTGGAAGAATGAAGTTGGAAGAACGATGTGGTCACACCTGTGCACGAGGGCAGGATGTGCCCACACTCCTTAACATTTCTCAGAGCACAGTACACACTGTTTTCACTATCACCAGGCTTGACCCCTTGGGGCCAGCATGATATTCTCACTGGTGACTGTTTACCTGTTAAAAGCAGATGTTACAGGATGTCAGATCATGTAAGAACCCACATAAAGGAAGAGGTCAACAAGATGATTGATCTCGGGGTAATAGAGCCCTCTACCAGTCCATGGTCTAGTCCAGCTGTACTAGTGCCGAAGACAGGATCCAAGGAGTTGAGATTTTGTGTGGACTATAGAGCTCTGAATGCAGTCACTAAGACTGATGCCCATCTTTTACCAAGGACAGATGTACTGGTGGACAAGCTTGGTTCAGCCAAGTACCTCAGTACATTTGATCTCACTTCAGGCTATTGGCAAATAGCACTGGCAGACCATGTCAAGGAGAAAACTGCATTCTCCACCCCAGCAGGCCTCTACCAGTTTAAGGTACTGCCTTTTGGACTAAAGAATGCTGCTACAGTATTCCAAAGGATGGGTAACCAGGTTCTGAATGGGATGGAGGACTTCTGCATGGCATACTTGGATGACATTGCAGTGTTCAGCCCTACTTCGAAAGAACATGTTGACCACTTAGGATATGTTTTGCAGGCTCTTTCGCAGGCCCATCTGACCATAAAGGCGAGCAAGTGTCACATTGGTCAGAGTAAAGTGGTCTAGGTCTACCTTGGACATGAGGTAGAAGGAGGTGAAATCAGGCCATTACCTAGCAAAGTACAAGCTGTACAAAACGTGCCCACCCCTACTACTTAAACCCAGGTGAGAGCCTTCCTAGGCCTCACTGGTTACTACAGGAACTTGATAGAGAACTATGGGACCATAGCTTCTCCCTTGAATGTGATCTCCTCACCCAAATTTCCTAAAAAGGTCAGGTGGAATGAGGAGTGCACTTGAAGGACTTAAGAAAGCCCTTTGTCAAGCTCCAGCCCTAAGAGCTATAACCAAACCTTCATTGTGCAGACAGATGCGTCAAATACAGGTATAGGTGCAGTTCTGAGTCAGCTGGATGAGAAAGGTAGGGAATACCCCATTTGCTTCATCAGCAGAAAGCAGATGGAACCTGAGACAAGGTGGGCAACCATTGAAAGAGAATGTTTTGCCATTCTGTGGTCACTGAAGAAGTTTAGACCATACTTGTATGGATCTACTTTTGTGATTCAGACTGACCACCAACCCTTGACATGGTTGATGCAAATGAAAGGGGAAAACCCTAAACTATTGAGATGCTCAATCAGCCCGCAATGGTTTGATTTTACCATTGAACACAGGTCTGGGTGTCACCACCAAAATGCTGATGGTCTCTCCAGCATTTTGACCATCTGGAGTAAGGAGATTCATCCAGGAGTGGATTAAATCCTCCTGTCCCTTAGTCTGGGGGGGGACGAGTGCTAGGGAGAATTCTCAAGAGAGAAAAGAGTGTGTTCTTTGGATATGGAGTTTTAAAACAACATCATCTTTTTCTTGTGTGTCACACAGCGCCTTCAGTACAGTGGCACAGGGATGTCTTTCAGACATCAAAAGGTTTAAATACCTTCTCTGGGACTGACTACCATCTCCCAGAGCATGTAATGTTAAAAAGGGAAGCTACTTGTTCTGGAACCACAGGAGTTTGTTGACATTGAACTGAGACACATTTAAGTCTTGATCGAGAAGGAGAGCATGGCAGATTTGGAGTTCCTTTTCGATGACTGGAAGTGGGAAATGTTCCCTGATTCCTTTCTCACTAAATTTATTTTCTAAGGCACACATGGTGGTGCCCAATGACAACGTTCCACGGATCGTTATTACATTTTTTTTTGTTCATTCTGCGCGTATACCCTACACTTGTGAGGAGAAATACTAGTGTTCATCTGTTCCCGCAAGATCCTAAGTCTAGTCCAATCGTGAGCAGACTGCTCCCAGCTATAATAGAGCAAGTTCTTCCGCTTCCTGAGTACAGTGGGTAAAACACAAATGCCCCTATCGGCTGATAATGTGCCTAGACTGGTCGGCTTGTTGTTCTACTACTTAATTGAGGAGTGCCCGCATCTTTTTGGGAGACAAAATGATGTCCGCACCTTCCTGAGAGATCCGAGGAATAATGCAGCACTTAATGAAATACTGAGAGACATAATAGCACAGGTGAACCTTTATTCTGGGAGAACATTGAGAACTGAATGAAACTTTCGGAGGAAAAAAATCCATAGTTTACTAACTGTAGTTTTCTACTGCTTGCTGGGGAGGCATTCACATGTCGTCTGGTGAAAGGACGATTCGTTGTCTTCATTGGGAACTTTTATTTATCGTCCAGTAGCAGCCAGCTGATCGCAGGAACTTGTGGAGCAGACTCAGTAGCTTCCAGAGTATTGCATGATGTTGCCGATTAGAAATCAGTTTTTCCTTCCTTAAAAAAGAGTAAGAATGGGCATTATAAATAGCGACATCATCATGACAGATCACAAGAGACGTCCACCATGTGTAAGAAGCTATCGTTGTAAATGGGCATACTTATGCGTCATTTACACTTACATTTTGTTTATAGTGATACTTCTTTCACTTACAGTGCGTACTGCTTACTATATAGATGCAAATGTAGCAAGGATTTCTGTGGATCCTTCAATGCAGAAGGAGAGTACAGCCCCTTGTAATCGATTCCATAGTATCAATTACTAAACCATCTGATGCAACCTATGGCACCTTTTCACATCATCCAAATGCTGAACTCACAATTTGCAACACTCAAGACGAGGACATTACAACTAAGCCTCCTTTCGATTTGTCGAACTCTCCCATCGTATATCCTGGACCCTCTAACTCATCTTTTAATTTTTCTGTCTCATCGCCGATGTTGTTTGTAAAACCTACCATGAGACCCTTGTTTGGGTTGTCCCATCTACCTAGCCTCTTGAATGAAACCACTTTAACAGCTATTAACACTGGATTTACAGTTTAACCATTTTTTTTTAGATATTGCAAAAAGAAACGACCAGCAAACCAGTCTTCTAAACTTACTATCTGCGAAAGTAGACTGGCTGGCCACAGAACTCACAAACCATGCCCATGTGTGCACAACAAATTAACAATTGCCAGTTACGCTTCCTGCTCAATCTAAAGCAGCTATAACAGTAACTACACCCATTACGACAATCTGGGTAGGTTCGGCGACAACTGATGCACTAGAAAGCATGCTCCAAAATGACACTTGTATACAGATTGACCAAACTACATCTGCAAGTTTAAAAAATGTCATTGAATTAGAACAAGGCCAGGAACCATTATTCAATATATTTCATCCCCAAAATCAGAGGAAAAAAGCCTCCAACAATGTTAAAAAAAACAAAAAAAAATAAGAATCAACCTTCAGCAGCGAGACCAACCACTATCAGATCTCAAAAATGTATCGAATCATTGACCATCTCAATTCATACAATAACATCAAATGCCCACTCAAAAACTAGCCCACGAGTAGACTCCACCATATTGGCCTTCTGGTCAGGTCAA